>NC_090933.1:820814462-821117492 GCF_040938575.1 Ambystoma mexicanum | reverse complement strand
CTCCTCTACAGTGAACCTATTGAGTCTACTCCAGGGGACTACAGAAGACTTGTAGTGCCTCAAGAAGTAAGACCTCAGTTCCTACAGTTAGCCCATGAGATCCCTTTAGCTGGTCACTTAAGCTTTAAGAAGACCAAAGGAAGGATTTGTCTGTATTTCTACTGGCCTAAAATGGGGTTAGATGTAGATAAATTCTGTAGGAGCTGTCACATTTGTCAGACATCTGGCAAGAGTGGAGCCAAGAATGTGGCACCTTTAGTGCCCCTCCCAGTGGTGGGAGTCCCTTTTGAGAGGTGGGAATCGACATTGTTGGTCCCCTAGACCCTCCAACATCTTCAGGCAACCGATTTATATTGTTTGTGGTAGACCATGCTACCAGGTATCATGAATAACCTATGAGGACTGTCACAGCTCAGGCCGTGGCAAAGGCCCTACTTGGTATTTTTACCAGAGTAGGTTTTCCTAAGAAGGTGATCTTTGACAGGGGGACCAATTCTATGTTCCACTACATGCAAGCAATGTGGAAAAACTGTGGAGTAACCTAGCAGTTCTCAAAAGCCTACCATCACCAGACCAATGGGTTGGTAGAAAGGTTTAACAGAACTACAAAGAGCATGATAGGTGCTTTAGAAGAACCCCTTAGAAGAAAGAGGGACCTTCTACTGCCATGCTTTCTCTTTGCTTATAGAGAAGTCCCTCAAGAAGGTGTAAGAAGGTGTTAGATTCAGTCCCTTTGAGCTTCTCTATGGTCATCCTGTTAGAGGTCCATTGGCCCTAATTAAGGAGGGGTTGGAGAGTGCTCCTTCCCACAAGCCAGTGAGAGTCACTGACTATGTGTTAGTTCTCCGAATGACACACATGATGACAGAAGCTTCTGATAACTTGAAAGCAGGTCAGGCTCTGGTGAAGCATTGGCATGACCAGAAGGCCAACATGGTTGAGTTTACTCAAGACCAGCTAGGTCTTGTTATGGTGCCTACAAAGCAGAGGGCCTTGCAGGACAAATGGACTGGACCCTTCAAGGTTGTGGGAAAACTTGGAGAGGTCAATTACTTGGCGGATTTAGGCAATCCTAAGGAGGCCCCCAGGGTCTTTCACACCAACTGCCTAAAGGCCTATGTCTCTAGACCAGAACTAGGAGCTCTGCTCTTAGCATCTGCTCAGGAGGAGGAGGAGAGTGAACCTCTGCCCGATCTCCTCAGGGAACATCCTTTAAATGGGAAGATAGAAGGAGTCAATCTCTCTTCTGATCTGACACTGGAACAGCAGGTAGAGTGCAAAACTCTATTAAATCAGTATGCCTCCCTGTTTTCACTGACACCAGGCTTGACACCTTGGGGCCAGCATGAGATTCTCACTGGTGAATGTTTACCTGTTAAAAGCAGAGGTTACAGGATGTCAGACCATGTAAGAACCCACATAACGGAAGAGGTCAAGAAGATGCTTGATCTCGGGGTAATAGAACCCTCTACCAGTCCATGGGCTAGCCCAGTAGTGCTAAAAACCAAGGCAGGATCCAAGGAGGTGAGATTATGTGGGGACTATAGAGCTCTTAATGCAGTCACTACCACTGATGCCCATCATTTACCTAGGACAGATGAGGTGGTGGACACACTTGATTCAGCCAAGCACCTCAGTACATTTGACCTAACATCAGGCTATTGGCAAATAGCTCTGACAGACCATGCCAAGGAGGAAACTGCATTTCCAACCCCAGGAGGCCTCTACCAGTTTAAGGTTATACATTTTGGACTAAAGAATGCACCTGCTACAGTCCAAAGGATGGTCAATCATGTTCTGAATGGGATGGAGGACTTCTGCATGGCATACTTGGATGACATTGCAGTGTTCAGCCCTACTTGGAAAGAACATATTGATCACCTAGGCTATGTGGTTCAGGCTCTTGAGCAGGCCAATCTGACCATAAAGGCAAGTAAACATCAAATTGGTCAGAGTAAAGTGGTCTTCCTTGGACACGAGGTAGAAGGAGGTAAAAGAAGGACATTGCCTAGCAAGGTACAAGCTGTAAAAGACTGGGCCACCCCTACTACTCAAACCCAAGTGAGAGCCTTTTTAGGTCTCACTGGTTACTATAGGAACTTCATAGAGAACTATGGGACCATAGCTTCTCCCTTGAATGTGATCTCCTCACCCAAATTCCCCAAAATAAACAGGTGGAATGAGGAGTGCACTAAGGCATTTGAAGGATTTAAGAAAGCCCCTTGTCAAGCTCCAGTCTTGAAAGCTCCTGACTATAACTAATCCTTTATTGTAAAAAATGATGCTTCAAATACAGGAATAGGTGCAGTTCTGAGTCAGCTGGATGAGAAAGGCAGGGAACACCCTATCTGCTTCATCAGTAGGAAACTGAAGGACCAAGAAACAAGGTGGGAAACCATAGAACGTGAATGTTTTGTCATTGTGTGGTCTTTGAGGAACTTTAGACCATACTTTGTATGCATCTACATTTGTAATTCAAACAGACCACCAACCCTTGAGATGGTTAATGCAGATGAAGGGAGAAAATCCTAAATTGTTAAGAAGGCCGATCAGCCTTCAGGGGTTTGATTTCCCCATAGAACACAGGTCAGGGTGTAATCACCACGATGCTGATGGTCTCTCCAGAAAGTATGACCGACTGGAGAAAGGAGATTCATCCAGGAGTGGATTAAATCCTCCTGTCCCTTAGTCTGGGGGACGAGTATTAGGCAAAGTTTGAATGCAGTACCCTCTGGGAACACTACAAACAACTATGACTACAGGTATAGGCAACCCAACCTTTGGTATAAGCTTTTACTACACAGTTTTGGTAGCGTGTTGAGCAGCCAGGCTTGTCTCAAGAGGGGAAATGTGAGCTGTAGTGGAGTTACACAAAGATTCACAGTTACAGGTATTTAAATAAACTCTTATACTCAAGGTTTCTTACATAAACAATTATTAATTTATTTATCGGTCAGTTATAATGCTTTCTTCAGAAGGAAGCAATGGAATAGTAACACACAAATATACTTCAATACTGTACACTTTGAGTTTCTGAATCAGACAAGACCCTTTTGGGATGGCCCACAGACACAACCTACACCCAAAGGTGACTTCAGTAACAAGGATGCTGGGGACATTAATATCTTACTGCTGGCATTCAGAACACTCTTTAAAAGTTGGTAAAATGCAAAGATTATTAGAACACAAGAGATCACTATTATTCCTAAGCAGTGCAGATCCTTTTAGAGTTCACTAGAAGAGTCATTGAATTCAATAGGCTAAGCCAAAGTCAATGGACAAAAGTCTTGGATAGGGTAAAGCACTTCTGGTAAATAAATGGAAAAGTATTTGCACAAGTTCTTAGGAGTCTTTGATGAAATGAAGAATCAAATGTAGGGCCACAAGCTGATTAGGCCTGTGAGTTGTGGAAGTTACAAGCACTTCTACAGTAAGAGGTAAGTTCTCTTAGACTTGTTTTACAGTACCTTGGTAAAGAAGAAAAGATGCAGCTGATGACTTCTGTTCCTGTGCAGTTCTGCAGATCTCACTGTTCCTGGGCCTCAGTCATGGGGACAAGAGGTAGGACGTCGGGGGACTCCTGCACTGCACTGGGACTGTCAAAACCTGCAACCGGCAAACTTCACTTTCAGTGGCTGTTTTGCATTTCATCTCCCGCAACGTGGTTCCTGACTGTCAAGGTGGACTGTACTTGCTTCTGGGGTCCCACACTCTGCTGAGGGGGCTCAGGCTTGGTCTGTCCTGCTTTGTGGGAGTCCGGAGGATCTTCCAAAAGCTTTAGGCCAGCTTAAAAGTAACACAAACAATCTGGTGTCCCTCTCCCTGGCTATAAGGTTTCCAGTAGCAATTCTGAGGAAATTCAACCAGCTCCGAGATGAGTGTCCAGGTGGCATACTTTGGAGTTGATTGGACCCACCAACTCAAAGGGAGAAGTCGTCCTTGCAGGGGCTTCTCTGTCGATGCGAACTTGGCAAGTTGGCACTGCAGCAGGGCTTCACCGGGCAAACCAACGGTCCAGGAGTTGCAACAGGAGTCCTCTTCAAGCTCTTCTTCGGTTCCTTCGTCCAGTGGTTGACTCTGCCTTCCAAGCCAAAAGACTTGCCTTTTATTCAGTTCTCTCCCATTAACTCCTGCATAGCTGTCACTCAACCAGCAGGGTGGCTGTCCTTGCCAGACAGTCAGCCGGCCAATCACCACAGAGTGTATTTGGGTCTCCCAGGAGGCTAAGCACAGGGAGTTTCGGGCACCTCCCTCACTTCCTGCCTACACCAGACACTCTGGAGCCAGAGGCGGGTTTCACTCAGAAACCCAGCCAAAGGCGAAAGGAACAAAGAGACCACACCTGGTTTGGTGCACAGAGAAACTCTCTAGAAGGATCGTTCCACAAAGATATGGCAAAAAATAAAGACCGGGACCATTTTGTCAAAGATGGCTCTGCGCCATTTTGAAAAAGATGGCTCCCGCGGTTAGCGTTACCGGAGCGCCGAACAGCCCCGGTAAATGTAATCCATGGTAGTTTGGAACAAAACCACTGCCACCAGCCATTCTGTGAGAAAAGGGTAACATACAAATGTACATGAGCAGCTAGACACAGGGGATACTAATTAACCCCTCCAGCACTTAATTGTGAGATTTGCTGGGTCTAGCAAGTACACTGCTAAGTAAAGTCAATTTCACTTTACTGTTCTGGGAAACAGTAGTTTATCCCAGAGAAGGTATTTAAACCTTGGGAAATCTAAAAGACTTCCCTGTGTCACTGCACTGAAGGTGCTGTGTGACACAATGTAAAAGATGATGCCCATGGTGTTCAGGTGTTCGTCAGACTCCATAATCAAAAGAAACACAGAGGTAAAATTCACATGAAAATACATGAGAGAGTGGGAAAAAGGGCCTCACTTTCTCCAGGTTAAAAAAATCAAGTCTTCAAAATCCAGCAAAGTTGCTAGGGGTCTCTAAGGTGGAGGGAATTAGCACATTTTTGAGAATTCTCTCTAACAACGAGTGTTTGGGAGAATTCTCAGAAATGTGTTAATTCCCTTCTGCCTTAGAGACCCTCAGCTCTTTTGCTGGACTTTAGGACTTTTAATTTATAACCTGGAGAGAGTGAGACCTTTGTCCCACTCTCCCGTGTATTTTTCTGTGATTTGGACTCTGTTTCTTTTGACTTTGGAGTGTGACAAACTCCATAGCCATCATTTTTACATTGTGACACACATCACCCTGAGTGCAGTGGCACAGGGAAGTCTCTTAGATTTCCCAAAGGTTTAAATACCTTCTCTTGGTGAAACTACTGTTTCCAAGAGCACTGAAGTGAAACTGACTTTGCTTACATTTTGTAACTTTCTAGACCCAACCCACACTATCTTACCATGGGGTGCTGGAGAGGTTACTTAGTATACCCTATGTCTTGTTTCCCATGTAACATTTTTATGTTACCCTTTCTACAAGGTGGCAGTAGTTTACTTTTTACTTCCATTGTGTGTTTTTACCGCGGGCTGTGTTCGCAGCTGCAGTAAGGCACTCATAGGTGCCCATTTTGTCAAAATGGCCCCGGTCTTGTTTTTTTGCCATTCTTGTTGCAAAGGTCATTCTTGAGATTTACTCTGCGTGCCAAATCAGGTCGGTCCCTTTGTTTGTTTTGTCTTTGGTGGGATTCACAAGTGAAGCCCGCCTCTGGCCCCAGTATGTTTGGCAGGGGCAGGAAGTGAGAAAGGTGCCCGAACCTCCCTGTGCTTAATCCCCTTGGTTACAGGCATGCACCCAAAGGTGATTGGCCAGCTGGCTGTCCTAGGAGGACAGCCACCCTGCTATGTGATTGACAGCTAGGCTGGAATGAATGGGAGAAACCTGCATTAAAGGCGAGGCTTTTTGGCTTGGAAGGCAGAGTCGACCACTGGACGAAGGAATCTGAAGAAGAACTTGGAAGAGAAGCCTGGTCCATTGGTTTGCACAGTGAAGCCCTGCTGCTGTGCTGAAGCTCCGAATTCGTTTCGACTAGAGAAGCCCTGCAAGGATGATTTCTCTCCTTGGGTTGGTGGGACCAATCAACCCCAAAGTGAACTCATCTGGACATCCTCTCACAGCTGGCTGTACTTCCACTGCTGCTGCTGCTGAAACCGTAGTGCCAGGGAGAGGAACACCAGATCGAGTGCATCGCTTTTAAGTCAGACCCGAGCGCCAGTAAGATCCTTTCTGACTTCCCAGAAGCAGAACTGACCAAGCCTGAGCCACCTCAACAGAGTGCTGGACCCCAGATGCGAGGAAAGTCTGAAGTGGTATCCGAGAACCGCAGTGTTGCTATTTGCTCTAGATGCGAGGAGCTGAAACCACGTAGTGCCTCTGAATTGAAGTTTGAGCTTTGCTACCGCCGACATTCCCATTGTGTTGCATGAGCTCCCAGAAGACCTCCCTCTCGTCCCCACGACTGCACAAAAGGTAGTAAAAAGTAACCACTGCCACCCTCCATTTAAGTCAGTTGTAACAAAAAGTTACAAGAGGAGTGGGAGAAGGAGTTACAATGTAACCCTCCCAACACCCCACATAAGGTGGTGTGTGCTGGGCCCACAAACGAAAAGGTATGTAAGATAAAAGTTATCTTACTATTCCTGGAAACTGTAGTTCTCACAGAAAATGTATTTAATTATAAAGAGGAGCCCATGGCACTCCCCATCGACACTACACATAGGGTGCTGGCTGACACTAAGCAAAAAGCAGATGCCTGTATCCACATATGGAGGTTACCAAACACCATGAAATCCCAGAATACAGAATCCCAGTCTGAGTAACAAATCGAGTGAGTGGTAAAAAGTTCCACTCACTCAGAAGGTTAAAATCAAAAAAGTCCAGAGTCCAGCAAATGCACTGGGGCCTCTCACGATAAAGGGAATTAGCACAGAAACTGAACATTTTCGCTAACATCATGACATCGGAAGATTTGCTCCAGCTTTAAGCTTTGACGTTAAGGTGTAAGCCAGGAGGTGCAACTCTGAGCTTCTCACAAACATCTGCGGATTTGCCCCAGTTCAAATCTTTGGAAATCAGGCCTACTATGTCGCAGCATGCTCCACACATTTCAGTTTACAGATGAAATGGGAGGCATTTATTTTCAAATAGTTGCTTCAGTAATTGATTTCAGCTGAGATACATGTCACTTTCATTTGATTGCCACACTTTACCTGGTACTGATGCGGCGAAACAAGGCTAAATATCTTTAATGGTTCATTTTGTACCAGATCTTTATCTGCATTGCTACAAGACAACCCTTGGAGAATAGATTGTCTAGATTTGACAAATGTTGATTAATTAACCAGAGATCTGGAAACACTACAAGTGTTTTGAAAAACAATCATATCATATGGGCACAGATAAACCAGAGGTTTGTGAACAAGTTATCAACTGCCCACATCTCAAAGAGTGAGCTGTAAAGAATAGCGTGTTCCTTCCAGCCACTAAATCTTTCCTATCTAAAAAAAAATGGTTTGAACCAGCAACACACAAACTGCATGCATTAGAACATCCAAGTTCTATACGTACCTCGCACTGTTTCACACTCACTACCCCCGAATTCTTGTAGCTTTTCTTCTTCTGTTTCTTTTTCGGATTTATGCACTCAAATTCAGCCTGCATTTGAGCAAAAAGTGCAAGTTAAATTACAATTGATAATTTACTTGACCGCACATGTCTGCTGGTCACAAGGAAAGAGCAATTACAGTGTGTTTGGTTAAAAGCAACTCCGTACTTGGCATCCTGTGCGTGGGTGTGTGTCTCCCTTCCGTTGGCAAAGCAACTCCGTACTTGGCATCCTGTGCGTGGGTGTGTGTGTGTGTGTGTGTCTCCCTTCCGTTGGCAAAGCAACTCCGTACTTGGCATCCTGTGCGTGTGTGTGTGTGTGTCCCTTCTGCTGGCATAATTGATATGTGTGAATAAAATAAACAAACCAGGCTCTTTGAGACGAAGAATTACTGAACAAATAGTAATTGTGGTCTTTTCCACTAGTGCCACAGCTAAGGCCCTCCTTAATTTGCAGTGGTGGGGGACACTTATCCCAACCGTTATCCCTTTAATAGCCAATCAACACACCAGTGACGGTCATGCATCATTAGTCTAGCATCATTAGTCTGCTCTGGAATGAAAAGCAATCAACCATCAAGTCAGAAACCAGGGCCTTAGCTGGGAGTGCCTTCCTTTCCATGGCACTCTTCTCCAAGGCCTCCGGCAGCCGTTCACCTTCGCCACAGTGGCCCACATTCTTGCAATGCAACTATCGATGCTTGCCCTGCAATAGTGTCAGCCAGTGTATTGCACCGTCCCAAAATTCAACATACTCACAAATGACAGACAAACGCGTTTGTCTGTCCCAACCTCCCCACAACGTGTATACTATCTCTACGAGAACGTACTCAAGGCCATGATAACATCAGTGACGTTTTACTATCTAATATAGAAACGAAAGATCTTACTCCACCTTCCGCAAAACGCTAAAAACCTTATTGTTCTGCTAATGTACCTAACTACCGGCGTATACATGCTGTTTATTTGTAACCTCAGCAATAGCCTAATGTATTCTTCAATTCAGCGTCCTATTTCTGTTTATTCTATGTCCTCACTACTGTTGTGTTACCTATGTGAGGTAATCACTCTGTAAGAGTGCCACGATGCCCCAGAGCCGCTTGTGCACGTTATAAATGCAAATAAATAAATAAAATGTAAAAATCCTTCTGCATACCATACATCAGCTATTATCAGCTCTTTATCTTGCAGGTTCTGAATTGCCACAAACACAGTGGACGGGTACATCTTTGTGAACCACTTTGATCCTTATATCTTAGTGCAAAGGCATGCATGATATAACTCTTCCCCAAGCTTCTTACACCAGCCCAGACCAACCACAAACTCTTCAATGTCAACCCAAACAAAATAAATGCTTGTCCAATTATGGCTCTCTGGCATGGGCGCCGCAATTTGAGCAGCGCTCTGTCTATGCAGACCGGGTTCCCACAGGCAGAGAAGTACTTAGTCTGTTTGGTGTCCAAACTCAGCCTCCCTCTGTGTTATCAGGAGCATTATAAGTACCCAATAAATAAATAAATGAACAAGCGGGGAACTGCAGCAGGACTTCACAAGACTTATCTCTTTGTATTAGGCACACCCAACTCTTAACATAGGCCTGTACTACACACATTGGTAGAGTGACTGAGCAGCCAGGCTTATTTTAGGAGGGGTAACGTGAGCTGTAGAGTAGCACAATGAAATCAGTAAACACAGGGTACCAAGTAAACCCCTGCACACTTATTTATATTAAATTATTTATTTATATATACACAAGGCAAATTAAGGATTCTTTAAAACAAAGCAGCAACCAATAGTAACATTCAATGGAAGATAAAATTCATTTAAACAAGAACCATTAATGCAGGTGAGTAATTCTTTTCTATGCTAAACATCTTCCAGCACACGGAGTGACATCAATCAAGGTCAGTATTAGCACTTATTTTTGTTCACCATTACAAAATTGATATTGGGAGGGAAAATGGTTAGAGTTAAAGGAGAACACACTTTCAACGGATCAATAGTTAGTTTCTCCCAGAGGGATGTAGGCAGTCTTTTATCCCAGCAATAATAGTGTCAACAATTAAAAACTGTAAGGGAACAAGCACTGCCAAAACCAATAGTTTTCAGAAGAGGAGACTTTAGGAAACCAGGGCAGCCAAAGTCAATGGGACAGTTCCGGTTTGGATGCAGCTTTTCTTAGAAAAATGTTATTAAACAGTCAGGATTTTTTTGAAAAATCGCAGGAGGTCAAGGGGAGCCCCCTTAATGGAGCACAAGCTGGAAGGTGTGCACAGGTGAGTTGAGGTCAACTCAAAGGAGTTAAAATAGCACTTCCCAAGCTAGGGAGCACTAGAAATGGCAAAAGGTAGTTATACCACAAGCCCCACAGTACCTTAGAATTGGCGAAGAGGTTCCAGCTGGATGCCTTCCTGATGCAGTGATGCAGACCTTTGTTTCTCGTCCTTGGTCGTGGTGACGAAAGGAAGGACGTCTGGCGAACTTCTGCGGCAGCACTCTGGAGAGGAACTTGGCAGCAATGGATTCTACATGATTCGGCGGCTCTTTGTTGTTTTGGTGTCTTTTTCTCAGCACCAAAGAGAAACGAATAGCTCCAGTTGGAGTATCTTCGGTCCCTCAGTCCTGAACTCAGGTGAGGGGGACTCTGGATGAGGAGTTCCTGCTCCTGGATGTCCCTGAAGGTGCCCACGAGGTTTTGGCCGGATTCTTTCTTGGGAAGATGATGCACTCAATAATAGTCAGGGGTCCCCAGGCACTGGGATTCTGCAGCCTAGGAAAGTCGCAGAAAGTCGGGGATGCGCCAAAACAAAGCAGGTCTCGAGCCTATCTGGTTGCACCAGCCCAGGGGAGGAAGTCATCCTGTATGCATCTTTCCTGTCGAAATGAAAACGGGGTCAGCACAGCTGCAAGGCTTCACTGGTGCTTCTGCGGTCCTGAAATGTGCTGCAGGTGTCTCTGCTCGTCCTCTTCATCAGAAATGATGTTCCAGTGGTCGACTCTGCCTGTAGTCCCAAAAGCCTCGTATTTTATGCAAAATCCCATTCATTCACAGCCCTACAGCTGTCAATCACACCGGGGGGGTTGTCCTCTATGGCAGCCACCCGCCCAGTTGCAACTCGTTTCAGCCAGGTATGCCTACAAACAAAGGCCAGTGAAGTTTTGGGCTCCTTCCTCACTTCCTGCTTTCCCAGACACACTGCAGCCTGGGCAGGCTTCAGGGCTGAAGCCCACCAAAGGCAAAACACAGACCTAGTTTAAAACTGAGTAAAACCCCAGAAGGAACTAACAAACATGAAATTGCGAGAAAAAAAAAGAAGACAGGGCCATTTTGGAAAAACTGTCAGCCATGGGTGCTGTACTGCAGCTGAGAAATCACAAAAGGTAGTAAAAAGTAACCACTGCCACCAGCCATTCAAGTTAGTTAGTGTAACAAAAAAAGCTACATGAGAAGTGGGATAAGGAGTTACTTTGTAACCCTTCAGCACTCCACATAGGGTGGTGTGTGCTACCCACAAAAGAAATCTAAGTATAATAAAAGCTATCTCATTGTTCTTGGGAATTGTAGTTCACACAAGAAAATGTATTTAAACAATAAGAGAAGTCCAAGGGACTTCTCAGTGGCACTGCACAGAGGGTGCTGTGTGTCACTATGCAAAAAACAGATGCCTATGGAGTTTACCAGACTCCATTAAACAGTTAAAAATCAAAGTCAGAGAAAAACACATGAGTGAGTAGCAAAAAGTACCACTCACTTAGGAGGTTAAGAATCAAAAAGATCTCAGATTCTAGCAAAACGAGCTGAGGGTCTCTAAGGTTAAAGGGAATTAGCACCGAAACTGAAAATTCTTCCCAACCCCCACGAAGATGAGCTCCTTTAAAGTCTTAAAGTAAAGGCCATTTGACTTTCTTGGGGCTGAAAATCCAATTTTGAAATTGCACAAGCACTTTAGAATTGGAACTGTTTGTAATGGTGATTTAACTGACTATAACCAGTATCTATGCGCAGCCAATTAGAAACAGAAATGGAAATGAACGGCAAAAAGATACCATAACCAATGATGGAGGCTTAAAGCCTTTGAGCCAGCACCGTAGTTCAGCCGGCAATGACTCAAGGAACAAATATGTCAGATTACATACTTAGCTGGTGACTGTGGGTTTAGAGCCTTTCATCCAGCATAGTAGTATTGGTGAACTGAGACACTACTGTTTCAAGGAAAAATTAGGTGTATTTTTCTATCTATTTAGTGATATTGGGTTTAAAGTAAGTATATATTTATATACAGCTGTTGTGCATTTAAGGACTAGTTTATTTATTTTATGAATAGGCGTGTACACAACTGAAATATAGATGTGTAAATTTAAAAAGGTTTTAATATATTTATGGTATAATTCTGATTATCGATATGTTTTATTTTTTTCCTTCTATGACTGTTTAGATAGATTTACTATATGTTTTTTTCTGAAGTCCAACTAAGGGCTTAGTAAAACTATTGGACTGAGACCATACAAGACTCCACTCTTATTATAAAGTTGGACCACCTGAGTATATGGTAGCGTAGACAAAGCAGCCAGGCTTATATAAGGAGGTAAATAGGGCTTTAGGAACACGTTTGTTAGCTAGTTTAACTCGTCTCCTGACACTTGGAACTGTTCACTGGACCCCAGAGACCCTACCTTCATTTTTTCCAGCTTCACAAAACTGTATGGAACATTGCTGAACTTTTGGGCACAAGGCCCCATACATCATAGTGATGGACTTGTGAAGTTAGGATTGAATCTCTGTGGACTAGTAGTGCTAATACTAATCTGTACCTTCCTTTTCAGGGGTTTCTAATGTTTAGTATTGAGTGATATGGCATGCATTACTTACTGTAATAGCATTTCTGATGATTGTATCTGCTTAAATTCACATGCTGTGCATATAGTCCCACATCTAGTGGTAACCGCAGAGTATTGCATCTTGTCTTTCGAGGATCGAAAGGGGACGTCAACAGGGGCGTGCCTGTAACACGAACCCTAACGTGACGTGTAGTGTACCCAAAATACCTCACGCGTCGAGGTCCCTCCGATAGTATTTTTTCTGCCGTGAGGGAGCCTTATGACTATCGTGAGAGAGTACAGAAAAGAGAGAAGAAGTAGTAAGATGTCTATGTTTCTTCGATCCGAGCGGGGAGGAAGGGTGGGCGCATGTGAATCTAAGCAGATACAATCATCAGAAATGGTATTACGGTAAGTAATTCATGTTTTCTGATGCTTGTTAATCTGCTTAGAATCACATGCTGTGCATAGACTAGCGAGCAGTACCCGGAGTTGGAGGTTGCATGTGAGAAGGAACAGTAGTGAAAAGATGTCTTATACTGCTTGTCCCACATGAGAATCAGACCTAGAGTGAGTGTCTAGGCAATAGTGTTTTGTAAAGGTGTGTACAGAACTCCAGGTTTACGCCTTGCAAATGGACTCGAGAGGAACATTTGCAATGAATGCTATGGAAGCCCCAGTGCCCCGAATAGAGTGTGCTCTAGGCTTGAAGGGCAGATCTCTCTGGCACGAGTGTAGCAGAGTGTGATGCAATTGACAATCCACCTTGAGATGGCTGATTTAGAGACAGGATCCCCTTCTCTACCCTACCAGCTGCCACGGAAACTAAAAACTGGTTTGTCTTAATTAGTGGTTTAGTTCTTTCCAGGTAGTACATGACTGCCCTGCGCACATCCAGTGTGTGTAGGCTTCTTTCTGCCACGTTAGTGGGGTTCTGGAAGAAAGTTGGTAGTTCTATTGACTGGTTCACATTGAACTTAGAAATAAATGTGGGCGCAAACCGAGGGTGAGTGCGCAGAACCACCTTATTTTTGTGAATTGTAACAAAAGGGTCTAGAATTGAAAGGGCCTGCAGTTCACTGACTCTCCTTATCGAAGTGACTGCCACTAGCTTTGAGACCTGCTTTATTCATAGCTTCAAAGGGAGACCCTATAAATCTGGTTAATACCACATTTAGGTCCCATCTGGGTGCCGGGGTAGAAATGGGGGGATTAATTCTCTTAACCCCTTCCATGAAAGCTTTAATAACTGGGATCTTCCACCACAACACTTTTTGTTGGGACGTGGTATAGGCTGAGAGTGCAGCTAAGTGAACCTTCAAGGAATTAAAAACTAGACCTGAGTCTAGTAAGTGAGTCAGGTATAACACAATATGAGTAGGAGAGCAGTCAATGGGATTGATGCTCTTGGCATTGCACCAGATGACGAAGCATTTCCATTTATTGGAGTAGCAATGTCTGGTGTTAGGCTTGCCTACTTTCCTAAGTATATCCATGCATCTCTGAGGAAGTTGGAGATGCCCGAACTCTATGACTTCAGGAGCCAGGCTGCTAAATTGAGAGTCTGCGGGCATGGATGAAGTTTTTCCCCCTTGTCCTGAGATGGCATGTTGTATGGGCAAGGCAGTTTCTTTAGAGGAGAGAGAGACATCTCCATAAAATGGGAGAACCAGGGTTGCCGTGCCCACATCGGGGCCACCAATATCATGGTGACTGGTTCCTGGTGCATCTTGTGCACAATCTTGTTGAGTAGGTGTGCAGGGGGGAAACGCAAATTTCCCTGACCATGTTATCCAGGCACCATTCCCCTGGTACCAGTTCTGAGGGTACCTGGAGGAGTAATCTGCGAAGACGCTGGAGACAATAGTCACCATTCGTACTCTAAGGGCAATGGGAAGTTTCTGCTGAGCACATCTGCCAGAAGATTGAGTTCCCCTGGAACGTGTTGAGACAATAGAAACATCTTGTGTTTGAGAGCCCATTTCCAAATGTTCTGTGACAGTTTGGACAGCCCTGGAGAGTGAGTGCTCCCTTGCTTGTTCAGGTAGTACATGGCTGTGGTTCTGTCTTTGAGGATCAGTACAGTCTTTCCCTGCAACTATGTCTGAAAGGCCTTCAGTGCTTTGAATACTGCTAACAGCTCTAACAAGTTTATGTGGTTGTATGCTATTGCTGGGGACCAAACGCTGTGCGCCATCTGTTGAAGGAGATGAGCCTCCCACCCCGTGAGAGATGCGTCCGTCATGACAGTGGCTTCTACTGCGATATGGTGAAGGATTTCCCCTTCAAGAGGTTTTCCCTCGACCACCACTGCAGAGAGAGAATGAGGGCTGCCGAGACAACCACTAGATCGTCCCACTGTCCGCTGGCCTGACACCACTGGCTGTGGCACCACTCTTACATGGGGTGCATGCGCAAACGTGCATGAGGAACCAAGTAAATGCAGGATGCCATCATCCCTAACAGTGTCATGGACACTAACCAAGGGCCCTTATTTCCTCCTTCCAAAGGGTCCAAATGGACCCTGTCCTGGCGTCTTTGGTGCCAGGCGCATAAGAAAGTGTGCTCTGCACACTTTGGATCCAAGGCACGCGTTTCCAGGCCGGGCGTGGCCATTAGAAAGCATTGTAAGGCACGTGCCATCATCTATGGGAGAGGTGAGGTGGGGCCACAAGGCGGAGCTTAAGGGGAGTGGCTAGGGCCAGACTAAGCCGGCCCCACCCGCGTGTGGAGGCTTCGCGTTAATCTGCTGTATGCAGTGTAACGCTTACCGCCGTCTGAAGCTCTTACCTGTCTCCAGCTCTGCATCTTCTGATTCCAGCTTCACATCTTCGGCGCGCACCTACCTGATTCCAGCTTCACATCTTCGGCGCGCACCTTACCTGGATCCAGCTATACTATCGCTCGGAGCGCATCCAACCTCGATCCAGCATCCGTAGCGCGCACCTTACCTGAAGCCAGCCATACCACCACTTGAAGTACTACGAGCTTCACGCCAGTATCTTCAGCGCGCACCTTACCTGTCTTCGAATCCATCTGCTGTTGGGCGCCTCTTCCTCACCTGTCGGAGTCAACTGCAGGATAAAGGTTGTCTTCACGAGGCCTCTTAGGGGTGAACCTCTCACAAATTTAGCCAACCTGTCCATGCACCCTTCACATTTTTCTCTGGTCCATGTCCATGGGGATGAACCAGAGGGGTCCAGAGGGGGAAAAGGCTCCTCTTGTGGATTTTCCGGCCTAAGACGCCGGAATTTGTCAAGGCGGGACCTAGATAAGGGTTGGGGACTTTCAGAATAACCCTCCCACTCTTCTTTAGACCTGTCCAATTGTTTACTGTCTGCCAAAACGATCGTAGCGACACTCTTGCTGATGTTCGACGTTACCAGGAGGTGTCTAGGCTGTTTAGATGGTTGCGCTATAGACTTCAACGCAACCAGAGCTTTAAGCTTCGACACGCTCTTAGGAGGCATCTCGACAGTCTTGTGGGTTTTGGTGCTGGCGCCCTTACAATTTTGCAATAGATAGGAGCTCTGCATAAGGCGACCAGCTAGCTGGGTGGAAGAAAACAATCTGAGGGACCTCGACGCGTGAGGGATTTTGGGTACACTACACGTCATGTTAGGGATAGTGTTACAGGCATGCCCATGTCGACGTCCCCTTTTGATCCTCGAAAGACAAGATGCAATACTCTGCAGTTACCACTAGATGTCGGACTATATGCACAGCATGTGAATCTAATCTAAGCAGATACAATCATCAGAAATGCTATTAACGATAAGTAATGCATGTCATAACACTCAATACTAAAAATGTTATATATATATATATATATATATATATATATATATATATATATATATATATATATATATATTACATGGACGCGGTAGCTTCCATGTAGTTATGGTTAAGTTGGTGTTTCCATAGGAAGAGCATTTTTTGGGTGGCTTATAACTTCGCTCCCTCTGGACGAATCCTCACCAAACTTTGCAAAAAAAGTATATGGCCCACTCCGAATTTTTTTTGCAAAGTTTGGAGAGGTTTGGTCCAGGGGGGCAAGCCTACAGCCCAAACCGCTGGACGGATTTACACCAAATTTGCGGCAGGAGCGGGGCAGGAGCGTGCTTTTGCAAATTTGGTGTAAATCCGTCCAGTAGTTTTTTTAAAATGACCAAAACGTAAGGCAAAACAATTAGTGATATCTCCGTTCGCTCCGGGGACGGACTTCCCGGTTCGCTCCACGGACAGCGCCCAGATTGGCCGAGCGGCTTGCGTGATGTCCGCGGACATGCAACGTGTTCGCTGATTGGACGGCATGGGGCGTGGAGCACGTCAGATTTTCTGTGGCGCCCGCCATCTTGCATTCACCCACGACCGCGGACAGCGCATTGAAACTTGGATTAAAAATTGTATTTAGTGGAGTGTGTTGGTGTGTAAGAGTGTTTGGGGAGGGTGGGGGAGTATGAGATAGGTTCAATGTTCTGTTTTTTTTATGTGCTAGACGCTTTTGTTGTGTTCGATTTGTCTGCGGACAACACGGCTGTTCTGAAATTTTCTAAATAAACTAAATGGTGGGGTGTTCTGAGGACGGAGTATGTGTCCGTTTTGTTTGCAAGCAAGCTAAAATTGAGCTAAGAACACTCGCGGTGTCCTTAAATGTTCGTACATAAACAAAATGGGTGTGTCCTGAGGACGCTGTCCGTATTGTACTCTGGCAAGTTGAATGTGTTCTATGAACACTCGCAGTGCCCCGAAATGTTTGCAATTAAACAAAATGGGGGTGTTCTGCGAACACTGTTCGTATTGTTCGTTGTCAGGTTGAAAGTGTTCTAAGAACCCTCCTTATGTCCGCTGATATTACAATTTCCTATGGGCCTTACCCGACTTTTTGTCCACTAAACAAACGATAAATCAGGCTGCTGTGGGCCGACATTATGTGATAATCCTATCACTTGCCCCATCGACCTGGCTGACCTGCTTTTGCGACACTAAATCATATCTCCCGTCCCTAAGCCTGACATTATCAAAGCATTCATATTTCCCGCCTCTCCACGTGACGTTACAGGGTGCGTAGTCAAATGCGCCCAGTCGTCTCCAGTCCTACGCGACTTTACACAGAACCCGGAAAACAACACACATCATCTCACAACACAGCGTGCCACTATTCGGAATATGAAACTGTGATTTAAAAGCAAACAGCAAGATTCTACATTTCGTAAAGTACATTTATTTGACATCAAATGTTTAGAGAATATTCAGCGATTTGCATTTGTCTTTGCTGTCGATCAGCAAAAGTTCATCTTGAGCCACGCGCTGTTCCTTTGCGGTACACAGGCTGTTGGTTTATGATAAAAGAAGCAAATGGCTGCACTGATAATCGGAAGGCTGCTCCAACAACGAGGCATTAGACCACCATAATGGTTGGTATGTTGCTTCTAGCCACTAGTACCGCGTAAGGGTATATTGGTCCTTGGCGATTGTCCCATAAAATGGTGAGGGTCATGAAGTTACTTACATGGAGCTGCACCTGGCAGTTAAAAAAAACATTGGCTGGGGTCTGAAAATCGTGGCATTGACAGTAGGGAAGAATGTACCCGTTTAAAAAACAAAAATTAGTGTCACCAGCCGATCTTCATTAAAAATATTCATTTTATTTATTAGGGCGTGAAACTATTTGCTAGCGAGGATAGTGCAACGGAGTATGTTAACTTATTCCCATTAACCCACCCTCTCTTCTCTGCCTTTTTCAGAGCCCTCTAAGCGACAGGGGACCACTTCGGCGGTGATAGTGCGCGGTACAAAACAATATGCCACATTGAACGAACAAGTACAACTTAACCGGGCTTTAACGCCACGCTATTGTTATTATAATCCGGTATAAAATAATCTAAAGGGTTACTTACATTATATTGGCATTTTCCATTGTCTACGCATAATGCAGTCCCAAAATACGACTCCGTCTGTGCCAACGATCTTTCTCATAGTGATATAATATATAAAAGTGGTTTCGTTTCAGAAATTTCATCCTTATCGTGTCTTACGTTTTTGGAACCCTCCTTCAAAAGAAGTCTTTTAGCACGATCCCTGTCTGTCAAGGTCAAAAAACAATAGAACCTTATAGTGCGAGTTGTGGGCCACTCCGGCACGCAAGCAAAAAATGGAAGCAGCTGACCTTCACTGTGAACGATCATAAATTCTTACTTTGCAACATTCTGTGTAAAGACATCTCTGAGAAATTGCTTTTTACACTCCATCTTTGTATATTGTCTGCGTGCTAATAAAAAAAGTTTGTTAAAGGGAGTTTATGGTGAAGTTGCGCTACTAAAAACCTATGAAATTCAGTAAAAAACTTTGTTAACGGGACGTTATGGTTAAGTTGCGCTACTAAAAACCTATGAAATTCAGTGAAAAAACTTTGTTAAAGGGACGTTATGGTTCCAAGTAAAACCGAAAACCCCCTGAAATTCGCCAGTTATGGTAAGCTAAGCAACCATAACTCGCGCCACCACCGTGCACTGCTAAGACTAACACCCACGACATCAAAGATGACATCACAAATGTCATTGATGACATCACTGATGACATCACATGTGTATGTACTTTTCATGAAATATGTGTACAAGGGATTCTTATTATAATGTTGCGAAAAAAGTGTCAAGGATCATTGCAATAAATATCATACCCTAATTAGTGCTTTGAATGATGCATTGATATAAATAGCATTCTATTATGGGGTTCTATCTAGTATACTAAGCTACTAATTCAGAAACATAGCATTGTGTGCAGCGTACAAGATGAAGGTATAATATTCGTAATGTTAATATGTTGAACAATGAAATGATACTTGTTTTCTTAATAGATTTTTGTGTACTGTGAAATATGTAATAAGTAGCTAATAAAACCCATGTATTACATAATTGCTTTACTATAGACAAACCACAAAGAGACAAGAACACATACCAATATACATATACATAGGGTAAATAGCAGCTTTGAAACAGAGCAATCATTTATTTGCATGAAAATAATTCTGTCTTTAAAGCTTGTGTCTTCCCCTATGTATATGTTTCATATGATGTGACTGGACTCTAAGGGAATTACTATAAGAACCTACTTGTACGATACGTCTACAAATAAAATACAATTTTTTGTTTCTGACTGTTACTACAGAAAACCATGTGGCCTAGATATGTCAGCAAAAGAGAAAAGAGTGAGCCAGACATGTGATGTCATCAGTGATGTCATCAATGATATTTGTGATGTCATCTTTGATGTCGTGGGTGTTAGTCTTAGCAGTGCACGGTGGTGGCGCGAGTTATGGTTGCTTAGCTTACCATAACTGGCGAATTTCAGGGGTTTTACTTGGAACCATAACGTCCCTTTAACAAAGTTTTTTCACTGAATATATATATATACATACACAATAACTGGAGTGGGGCAAAATACATATCAAACCCATGAAAAGGAAGGTACAGATTAGTATTAACACTACTAGTCCACAGACATTCAATCCTAACTTCGCAAATCCATCACTATGATGTGTGGGGCCTTGTGCCCAAAAGTTCAGCAATATTCCATACAGTTTTGTGAAGCTGGAAAAAATGAAGGTAGGGTCTCTGGGTCCAGTGATATTACCTGTTACTAGTCAGTTTTCACTGTTATTTGGCCATAAGTAAAGAAGTATTTTTATACCTGTTTGTCTAAGTGTGTTCCTTGACCATTTCACTGTGTGCTTATTGTGGACCCCTTATAAGCTCACCACCTCTTGAGACTTAGTCTAGACCACTCGCCTTGCTACCTGAGCTGGTTTGGCTCCCAGAGTTGTCCCTGTCACAACACTAGGTTGGTCTTCTATACATCTGTCCACAAGGCCAGAGTATAGAAAATCAGTCCGAACAAACTGATGTACCCTCTCTACTTAACATCTAGGTGTTTAGTGGGTGAGGATCAGTATTGGGTACCTCAGTGTTGTGCACTGGTGGAGTGTCTGGATAACACTTACACACTACACTGTGATATTTGATTACCTTGTAGTTGACCGTCACCTACTAGATTTGATAATATGGAAACAATTAGGTTCACTACTTTAAGTTCTTCAGTAGTGGATCACTAGAACAAGTTGTGTAGTGACAGAGGCCTGACAGTCTCTGGCACTATTGCTGAACTAATTGTAAATATGCTTGATTTCTGAGAAGAGTAAGGTTGTACCTCCCCTAACTAATGGTACTGATAGTGGAGGTGGCGCTGGACCCAGCAACAGTAATGGAGTTGCTGCCACTGCAGCGTGAGGATGAGGAGGAAGAGGGTGAATCCTCTGGACTATATTCAGTCACAACCTCAGAGGCTGAGGCAATTTTTGACTTAAAAAAGGAGAAGCTCGGGCTCAAATAAAAAGAGCTTGGGTTTAACTTGGCTAGGTTAGACTTTGAAAGAATTGAGAGGCAAAAGGACACAGGTCAGCAGATGGAGCTTGCCAAGCTTCAGGCTTCACAAGGTTCTTCCACAGGATCTGGAGATGGTTCTGGGTCCTCTTCATATCCAAAATTCATAAAAGAGCTGCTCAATGTGTATGACGAGAAGAATTATATCATTGATTGCCTTGTAACTTTTGAGTGTGCATCTGAAGTACAAGGAGTGAGTGATGCTGATAGGATTGCATGGTTTTCCAGTAGTCTGCCCCCATTCTGGCTGCAGTGCCATTATGGAAATGTCAAAAGCTGAGAGGTAAGATTTTGCAAAACTTAAGCAAACTCTCATCTTAAGGTTTGGGAGGACTCCTGCCCAATACCTGAAGAGATTTAGAGAGTACAGGAAAAAAGAATGTATGACTTTTGTTACAGATTCTTTGAAAAACGTGTTTGGCTGGGTAGAGGGTTATCAGGTAACCACCTTTGAGGGCAGGGTTCATTTGGTCATGCTTGAGCATAGTTTTGCCTCTTGTTCCACAGATCGTAAGCAGCAGTTGGCTGTCTCTAAGCAGTTAAATCCTAAGAGATTACCCATTGCTGCTGACTTAAGGACCGATTCACAGAAGGGTTTTATAATGGTGCAATCCCATAGGAAAATGCTCTGTGAATCAGGCCCTTGATGTCTCACATAGTATCCCTAAGGACAAGCCTGCTTCAGGTAAGCATGAGGAGGGAAAGAATCAGAAAGAGAAAGAGGGTGGGGGTGTTAGGACAGTTTTCCTGAAGTCCAACTAAGGGCTTAGTAAAACCATTTAACTGAGAGAGTACAAGACTCCACTCTTAGTATAAGGCTGTACCACCTGAGTATATTGTAGCGTAGACAGAGCAGCCAGGCTTATTTTAGGAGGAAGAGAGGGCTGTAGGAAAGTACCTAGAACTTGTAGTATACCAAGTATTCAACAGAAACACCTACGCCCATGAGGCCCAAGTTGAAAAAGACTTTGTGGAGGACATTCTTGGAGACAAGAAGTCTACAACACAATTAATTCCCCTCCTGCAATCTATTCAGAAATGCATTCAACCCCCACTCCTAATGCCAAAACCTACTCGAGCAGTCAATCCCTGCATCGCAAAGGTGTTCAGACCAGCCCCTACCAACCCTCTATACATCAGGGGTCCGCTGCAACCCAACTCCCTGATGGTTACCACAACTAGGAAAAGGGCAGGCACACATCTAGCCTCTAGGAAAAGGGCAGGCACACATCTAGCCTCTGCAGAGGCTCCACCAGATAAAGAAAGTAAAAGGATGTACACCTTTGTCATAAAGGTGGCTTCCTCAGCTGCCTATCAGACTAGGATAGCCAACAATACTACTCTTTTGGCAAGCTACAGTTGCCATGAATGCGACGAACTTCAACAGTCCCAGAGCCCCTAAAATCTCAGCTCCTAAAGACTTTAACCGAAGGAAAGCAGGTGGTCAACTGCATCTTAAAAAACAACCTGAATGCCGTGGGCAACGCAGGCCTTATCATAGCTGAAGGCATGCTCATTAAGCGTCATGCCTGGCTTAGGCAATCATGTTTTAAACTTGAAACACAGGCCACGTTACTCAACATGCCTATTGAATCAAATGCACTGTTAGGTAAAGTGTTTGAGGATGCCCTTAAAAGCACCAAAGAAGAGTATGACACCCTAACATTTCTTGGGCAGCTGTCCAACAAGCCGTTTGTGCAGAGGGGGTCTTTCAACACAAGACAGCTCCATGGGCAGGGTCCACAATACTCCTCCAGTTATGGGCAAGGTAACCAATCTACATCATGGGGCACCTCGCGCAATCACTGCTCCACCTCCAAATTTCAAAGAGGCGACAAAAGACCAAGCAGCAGAAGTACAGCCTCCTCTGCAAGGGGCTCCACCCCTCCCAAACAATGACGACCCACTCCAGATGCCAACTCCAGTAGGAGGTCACATCTCACACTTCACCCACGCATGGGAGGGAATCACCTCAGACAAGTGGGTGTTATCCATCGTGGCGGGCGGGCGGATACTTTATAGAACATTTAGAAAGACCATCCAACCACCTGCCGAAACAAAGAAAATCAGCACAAGGGGAAAAACGCATACTACTGGAGGAGGTGAAATCACTGCTGGAAAAGGTCACAACAGAAATCGTCCCAGCAATCCAGGTGAACAAGGGTATTTATTCAATGTACTTCATTGTGCCAAAGAAAGACCTAACAATGCGCCCAGTACTAGACCTGCTTCCAGCATACACATATGTCACGGCACAAACATTTTGCAGGACAACCCTTCAGGAAGTGATTCCCCTTCTAAAGCAGGGGGACTACCTGGCAACATTGGATATGAAAGATGCATACTTTCATATTTCAATATTCCCAGCGCACAGAAAATACATGTGATTCCAGATAGTGGGAGAACACTACCAATTCAAGGTGCTCCCCTTCGGCATAGACTCGGCTCCAAGGGTGTTCACAAAAGTGCTAGCAGTAGTGGCGGCGCACTTATGCAGAGAATCAATCCCAGTGTACCCTTATCTGGATGACTGGCCAATAACAGGGGAGACCCCGCAAATTTGCAAATTTAACACCCAGTGAACAATCAACCTCCTGTTCCAATTAGGTTTCTCCATCAACGAGAAAAAATGAAGACTCGTACTGAGCCAAACAAAACAATTTTTGAGTGCAATTACAAAGACAAGGGAATGTCTGGTCTTCCCCTCAAATGAAAGAGTTCAGAACATGCTGCTACAAATACCTCACTACCTAGCCAGTCGCCAGATAACCATACGCAAAGCAATGCGACTGCTCGGGATGATGGCCTCATGCATCTACCTAGTTCCGCACGCGCGGCTGCGAATGTGCCCAATGCAAGAGTGGTTAGCAAAACAATGGTCTCAGGCAACCAGACAGTGGGACGATCTAGTGGTTGTTTCGCTAACCCTGGTACGGGCTCTTCGCTGGTGGTCCAAAGACCATGTATTGAAAGGAAAACCCTTTCACAATCCACCAGTTCAAGCAATACTAATGACGAACGCCTCACTCTCCGGATGGGGAGACGATTTCCTTCACCACACAGCTCATGGGCAGTGGGCACACACCACAGCCCAAAACCACATCAACCTTCTACAACTTCTAGCAGTTCTCAAGGCTCTGCAATTGTTTCAGCAGCATCTACTAGGTCAGACAGTACAAGTCCTCACAGACAGAACCACTGCCATGTTCTACCTAACAAGGAGGCACACACTCTGCAAGTCTATTGAGACTGTCCCAAAAAATGTGAAAGTGGGCACTCAAGTGGAACATGTTCCTGGTCTCTCAACACGTTCCTGGGGAACTTAATGCTCTAGCAGATTCTCTGAGCAGAAATCCTTTCCATGCATTGTCCTGGCCTTGATGAGGTAGGTGTTGTGCTTTTGCCCCCTGTACCCCTCCTCCATTTTGTAATGTTTCCCTTGCTTTCTTGCTGTTTCTTGCCTCCATTCCTCTCCTTTCCTGCTCGTTTCTTCCTCCACTCCTTTTCTTTCCTGCTCATTTTCTCTTCCACTCCTCTGCTTTCCTGCTCGTTTCTTCCTCCATTCCTCTGCTTTCCTGCTAGTTTCTTCCTCCATTCCACTGCTTTCCTGCTCGTTTTTTCCTCCATTCGTCGACTTTCCTGTTCGTTTCTTCCTCCACTCCTCTGATTTCCTGCTCGCTTCTTCCTCCACTCCTCTGCTTTCCTACTTGTTTCTTCCTCCATGCCTCTGCTTTCCTGCTCGTTTCTTCCTCCAGTGCTCTGCTTTCCTTCTTGATTTGTCCTGCATTCCTCTGCTTTCCTGCTTGTTTCTTCCTCCATTCTCCTGCTTTCCTGCTCGTTTCTTCCTCCAGTGCTCTGCTTTCCTGCTTGATTTTTCCTGCATTCCTCTGCTTTCCTGCTTGTTTCTTCCTCCATTCTCCTGCTTTCCTGCTCGTTTCTTCCTCCAATGCTCTGCTTTCCTGCTTGTTTCTTACTCCACTCCTCTGCTTTGCTGCTTGTTTCTTCCTCCACTCCTCTGCTTTCCTGCTGGTTTCTGCCTCCATTCCTCTGCTTTCCTTCCTGTTTTTGTTGTCTCTTTTTCAATTTTTCTAGCAGTCTCTGCCGCACCTGTGTGACCTCTCCCCCGCACACTAGTTCCCCCTGCACTCTGCCGGTGATTAGCTGTTTCCCCTAGGGAAGCCAAAGCCTCCTCCGGAGACCAGTACGCTCTTTCCATCCAGCGTCTTTGCCTTGATGAGGTAGGTGTTGTGCTTTTGCCTTCCGCGCCCCCTCCTCCATTTTGTAATCTTTCACCTGCTTTCCTGCCCTTTCATGACTCCGTTACTCTGCTTTCCTGCTCATTTCTTCCTCCATTCCTCTGCTTTCCTGCTCGATTTTTCCTCCACTCCTCTGCTTTCCTTCTTGTTTCTTCCTCCATGCCTCTGCTTTCCTGTTCGTGTTTTCCTCCATTCCTCTGCTTTCCTGCTCGGTTCTTCCTCCACTCCTCTGCTTTCCTGCTCATTTCTTCCTCCATTCCTCTGGTTTCCTGCTCGATTTTTCCTCCACTCCTCTGCTTTCCTTCTTGTTTCTTCCTCCATGCCTCTGCTTTCCTGCTCGTGTTTTCCTCCATTCCTCTGCTTTCCTGCTCGGTTCTTCCTCCACTCCTCTGCTTTCATGTTCCATCTTTGTATATTGTCTGCGTGCTAATAAAAAAAGTTTGTTAAAGGGAGTTTATGGTGAAGTTGCGCTACTAAAAACCTATGAAATTCAGTAAAAAACTTTGTTAACGGGACGTTATGGTTAAGTTGCGCTACTAAAAACCTATGAAATTCAGTGAAAAAACTTTGTTAAAGGGACGTTATGGTTCCAAGTAAAACCGAAAACCCCCTGAAATTCGCCAGTTATGGTAAGCTAAGCAACCATAACTCGCGCCACCACCGTGCACTGCTAAGACTAACACCCACGACATCAAAGATGACATCACAAATGTCATTGATGACATCACTGATGACATCACATGTGTATGTACTTTTCATGAAATATGTGTACAAGGGATTCTTATTATAATGTTGCGAAAAAAGTGTCAAGGATCATTGCAATAAATATCATACCCTAATTAGTGCTTTGAATGATGCATTGATATAAATAGCATTCTATTATGGGGTTCTATCTAGTATACTAAGCTACTAATTCAGAAACATAGCATTGTGTGCAGCGTACAAGATGAAGGTATAATATTCGTAATGTTAATATGTTGAACAATGAAATGATACTTGTTTTCTTAATAGATTTTTGTGTACTGTGAAATATGTAATAAGTAGCTAATAAAACCCATGTATTACATAATTGCTTTACTATAGACAAACCACAAAGAGACAAGAACACATACCAATATACATATACATAGGGTAAATAGCAGCTTTGAAACAGAGCAATCATTTATTTGCATGAAAATAATTCTGTCTTTAAAGCTTGTGTCTTCCCCTATGTATATGTTTCATATGATGTGACTGGACTCTAAGGGAATTACTATAAGAACCTACTTGTACGATACGTCTACAAATAAAATACAATTTTTTGTTTCTGACTGTTACTACAGAAAACCATGTGGCCTAGATATGTCAGCAAAAGAGAAAAGAGTGAGCCAGACATGTGATGTCATCAGTGATGTCATCAATGATATTTGTGATGTCATCTTTGATGTCGTGGGTGTTAGTCTTAGCAGTGCACGGTGGTGGCGCGAGTTATGGTTGCTTAGCTTACCATAACTGGCGAATTTCAGGGGTTTTACTTGGAACCATAACGTCCCTTTAACAAAGTTTTTTCACTGAATATATATATATACATACACAATAACTGGAGTGGGGCAAAATACATATCAAACCCATGAAAAGGAAGGTACAGATTAGTATTAACACTACTAGTCCACAGACATTCAATCCTAACTTCGCAAATCCATCACTATGATGTGTGGGGCCTTGTGCCCAAAAGTTCAGCAATATTCCATACAGTTTTGTGAAGCTGGAAAAAATGAAGGTAGGGTCTCTGGGTCCAGTGATATTACCTGTTACTAGTCAGTTTTCACTGTTATTTGGCCATAAGTAAAGAAGTATTTTTATACCTGTTTGTCTAAGTGTGTTCCTTGACCATTTCACTGTGTGCTTATTGTGGACCCCTTATAAGCTCACCACCTCTTGAGACTTAGTCTAGACCACTCGCCTTGCTACCTGAGCTGGTTTGGCTCCCAGAGTTGTCCCTGTCACAACACTAGGTTGGTCTTCTATACATCTGTCCACAAGGCCAGAGTATAGAAAATCAGTCCGAACAAACTGATGTACCCTCTCTACTTAACATCTAGGTGTTTAGTGGGTGAGGATCAGTATTGGGTACCTCAGTGTTGTGCACTGGTGGAGTGTCTGGATAACACTTACACACTACACTGTGATATTTGATTACCTTGTAGTTGACCGTCACCTACTAGATTTGATAATATGGAAACAATTAGGTTCACTACTTTAAGTTCTTCAGTAGTGGATCACTAGAACAAGTTGTGTAGTGACAGAGGCCTGACAGTCTCTGGCACTATTGCTGAACTAATTGTAAATATGCTTGATTTCTGAGAAGAGTAAGGTTGTACCTCCCCTAACTAATGGTACTGATAGTGGAGGTGGCGCTGGACCCAGCAACAGTAATGGAGTTGCTGCCACTGCAGCGTGAGGATGAGGAGGAAGAGGGTGAATCCTCTGGACTATATTCAGTCACAACCTCAGAGGCTGAGGCAATTTTTGACTTAAAAAAGGAGAAGCTCGGGCTCAAATAAAAAGAGCTTGGGTTTAACTTGGCTAGGTTAGACTTTGAAAGAATTGAGAGGCAAAAGGACACAGGTCAGCAGATGGAGCTTGCCAAGCTTCAGGCTTCACAAGGTTCTTCCACAGGATCTGGAGATGGTTCTGGGTCCTCTTCATATCCAAAATTCATAAAAGAGCTGCTCAATGTGTATGACGAGAAGAATTATATCATTGATTGCCTTGTAACTTTTGAGTGTGCATCTGAAGTACAAGGAGTGAGTGATGCTGATAGGATTGCATGGTTTTCCAGTAGTCTGCCCCCATTCTGGCTGCAGTGCCATTATGGAAATGTCAAAAGCTGAGAGGTAAGATTTTGCAAAACTTAAGCAAACTCTCATCTTAAGGTTTGGGAGGACTCCTGCCCAATACCTGAAGAGATTTAGAGAGTACAGGAAAAAAGAATGTATGACTTTTGTTACAGATTCTTTGAAAAACGTGTTTGGCTGGGTAGAGGGTTATCAGGTAACCACCTTTGAGGGCAGGGTTCATTTGGTCATGCTTGAGCATAGTTTTGCCTCTTGTTCCACAGATCGTAAGCAGCAGTTGGCTGTCTCTAAGCAGTTAAATCCTAAGAGATTACCCATTGCTGCTGACTTAAGGACCGATTCACAGAAGGGTTTTATAATGGTGCAATCCCATAGGAAAATGCTCTGTGAATCAGGCCCTTGATGTCTCACATAGTATCCCTAAGGACAAGCCTGCTTCAGGTAAGCATGAGGAGGGAAAGAATCAGAAAGAGAAAGAGGGTGGGGGTGTTAGGACAGTTTTCCTGAAGTCCAACTAAGGGCTTAGTAAAACCATTTAACTGAGAGAGTACAAGACTCCACTCTTAGTATAAGGCTGTACCACCTGAGTATATTGTAGCGTAGACAGAGCAGCCAGGCTTATTTTAGGAGGAAGAGAGGGCTGTAGGAAAGTACCTAGAACTTGTAGTATACCAAGTATTCAACAGAAACACCTACGCCCATGAGGCCCAAGTTGAAAAAGACTTTGTGGAGGACATTCTTGGAGACAAGAAGTCTACAACACAATTAATTCCCCTCCTGCAATCTATTCAGAAATGCATTCAACCCCCACTCCTAATGCCAAAACCTACTCGAGCAGTCAATCCCTGCATCGCAAAGGTGTTCAGACCAGCCCCTACCAACCCTCTATACATCAGGGGTCCGCTGCAACCCAACTCCCTGATGGTTACCACAACTAGGAAAAGGGCAGGCACACATCTAGCCTCTAGGAAAAGGGCAGGCACACATCTAGCCTCTGCAGAGGCTCCACCAGATAAAGAAAGTAAAAGGATGTACACCTTTGTCATAAAGGTGGCTTCCTCAGCTGCCTATCAGACTAGGATAGCCAACAATACTACTCTTTTGGCAAGCTACAGTTGCCATGAATGCGACGAACTTCAACAGTCCCAGAGCCCCTAAAATCTCAGCTCCTAAAGACTTTAACCGAAGGAAAGCAGGTGGTCAACTGCATCTTAAAAAACAACCTGAATGCCGTGGGCAACGCAGGCCTTATCATAGCTGAAGGCATGCTCATTAAGCGTCATGCCTGGCTTAGGCAATCATGTTTTAAACTTGAAACACAGGCCACGTTACTCAACATGCCTATTGAATCAAATGCACTGTTAGGTAAAGTGTTTGAGGATGCCCTTAAAAGCACCAAAGAAGAGTATGACACCCTAACATTTCTTGGGCAGCTGTCCAACAAGCCGTTTGTGCAGAGGGGGTCTTTCAACACAAGACAGCTCCATGGGCAGGGTCCACAATACTCCTCCAGTTATGGGCAAGGTAACCAATCTACATCATGGGGCACCTCGCGCAATCACTGCTCCACCTCCAAATTTCAAAGAGGCGACAAAAGACCAAGCAGCAGAAGTACAGCCTCCTCTGCAAGGGGCTCCACCCCTCCCAAACAATGACGACCCACTCCAGATGCCAACTCCAGTAGGAGGTCACATCTCACACTTCACCCACGCATGGGAGGGAATCACCTCAGACAAGTGGGTGTTATCCATCGTGGCGGGCGGGCGGATACTTTATAGAACATTTAGAAAGACCATCCAACCACCTGCCGAAACAAAGAAAATCAGCACAAGGGGAAAAACGCATACTACTGGAGGAGGTGAAATCACTGCTGGAAAAGGTCACAACAGAAATCGTCCCAGCAATCCAGGTGAACAAGGGTATTTATTCAATGTACTTCATTGTGCCAAAGAAAGACCTAACAATGCGCCCAGTACTAGACCTGCTTCCAGCATACACATATGTCACGGCACAAACATTTTGCAGGACAACCCTTCAGGAAGTGATTCCCCTTCTAAAGCAGGGGGACTACCTGGCAACATTGGATATGAAAGATGCATACTTTCATATTTCAATATTCCCAGCGCACAGAAAATACATGTGATTCCAGATAGTGGGAGAACACTACCAATTCAAGGTGCTCCCCTTCGGCATAGACTCGGCTCCAAGGGTGTTCACAAAAGTGCTAGCAGTAGTGGCGGCGCACTTATGCAGAGAATCAATCCCAGTGTACCCTTATCTGGATGACTGGCCAATAACAGGGGAGACCCCGCAAATTTGCAAATTTAACACCCAGTGAACAATCAACCTCCTGTTCCAATTAGGTTTCTCCATCAACGAGAAAAAATGAAGACTCGTACTGAGCCAAACAAAACAATTTTTGAGTGCAATTACAAAGACAAGGGAATGTCTGGTCTTCCCCTCAAATGAAAGAGTTCAGAACATGCTGCTACAAATACCTCACTACCTAGCCAGTCGCCAGATAACCATACGCAAAGCAATGCGACTGCTCGGGATGATGGCCTCATGCATCTACCTAGTTCCGCACGCGCGGCTGCGAATGTGCCCAATGCAAGAGTGGTTAGCAAAACAATGGTCTCAGGCAACCAGACAGTGGGACGATCTAGTGGTTGTTTCGCTAACCCTGGTACGGGCTCTTCGCTGGTGGTCCAAAGACCATGTATTGAAAGGAAAACCCTTTCACAATCCACCAGTTCAAGCAATACTAATGACGAACGCCTCACTCTCCGGATGGGGAGACGATTTCCTTCACCACACAGCTCATGGGCAGTGGGCACACACCACAGCCCAAAACCACATCAACCTTCTACAACTTCTAGCAGTTCTCAAGGCTCTGCAATTGTTTCAGCAGCATCTACTAGGTCAGACAGTACAAGTCCTCACAGACAGAACCACTGCCATGTTCTACCTAACAAGGAGGCACACACTCTGCAAGTCTATTGAGACTGTCCCAAAAAATGTGAAAGTGGGCACTCAAGTGGAACATGTTCCTGGTCTCTCAACACGTTCCTGGGGAACTTAATGCTCTAGCAGATTCTCTGAGCAGAAATCCTTTCCATGCATTGTCCTGGCCTTGATGAGGTAGGTGTTGTGCTTTTGCCCCCTGTACCCCTCCTCCATTTTGTAATGTTTCCCTTGCTTTCTTGCTGTTTCTTGCCTCCATTCCTCTCCTTTCCTGCTCGTTTCTTCCTCCACTCCTTTTCTTTCCTGCTCATTTTCTCTTCCACTCCTCTGCTTTCCTGCTCGTTTCTTCCTCCATTCCTCTGCTTTCCTGCTAGTTTCTTCCTCCATTCCACTGCTTTCCTGCTCGTTTTTTCCTCCATTCGTCGACTTTCCTGTTCGTTTCTTCCTCCACTCCTCTGATTTCCTGCTCGCTTCTTCCTCCACTCCTCTGCTTTCCTACTTGTTTCTTCCTCCATGCCTCTGCTTTCCTGCTCGTTTCTTCCTCCAGTGCTCTGCTTTCCTTCTTGATTTGTCCTGCATTCCTCTGCTTTCCTGCTTGTTTCTTCCTCCATTCTCCTGCTTTCCTGCTCGTTTCTTCCTCCAGTGCTCTGCTTTCCTGCTTGATTTTTCCTGCATTCCTCTGCTTTCCTGCTTGTTTCTTCCTCCATTCTCCTGCTTTCCTGCTCGTTTCTTCCTCCAATGCTCTGCTTTCCTGCTTGTTTCTTACTCCACTCCTCTGCTTTGCTGCTTGTTTCTTCCTCCACTCCTCTGCTTTCCTGCTGGTTTCTGCCTCCATTCCTCTGCTTTCCTTCCTGTTTTTGTTGTCTCTTTTTCAATTTTTCTAGCAGTCTCTGCCGCACCTGTGTGACCTCTCCCCCGCACACTAGTTCCCCCTGCACTCTGCCGGTGATTAGCTGTTTCCCCTAGGGAAGCCAAAGCCTCCTCCGGAGACCAGTACGCTCTTTCCATCCAGCGTCTTTGCCTTGATGAGGTAGGTGTTGTGCTTTTGCCTTCCGCGCCCCCTCCTCCATTTTGTAATCTTTCACCTGCTTTCCTGCCCTTTCATGACTCCGTTACTCTGCTTTCCTGCTCATTTCTTCCTCCATTCCTCTGCTTTCCTGCTCGATTTTTCCTCCACTCCTCTGCTTTCCTTCTTGTTTCTTCCTCCATGCCTCTGCTTTCCTGTTCGTGTTTTCCTCCATTCCTCTGCTTTCCTGCTCGGTTCTTCCTCCACTCCTCTGCTTTCCTGCTCATTTCTTCCTCCATTCCTCTGGTTTCCTGCTCGATTTTTCCTCCACTCCTCTGCTTTCCTTCTTGTTTCTTCCTCCATGCCTCTGCTTTCCTGCTCGTGTTTTCCTCCATTCCTCTGCTTTCCTGCTCGGTTCTTCCTCCACTCCTCTGCTTTCATGTTCGGTTCTTCCTCCCCTCCTCTGCTTTCCTGCTCGTTTCTTCCTCCACTTCTCTGCTTTCCTGCTCGTTTCTTCCACCATTCCTCTGCTTTTCTGTCTGTTTTCTCACCGTCTTTTTTCCATTTTTCTAGCGGTCTCTGCCACACCTGTGTGACCTTTCTCCTGCCCACCTCCCCCCAGTCCTGTGCCCATGATTGGCTGTTTCCCCCAGGAGGTAGATTCTTAACAACACCCCCAGGGTGGGCAAAGGGCCCCAAGGCAAAGGGCAGCTCCCGAAGAAGCAGCTCCAGACCATGTTTGCCCGTGTTCACCTGAGAAGCCAGTAGCCAGCATTCAAACAGCAGCAACTGACAACGTAAGTGTGGTCTGGGTGGGGAGTACAGCAATCACTATATTCCAAAAAGCCCTGCCTCTCTTCTTACCTACATAACATAGCATACCAAAATTAGCCAGCTAGTAAAGAGTATCCCTATCGTTGCTGTGTACCGACAGTCGGTGGTTTTATTTACTGTTGCGTCACATACTTAGGCGTTCTCCCTCTATCAGGATACCTCAATTCTAGGTGGTTTGCACTTACTGTTGTGCCTCCAATTTAATAGTTCACACTCTGTCCAGGTGAAGTTTAGCCATGCATCACACTTGAATAGAGTTGTGAAGTTTAGCCATGCGCCACACTTGGATAGAATTGTGATGTTTAACCATGCCTCACACTTAGAATTGTCAAGGTTATGCATGCAGCACACTTAGATGGAATGGTGAAGTTTAGCCAGGCGTCAGCCTTTGATAGAATTGTGAAGATTAACCAGCATCTCACCTAAAGTGAAATGTGAAGTTTAGCCACATGTCCCGTTCAGATAGAATTGCTAACTTTAGCCATGCATCACACTTGGATAGATTTGTGAGATTTAGCCAGGCGTCACACCTTGAAAGAATTGTGAAGTTTGTTTGTTTGTTTATTTAGAATAAAATAGAAGAATTATGGAGATTAGTCATGTGTCACAACAGATAGGACTGTGCAGATTAGCCACATAGAAGAAAGCGAGTAGCCAAAGCACTACCCACCCGCTTTTACCTTCCCAAACACACCATCCAAACACTATACATGCCCACTGGGCTAGCCAACCTATACCATAACACAAACCCAACACAAGCTACACACACAAAAAACAAACCCGGACACTGGACCATACCCGTACTGACACAACAAGCCAGTGCGCACAACCTTAAACATCTGCCAATCTACACATAAAACACAAATGCACACCCCAACGTAAACAGTCACATAAAAAATGCCCCAGGCATTGGACCTTACCCATATGAATACAACAAGCCAGTGCACGAAACCTACAATCTGCAAGCCAACACACACAGACACCAGTTTCTCCTGGTTCAGGACCGATCCTATCATTCTTCCCTCATTAACCAACCCTGTCCTCTTTCTTGCAGAGCCATTTCGAGCGCCTGGAGACTGCCCTTGGGTGGTATCGGTGCGTGGTAAAAGTCAATATAAAATAACATAGCATAAATTAATTTTTAACTTTTAAATCCCAACTTAAATTTAAGAGAGTTGGCCCTCTTATGATGGAAATGAAGGGAAAGGCTAATAAATCACTGCCTATCAATCACTCCCTGAAAAAACATAATACAATTACAAAACAAATATTGAAGCTAATACACTTATAGAAGAAATTGGCCGCTACTATCTGATCTAAATCCCCAAGTAATACATTCAGAAGATTTGCATCACTGTTCCACACACACGGAGAGTGCGCGCGGGAGGCACCACCTTCCCCACTATGGCGGCTACCCTATGGAACAACCTCCCAGCTCAGATGAGGTCAATCGACTCACACACGGCCTTCCACAAAGCCCTAAAAACCAAGCTCTTCATCTGAAGAGCCTGTTCATCCTAAGTATGCACTATTATGGTATTCACCATGTATAGGAGACCATATACCTAGACATGAATACTAGTAACCAACTGTAACAATCAATGTTTTATCATCTGTAACCATGCAAATGTGCTTAAGTGAATGTATTTAAACAGACATTTTGGGGCCGCTTATTGTAACCCGCAAGCAAGCCTTCTTAAAACTTCCTTATAGCGCCTCGTTGCCTTTGGGCTGTAGTGTGCTCTACAAATGATTAAATAAATAAATAAATAAATAAATAAATAAATAAATAGAAGAGGGGGCGACCAACACAACACAATCTGGAACATGGACTGCTTTTGTGAGTGCTAGACAATCAAAGGTATCAGATCACGTCCATCCAATTGCAAGTTATCACAAGAGGTTAATGTTAGGCCCAGATCTTATATCTGAGTCAACATTAAAAACCGCACCTTGAGATCCTTTATATAAGTATTAAATTCCACGTAGACAAGGTCAAGAAGTAGGTAGAAATGTATATTAACAATTGAATGGAAAGTTAGTGGAACACTCTGAACCATTGCAGGTTGCAAAGCTGAAACATCTAAAATATGACTCTATTACGATTTCAAATACATTTTAGCCTATAAGGGATTTGGCCAGTCGGGAGAATAATCATATTCGAACAGCAGCAGATGATCGTGTACAACAATATCATCCCAAGTATGAAGCGCAATATAAAAGGTCCATTTATTTTTTATTTTATTTTTTAAGTGCGCAATGGGCTACCTAATGATGGAAGTATGGTTCAGACTAGGCCCATGGATGACATGGGCATTAGTGGCAATAAGAGACCCTCGGAGAGTTCACACCGAATCTTGTACCAAACACCACTCCCCGGATTTTACCATCTAGCACAACCTGCCATTCAAGCAGGACATCACCAAAAAGAAAAACATGATCTGGAATACACTAGTGCTATTGGGCAAAACAAAACCATGCCTACTGCCCCTTCACTTCAGCGCCGCCGACCAATCACTAGTACTGTCAAACATAAGTGTCCCAGCCTCAGCCCTCGCACCACTCAAAGTTGTACATTATGCAGCAGCAAGATTGGTCTCTGGTATTAGGGAGTTTGCTCATATCTCCTCCATGCTCCGGCAGCCACCTCTGTTTCTTTACCCAGATCATCTTCTACAGCCGCCTGTACTGCATTCGACACAAGAATCACATTAACTAGGTAGAAAGCTAGTCATTTCAGGGGTCAGCGCAATTCTGCAAGCAGCACTATCATGAGAATGGAAACAAAAAAAGGCTGCAAGATAAAAAAAAAAAAAACAGGACTCTGGACTTCTGTTACACGACAGAAACATCCATGTGGCTGCAGCCTACTGCAGGTCAGGGAATAATTGAAGGCACTTCCCCAGCTAGCACTCAAACCATTAGAGTGCCAGCCTGCTTTTCTCTAGAGTGTCATCCATAGAGCCCAGATCACCAACACCCAAGTGTGTTAATACACTCACACCTTGTACAATGCTCTGTTGCATCACGGCCATGTACCTGCTTTAGAAAAATATACATAGATATATAAATACATATACTAAAAGGCAACATGACGTAATCTTGCAACATCACAGATTCTTTTGGAATTTTATGTAGGCGAAGGTGAACTGCCATTTAGTATGTAATCATGTTAAGGCAAATAACACTTATTACCCCTCTCAGAATGCTCTTTGCAGGCTGCTTTACAATAACCAATTGTGGTTTGTGGCCTTAATGTGGTCAAGGTGTCCGAGACGGAAGATAGAAATGAAAACATGCACTCGGGCATCACAGGTTTGATGTATATATTCTTCCTTTGGCAAAGTTATGAAAGAACCTACGGGTACAAGGTATAAGCATTGGAAACATGGAAACTGAAATGAAAACCTATGGATTGCCTACATCATTATCTCAATTACTGGCGCTATCTGGACCAGTGGTGGGCAACCTGCGACCCTCCAGATGTTTTGGCCTACAACTAGACCATTAGTCTCCAATAGGTAACCAATCTGTGTATAAATGCAACATAACACAAAAACTATAGAATCCCCTACAATGCAGACAATGGGCCTTATTACGAGTCCGGCGGTAACCACAGCGGTAAAACCGCCTGGTTACCGCCGGACTCGTATTACCATTCTGCCTCTGTGACTCCCGGAATTACCAGGGAATTACAGCCCCGGTGTCCCGGGAGTCACGGAAGAGGAATGGTGTTAATCCCCATTCCCATTATGGGAATGGGGAAGTGGAAACACCGGCACCATCTCGTGATGGTGCCGGTGTTTCCATGTCCGCCTGCAGGCGGGCGGTGTTAAACCCGCCAGGTCAGACCTGGCGGGAACATCACCTCCCGCCTGCAGGAGTCGGGATCGGGCGCCACTGTTAATTCCGCACCGCCCGACAACAAAACACCCACCAAAAATTGAAAGAGCAGAAGCTAGGCTTCAAAGAACCCAAACGCTTGCAGTCTTATAATTATCTTACAATATTATAGACGGCACACATTAGGTGGTATTGCCCATTCATCTGTTGTATTCATTGCTCATGGGTTCGTCTGATAAAAAAGAGTCTCTGTAATTCCTAGGACCCCTAAAAACCAACATGTGATGAATCAGTGACTTCAGATGACAAAGGATTAAAGCACAACGGGTATGCACGTGCTGCAACCACTGCAGGGTCAAAGCAGATTTCTTCTGACGACGACTTATTAACCGAGACTGGAACGTGAGACTTAGGCACAAAGACACAGCACAGACTAATTCAGAAGAGGGCACAGATGAATACCTAGTCCTAAAATAGAAGAAGGCAGGACTCATGGTAGATGAGGAAACCATGGTGTTGTGAGAACCTGCACAAGATGAGGTATCAGGTCTAATGAAGAAAATGCACATGTATGAACTGCTTTCCTAAGTACATGCAACTGAACTCCCCACCAGGGAAGTGAGAACACACAGAGGTGGCAAAAGTACAGATGGGGCACCATGAATTAGAAATGCATTCCAGTACTGCACACCATAAAGATGCCTGAGGATGAAGGGGAATGTCTAAGCAAGCCTTGTGTAGGATTCTCCCCTCTGCACACATCCCGCGCTAGGTCACTTGGCTTAATCATCAACAGCAGCCTTTCCTTCAAGACCCAACTTGCCAAGAAAGCATAGACAACCTGGTGCCAGCTCCCCATCTCCTTGGCAAATCACTCCCTTAAGCCTGGCTATAGATTTAAGAACTGTTGTCCAAATGCTGGCCCTTTCCCGCTTGGACGAGGCCTGGCCCCTCTGAAAGCTGTCCAGCATGCCATAGCTTGAATCATCACAGGACTTGAAAAAGGACAACCACATCACCACAATCCTCAGAACGATACAATGGCTATCCCTCGAAACTTACATCATTTTCAAAACAGCCTGCACCACATACAAGACAGTTTCCTACCACCTAGCAGAGGAATTCACCGTTTCCAGAGGCTTCCGCAGCACCAAAAGCCACACATTGCCCAGACTAAAATCTAAGAAAGTCAAACAAAAAAACAAAAACTAAAAACAGACCTGCTACACACTTGAACTCTGAAATAACTTGCTGACACAAATCAGATTTGGTACCATGTCTCCTGCACCTTCCAAAGGAACTGAAGCCCCTGCTCTTCAAGGATGACCTCATTTACAGTTAACCCCCCCACAACACTCCGCCCTCTCTCCTGCCCACCTCCTGCTCTCTTTGACCTTCTCTCTCTGTATTCACCCCTTTTTTTAGCAGCACACCATTGGGCTAGCTAGTTTGGTAGACCCCATACATACGTTCAAACGATGATATTCTGGAGGACAGAGAAAAATATTTATTGGAATAATAGCATCTTTTAGTACTTCCTTCGTGTGACCCACAAGATGGCCCTTTTGTTGAGATACGCGTCATTACTCTTCTGCAAGTGTTGTCACTTAATTACAATTGGGAATCATCCCAGACACTGACGGAAGAGACGCACAAACTTTGCAATGTTTGCTTGTACAACATCCACTGGAGAGTGAGGTATGTCTGCAACTGCCTTAACTTAGCCAGTCATTCAAAGGCCCATTTTTAGTGCACTCGTTTTATGGCAATTAAAATAGCTCACTCACATTTTGGAGAGAAGGACTTACCGGTGATGAGCGTGTTGCTTCTTTAAATTTTGACATTGTCGTCTCAAAAATCCCTATTAGATCGTGTGATCCATCATTGTCGTAATCATAGCATTCCACCTGGAAGAGACCGAGAACTCATATCAAGGGGACAGTAGATCTACATGGCACATCTAGAACAAACACTGAAGAGGTGAAAGTGTAATCAAGGACCCATGTACCTACTGCACTGATTTTCTTTCACCCATTCTGCAGTTATATAAAAAAACATTTTTATAATGTATGTCACTACACCCTGGTGAATTATACCTTCGAGGATACCACAAATATACAACATTTCAATTTGGATGTTCTGTTTCTAGTTAAAAGAAGTGATTTATTAATCCCAAAATGATGTTATTTTGGGATTAAAACAGACGTGTACATGTGTGTATGCTTACAAAAGTCATCACTAATACATACATTTGCAATCAGTAGTGACCTTTAAAAACACTTGTGACTTTGACCTGACTTTTTTTCGGAGCATACTTTACGATTTATTGACTATGTTTTTTTGTGGAGTTTCCTTTGGAGAGCCATGGAGGACTTCTTCGACACGTTGAAAGCGCTGAAAAGCCAGATTGCACTCTGGTGGGACGCTATCTTGAGGAAGAAACACTGACGAGTGCCATTATCGTTGACGTGTCTATGTTGAGTCTAACAAAACCTAGGGGTGTCAGTGGCCTATACAAAAAAGCATTTAAATAACATACAACGTTTGGATTTTACAGAAAACAATGTGGAGTTCAGATGTGCAGCATAAGATTTGCTTTTGACATGTTCCTATATTGGACCAGTCTCGCTCCATGGTAAAGATTTAAGTTAGCCCTGCAGTCTCAAAGTGGAACCATAAAAAAACCTCACTTCTTTGTTCTGAGAGTAGAAGCAGGTGTTTTGAGTACATTTTTGCTTTGGGACCTTGTAACTAATAGAAGTAACATCTTCCTTGAAAGCAGACTGACACCCAATCGCAACTGGTTACTGACCTTTCTTTTTTAAATTCCTTATTATCAGCATATTTTTAGCAAATTATTTTATTTATTTTTATTGTCTTTTTATAATGCGCCTAATAACGTAACTGAGTTTGGTTTCCAAGCACGGATCCGTGATTCAAACCTCTGTTGCTCTGCGTGGTCTGTCTTCCAAGACCAGCACGTTGCCCCTGTGCTATCCTCCGATCACAGCAGGCATAGGTATATTGCATCATTGAAAAGTAGAAGTAATATTGCTATGCTTTTACATAAATAAAAAGAGCAGTGTCCAGGCTGAGATGGTTGACTCTGGGAATGCAGTACGTCTGGGTCTTCCTCTTGTCACTCACATTCCCTTGGCGGTGGGCCTCTACTCTGCAGTAGGTTAGCTTCTGTAGATAATACATTATATAGCATCCATACTAAAGCATCTACATTGTCTCTCTCAGAAAGAGAATCCTGTTTGGGGCTGTTTTCCTACCCTTTTAGGCTGGGCACCTGCATATTGTTAGGTAGATTTTCCTTTTTGGGTGAAATTCTTCCCAGTTTGTGAGTCCCACAGCATGTTTGCTGGACTACTGGATTTTTGGACTGATTATCCTGAGTGGAAACTTTTTCCACACTCACTCACCCTTTTACTCTGAACCTGGGAACCCTTTTTTAACTCGTTTTGGTACTTTCTAATGAAGTTATGTTTTCCTCCACTTTTTCTGGCACCTACCTTTTCCTACTGCAACACACAGTACTTTCTGTGCAGTGTTGCTGGAGGTTACTAGAGCTTCCATTTTATTTTACCTGTGATGCACAATGTGAAAAGGGCATGGGACACTTTGTCCTACCTATGTTTTTTTGTGTAAGATCAGCACACCTCACCTTAAGTGGAGTGCTGAGGGGAAACACTGTCTCCCTTTTCTCGCGTCTCCAGTAACTTTTTGGTTACTGTGACAAGATCATCTGACAGGCTGGTGGCAGTGTATCTTTTTACACAACTTTTTGTGGATTTTTGTCGCAGGCCGTCTTCGCAGCTGCAGTAAGGGGCACAAGGGACACTATTTGCCTAAAATAAACAAGCCCTGTTCTTGATGACTTGGTCTTTCCTACATCTTCTTCTTCTGCCTGGCTGGGGGAGGTCTTGATGGGTCTTTTGTCTTTGGTGGGATTCCCCTGGAAAGCCTGCAAAGACTCTCTGAGTGCCTGAGAGAAAAGACAGTGGGAGAGGTGATCATAACTCCCCCAGTCTTTGTCCTGCAGAGTGCCTGACTGAAACCAGTTTGCACGGGCGTGGGGGCTGGCTGTACCCATTGGACAGCCACCACACAAGTTTGATTGGTGCATGAGTAGTGTTCGGTGTACTCAGCCAGTGTTCCTGGATAAATCCAACTCAGAGTCGACCACTGGAACTGAAGATTCCAACAAAGAAAGATGTCTGCAGCCACTTCCAGCGACCACCAGAGCCGTCTGAGTAACAGCTGCTGTGCGACCTCAACTACCGTGCGACAGGGAAGTTCCCAAGAGGACGATTTACTCCGTTGGACTGGTGGGCCTAACCAGTCTTAAGACAAACTGCATTTTTCACCCTACCTGGAAGACCTATGACCTCCACGCCCTGCAATTCGCCAATGCTCGGAGTCCTGTGCCATTTCGCAGCAGAGCGTCTTCTGAAGCACAGTTTTGTCTGAAACTTTGTGGGCATCCTTCTGGAACTAGAGACTGGATCCTGCTCCTGAACGTTCCCTCAGCCGAGACGAGGACCGAGAGCTAAAGCAAATTCTACCGCACAACAACCGTCCTTCACCCAAGCCTTGAAAAGGGCACCAACGAGCCAGTTCTGCAAAGATCCTCTGCTTGGCATGAGAGCAACCATCAGATCCACTCCAAGTTCTTCTCTCCTGTCGGCAAGACCAGAAATCCTGAACCGGGGTCTGTCGCCTCACAGTGGGGACAATGCCACTGCAACAGCTTTGTTGCTTAAAGGTACTGTCCTGCTCCTAGTTAGTTACCTGGAGCATTGCTTTGTTGATCCTGTGCTTCTGGGGGCAGCAGATAGATGCATCTCACACTCGTCCAGGGCCTACCTTGAGCTTCATTGGGGTGTAAAACCCACTGTGCTTTACCTTGCCTTAGGACACTGGTCCTGGGGGGCAATTTGGCGAGGGAACCTCCTCATTTCCTTGCCCTGTGAAACCTGATTGATACCATCCTGCAAAGCTGAAGAGTTCCTGCTGGACTCGGATTCTTTGATCCCTAAACTCTGCTTTCTTGTCTTGTATTCCTCAGCCTTTGGTCACGGGTGCCCCACTGTTCCCTTCGACTTTCTGAGACTCACCTAAGACAGGGTTGGACTTTCTAAAATAAGCTAAACTGAAGTTATCAAAAGTTTTAAGATAGGCTAAGCGGAAGTTATCAAAAGTTATCAAAGTTTCAATAAGTTTGCATATATGTTTCAGGAGGATTGACTATGTGATTCGTTACCATTTTGCTAATCTGAAGTATCTAATTCTGTGAATATTACAAGGGTGTTTCTATTTCACTGTGTGATAGTACGTACCTTACTTTAATGCTATATGCCTTAGTATATAATTTAATACCTATTTTTTTTATATAACTCCAAGTGTGTAAGAGTTTCCTTGAACTAAATGTATGCTCTGAGTTCTGTGTTTAGTTTAGTTTAGTTTATTTATTTGCAATGCGCACCAGACCCAGGGGCATCAGGGCGCAAAAGATAAGGATATGTTCAGCTTAGTTACAAGGTACATGGATACATGAAATGCAGGACGAAGTATACAATAGCACATAAGTATATACAGTGTGAATTACATGGTCAAGTAACATAGAATTAAAGTAAGCGCAATACATCCGGAAAGGAGTCCAAGTGGACTAGCACATAGTAAGCGAATCAGTAAACAAAGAGAGTATTAGTCAGAGTGATTATTTATCATTTTCTTTTAGCAAGTTGGTCAGATTCTGTCTGAATTTAGAGAAGGGCTGGGGTTCTCTGATGCCAGGAGGTAGGGAGTGCCACAATTGCGCAGCCTTAACTGAGAAACTATGTCCTCCGATAGTAGAGAGTCTGAATCGTGGTACTTGGAGGCAGTTAGAGTTGGCTGTTCTAGTCGGTCTGGATGATGTTTTTTTACAGATTCTGTCGGTAAGGTATGGCGGTGCATTAATATTAAGGCACTTGTGGATAAGGGAGGCAATCTTAAGTTTGATTTTATCAAAGGTGGATAGCCATTTGTGTTCTCTTCTTGTAGAGGAAATATGCTCATTTCTATTGATCTTAAGTGCTGCTCTCAGGGCATTGTTCTGGAGAACGTGTATTTTATGGATAGTCTGTTTATTCGCTCCAATGTAGAGTGCGTTACAGTAATCCAATTTGGAAAGTATGAGGGCTCTAGCGAGCGTAAGGCAGCTGTCGGTGGAGAGGAATTGTTTACTGGCTCTGATGAGTTTGCATGTGTATGCAGTAGCAGAAGCTAGGGAGTTGACTTGTTTAGAGAAGTTCAGGGTGGCATCTAAGTAAAAGCCTAGGGTCTTCACTTCCTTTGCTACTTTTATGTTGTTGCCATCAATGGTGAAGTTGGCATAATCAGGGCTAAATTTGGATATGTGGGACAGGGTGCCTAACATAATTAGCTCAGTCTTGTTGTTGTTCAGGCATAGTTCATGGGTGGCCATCCATGCCTGAACGACGCTGTAAATTCTATTCACCAAAGCCAGATCAACGGCGTAATCTCCTGAGAGCGGAAGGAGGATTTGGGTATCGTCTGCATAGTTCGTGTAGGCGATACCCAAATGGTCCATTTCGTCGAAGAGGGGCTTAGTGAATACATTGTAGAGTGTAGGTGACACACAGGATCCCTGTGGTACACCGCAGGTTATAGGGATAGGGTCTGCTGAGGCCGAAGGAGAGAAGACTCTCATGGTCCGGTTACTCAGAAAAGACTCGATCCAGGTTATAGCCTCCTTAGAGAAGTGAGCTGCGGAGTCTAGGTGGCTGCATAAGACTGTGTGGTCAACCAAGTCAAATGTAGCCGAGAGGTCTAGAAGGAGGAGTAAGGCTGCTTGGCCTTTGTCTCTAAACTCATCTATTTGGGCCTTAAGATCAATTAAGGCCGTCTCCATGCCATGTTGAGGGCGGAATCCAGATTGACGAGATCCTAGAAGGAGGTTAGATTCCAGGAAGTTCTGTTTTTGAATATAGGCCACTTTATCTAAAATTTTTAGAAGAAATGGCACAGTCGTGATGGGCCTGAAGTTCGTGGGAATGGCAGGGTAACGGTTTGCTTTTTCAGTAATGGCAGTACCCTGGATTCTTTCAGGTTGTTCGGGACAGTACCGCTAGTAAATGAGGAGTTGATAAGTTTAGTTATGAAGGGCGATAGTTCTCTCGCAGCATCCTTAATAAGTTGTGCCGGGCATTGGTCACCTTTGCAATTGGACGGTTTAAGTCCCAGTATGACCTTCTCCACCTCAATGGTCGATACTTTAGAGAAGCTAAAGCCTGTTTCTTGTTTATAATGTGGTGGGGGAGCTATGGTCTGAGGAGTTTGGGGTGCTGGAGAGGCTTTCTTGTGGGCAATTTTAGTTTGTAGGTTGGCGACTTTGTTAGTTAAGGCGTGTTGGATACTAGAGCACCACTTTTTGTCTTTGATGCAGTTTTCTTGTGGCACAATGGGTGTTTCCAGTTCTTTCAGAATACTGAACAATTCTTTGACACTGGATTTGGATTGAGATATTCTGTTATTATAAGTCTCCTTTTTGGTTAAGAAGATGTCTTTGTCATATTGGGTTGAGACTTTGGTAAGGTTTAGTTTGTTTTCTGCTGATGGGGAGTGTCTCCACGCAGTTTCAAGCTTTCTTTTAAGTAGTCTAAGGTTTTTTAAGTGAGGGGTGAACCAAGAGTTGAGGTGTTTTTTAGGTTTGCTATTCCTTAATTTGAGCAGTGCAATATTGTCAAGGGCTGAGTTCATGACTTCGTTGTACTGTTCGACTAGAGAGTTGGGTCTATATTGTCCGGTATAGCATTAAGTTTAGGTATTATGTGGGGCAGCAGTTTTTCAACTGTCAAGAGTTTTTTGTTCCTCGTAAGTGAAGGTGGAGCAAGCGAGGACTGGGCCGTGGCTAGGTTAGTTGCCAATGTGAATATTAGGAGATGGTGGTCTGTCCAGATCTGAGGATCAATAGACGTGATCTTTACCTCGCAGTTATATTCTGCAATCCAGTCAAGGATTCGACCTTTGTTATGCATGGGTGAGTTAACTTTCTGGGAGAAGCCAAGCTCTTTCAGAGTCATAGCAATGGCAGTGGAATGGGTATCCTTAGTGTCGTTGTAACCTAGATTAAAATCACCTAACACAAATTTTTGGGAGGTGTTTTTTAGATTATTGGACAAGGCCGTAGAAATATCTTCCGAGAAGCTTCCAATGGGACCTCGTGGTCTATAGATAAGAAAGATGTTTAGTGTTTGTGAATTGGCAGTGGCGATTTTGACCGTGAGGCATTCACAAGATTTCATAGTTGGTGTTGTGACAATTCTCATGTCTAAGTTAGTCTTGGCTATAATTGCTATTCCTCCACCTCGAGAGATATGTCTATCTGCTTGCAGGATAGTGTAGTTATCGAGGACTGCCAGCGATAGGGCAGGGCCTTCTGCGTCATGTAGCCAAGATTCTGAGATGGCCAAGAAGTCCAGATTGTCGGTTAGTATAATTTCTGATATTTCAGTTGCATGGGCAACTAGAGACCTATCATTTATAAGAGCTCCTTTAAGGTTTGGTCGGTGGCTTTTTGATGTGGTGGTGGTGCTAGGACTATCTTTGGTTGTCTGTTTAGTACGGATCGGTGTAGGTGTTTTGTGACTAGTGTGACCAGTCTTAGGCTCTGCTGTTACTTTCTGGAGTAGGCACTTTTTTAGGTGGTTTAATTGTTCAGTTTTTTTAGCCGTTAACTCATATAGTTTGGATAGGCGAGCGTGCAACCTTAAATTTCTGTCTGTAGTACTACAAGGTAACTGTATGGTCGAGCATTCTTGATGCTGTCTCGTTTTGTGTGCCGTTTTATAATTTTGTGTGTCTAGCATTGTAGGGCAGAAGAGAGTGTTGGGAGGGGTTATGGTACAGGAGAGCATCATGGCACTAGTTTTAGTGAGCAGGCTATTTGTCTGCAATGCTAGTATGAGGGAAGAGGTGATGTAAAGCGTTGACCAAGCTATCTTAGAGAGGGTAACTGTTGGGAGTTTGCCTGGACCATAAATGTACATCCTGGTAGAGAGTAGTAGGCAGTCCTAGGTGAGCCACATGGGCTACTAGTCGGCTGATTCCAGGACACACTATAAGCTATAGAGATATGTAGGCAGTGGCAGGTTCCTGGGACAGAATCAAAATCAATCTAAATGTAACTTTGCTATTGTAGTCAGGAATAGCATGGTAATAGCTGCTTACATACAGTTAAAATGCAACTTTGCTACTGCCGGCAAAGATGGTTGGCAATGGCTAATTACTAAGACAGATGTAAAAACAAGATGTAAAAACAATCTAAATGCAACTTTGCTGTTGTAGTCAAGAAGAGATTAGTAGTAGCTGCTTACATACAGTCTAGATGCGACTTTACTACTACAGGCAAAAATGGTTGGCATTGGCTAGTTACTAAAACATATGCAAAGACAATCTACATGCGATTTGGCTATGTAGTCAAGAATAGAATGGTAGTGGCTGTTTACACAATCTAGATGCAACTTAACTAATATGATCAGGAATAGGTTGACAGTGGCTAGTGAGAGGGGCACACAATTAGGTTCGACTTTGCTGCTTTTAGGCAAAGATAGAAAAATAAGTTAGCAGTGGCTAGTGGCTGATTGCTGGAACAGAAGCAAGAACAGTCTAGGTGCAATTTAGCGAATGTGGGTGAGAGTAGAACAGCACAGGCAATCTGTTAGGCAGTGATGCACGTTGTAAAGGCAGTTTCACATAGTCTAGAATTAAATATGCTGATGTGAGCACAGGTAGTCTAGGCTGGTAGGCAGAGGCGCGTTACAGACGTTCATGCATGTAATCACGCATACAGTCTATGTGCAGCTCTGCTGCAGAGGTTGCTGTGCAGGTTTTGCATGGGAATGTCTCTCAGGCAAGTTTTAACGCTGCGAGCAGTTTGTGGTTGTAGAGGACTCGGGCTCGGTATTACAGTGGCACAGTTAGAGCAGGAATGCAGGCAAGAGGATGTTAAGTGACTTACAACTGGGAGCGGGTTAGTGGGTATGTGGATAGTGCTGCGCAGGGGAGGGTCGGACTTCCTTACCGCTAGTGGCGAGGAGGTGCTTAAGGGGTTGTAGTTTGCAGGAGTGGTGTTGAGGGAGCGTCAGGAATGAATGGGGTGTGTTATGTGGCCGTGTGGAGTGCAAGGTTATGGGAGCAGACAAATGTTGAAATACGCTATTACTAATTGCGAACACAAACAATGCTGTACGGTTATCATAAAAGTTAGGCAGTAGTACCATAATAAGATGCAATATGATTACACAGTGAATGCAGTGGCCGTGTTGAAAGAGTCATGTTACCTTTGCGATAAGCCGAGGTGTGCTGGCCAGGGGGTCTGGCAGACGGCAGACACTGCATAGAACAGGCATGGAACAGGTGCTAGTCTTGCTTCCGTGGGCCTTGAGGGGAGTGGGCCGGCTACGCCAGCCGGGCCAATCAGGGAGAAAAAGGCAGAGGCGGCCAATCGGCTGGTGGCAATAGCTGTTGGGGGCCTGGTTAGGCTCTTGAGGCATACAACAAACAGCGGTCGGCCATCTTGGAGCGTGTTGGTACCTTGTGTACCTGAATGAGAAAGAAGGTGCAGAAATAGCAATTCCAGGTATATTAGGCAGGGCAGCCTATTCTTCCTCGTGCATCGGCGCTGCTTCATTTATAGAGGCTCCGGTGTTCTTAGGAAGCGATTTCACGGAGGCAAGCGCTACGAGCACAGCGCTTGCTGTAAATTCGGCGCGAATCAGGTGAGCAGCAGGGTGCAGGGTGCCCACTGCTCCTGCAGGGGTTGGTCCTGGTCGAGGAGCTCATGCTCTTGGGCTGGGAAGGTGGAAATGTGTGCCTCACTACAGTCCTCCTCCCGCCTAGACTATGGCTAGCTGTTTGTCCACAGATAACAATCTTTTGGGTAGTCCAGGCTAAACCCAAGGGGTGCAACCCTGTCCATCCAAGGTGCGCTTTCTAAAGTCTTGTCACAGACAGGACTTTGGAGAAAAAAAACTACAACATATGCTAAGGGATTTGGCCTCGAAACGTCGTACTTCTAGTTGGCTGCCATGAAAACTCCGAGCTTGATGTTCTGAGTTGTCATCAAACCTGTACCTAAAACAATCTTTTTTCAGGTGCGGATGAGCTATGCTGAAATACCCTTCCATATAAGCTTCATCAATGCAGCAATTTGCTCCACAAATCTTTGGAGTCCTAGTTTTGCAGTTAAGAATTGTTATTTTACACTGCTCGGTCAAATTTATGTGCCTAGTTCATGCTTTCGAAAAACCATCAATAAAATTAAATAATGAATGGGCTTTTGAAGCAAAATTATTCTGAGAAGTACATGGTTGCACCAACTATTTTCAGTGAATAACTTGGAAAAACAAAGATTTTACACACTAAGCTTCCCTGACGGCTGGAACTCATCACAGAAAGATCAAAAACAATGCTTGATGCATTCCAATAAGCTTAGCAGCTATTCAGGGGCATGAGTATTAGGATTTCTATTGATAATGTCCCTAAATTAAACAAATATGCACAGCCCCTTGCCCTATTGCTATAACAGTTGGTGCAAACTTAATGCTCCCTCTGTTTTTCTTGAATAGCATTTGTAGGCAACCACTCAAGGGTTCCTGGGGCTCTCTCAATGATCTGGAGCTGTTCTGTTAACTTGCTTCTCATGCTTCATATCTGAGCTGAGTCTTTTTTCCCTCTCTTTTAGAGTGGTTGGGGCAACACAGCACCAGATATTGCATGACTCTGGGCAAGGAAAAGCTCTGTGTCAAGCAGGAGAGCTCTTTGCCCTGAAGTCTGTTCAAAGAAAGTGGATCACACACAGAGGATTAAATAATGGAACCTCGTATCTAATTTGGGCAGCTTTCAAGCTACATAATTCCAGAATCTCGATTCAGAAACATCCCTATCATTGGGAGGGGAGACTAAACAATGTTGCAGCAGCCTCCCTCTGCAACTGGTGTCTCACTCTCAAATTCTTTTTTTTAAATTTATTTTTATATAGTTTGTTTACGAACTTTTAAAAAGGATTAGAAAAAACACAAAAAGAGCAAAGAAAGCAAAGAAAAAGAGCATTTTGGTTATCCACAAAGAGCGTCGTGCATCAGTCCTAAATAAGGGCGCCATGAGGTCTTAGGTCCTGCCAGTCAGTCCTGGACTTGTTCAATCAGCTCTACTTGAATCATGATAATCCGACAATCTCTTTTCTAGTGCTTCCAAGAAGACCAATGCATATACTAAATGCACATCAACTTCCTCAGACATCCTTTTTCACCAGCAATCTCCAAATAGGCAAGGTCCTGCAGCCAGCACATTGCCCATTAGAGTTGTCCTTAGCTCAGCTAATTTAGAGCAATAAAGGATCAAGTGTTTTAGTGTCTCGTTTTCACTTCCGCAGAATCTACATGGATAAATGGGCTTTGAAGGAGATAGACAGAGGTTCTGCACTTCTTTTGTTAAAAATAAATGAATTTGGAATTTCATGAAAATTTTTCTCTTGCTGACGCATGGGAATAGTTCCAGATATTTCAGAATCGTACCGCGTGCCCTGGCTTCCGGAGCAGCAAGGTTCATACAGCGATGAGCGTTTCTGGTATCGCATGTTTCACACCAGTCAGCTTCCCACAATTTCTTTTTTTTACTTTGTTTGGGTTCTGTAACAAAGTTTCCTTGTCCAAATTCAGCTGTTCAAGTACAGTCATACACCTAATCTCCCATTCTTCCTGTATCGAGTCTGATGCAGCTATTTCTCCAGTATGTTTCAGAATGTCAAATTGCGGGAGATCTTCGGTGCCAATGATCTTCCTATAGAAGGCCAATGTATTCCAAGTTACAATAGCATTGATAGATGCCAGGCCTAGTTCGTGTATCGTACAAGCATTCGGTGTCCCTTTTGGTAGCTGCAATATTCGATTCCAATATAAGTTTTCGCACCATGTCACGTGCAAACATCCCAGCATGGTCTCAGCTCCAAAGATTAAAGATGGCACAACCTTTGCTTTATAATATGCAAGGGCTGGTTTTATGGAGAATTTTCCATATTTTTTGTTTATCATCGCACCTTGAACTGCCAGTAGTTTACATTTTCTTTTAATCTTTTGAATCATTGGTTTGTCATTTATATGTGCGCTAAGCAGGACACCTAGGTACGGGACCTGATTAACACAATTAATTGGTTTACCACCAATATCTCATTTAAACTTCTTCTTTGTGGATCGTTTGGCTCCGATTAAGTTTTGAAGCACGAGGATCTCTGTTTTAGCTGAATTTATCACAAGACCATTTCTCGCAGTGTATAATTCAAGAGCCCTCAATTTTCGTTGTAGGCTGACTGGTGTTACATCAATCAAAACAATATCGTCAGCGTACAAGATGTGCCCAATGTGGGTTCCATTTAGCTTTGGCAGAAAGGCTCTTACTTCACATAGGTCCCTCTGGACGTCAGAAATGAAAAAACTGAATAAAGTAGCTCCCAAAGGACACCCCTGTTTCACTCCCCTTGAGGTCTTTATTGCCGTGGACAGAGATCCTTTATGATCTAATCTGATTTTGACAGAGGTCTCCGAATATAATTCTTGTACAGCTTTCATGAGGCTAGGTGGACATTTATGTTCTGACAGCTTGGTCCAGAGTAATTCATGGTCGACGCTGTCGAAGGTATATGACAAATCGACAAAGGCCATATATATGTTTGTTTTATTCTTTAAAGCCCCCATTATTAGGATGTTAAGTATAAACAGATTAAGCGAACAGCCGATTCCCTTTATGAATCCAGTTTGACAGATATCCAATGCATCTACGTCCTTGATCCAAGTTGTTAAATGGTTCAGGACTTGAGTAGCAAACATTTTTCCAATCATGTCAAGTAACGCAATTGGTCTGAAGTTTCTCGGATAGGATTGAAAACCTTTTTTAAAAATGGGGACAATCAAGGCACTTTTCCATGTTTTCGGAATTCTTCCTTCTCTTATGATGTTTAGAAACAAATAATGACAAAAGTCGGCCCATTCCTCTGGGTTTTGCTTCAGCATCCAGGTGGTAAGGCCGTCCAGGCCGGGAGCTCTGGACAAACTTAGTCTTCTGATGTTATCTAGGATGTCATCTTTAGTTATCTGAAAGTCCCACAGGCTGTGATGTTCCGATCCTTGGTACTGCACATTCCCTTGTTTCTTGAAAAGGTCGGTGTAGTGGGCAATCCATTGGGTCTCAGTTACCAGAGATATTTGCAAAGATCCTTGAGTACACAGTGTTATTTATCAAGGGCCAGAAGGATTTGCCGTTCTTGTTTGATAAAATCTTTAGCATCTCTTCGGCATCTTTATGTAGGATTTGGATTCTGCGCCCCCGCAGCCACACTCTGTACGCTAGTTTAGCTCTTGTGGCTTTGTTTGATCTCTCCTGGATGTTACTTTTCGAGGCCTCTCTTAAAGATCTTCTCAAATCCCTTTTTCTGGCCACAATTTCGGGACCGTTAACATGTTGATATCGAAAACCTTTTTTTTGCGAGTCAAGATTGTACTCAGAGTGTTTCTCTAATAGTCTCAGATATTCAATTTGATCCCAATATCGGAGTTCATCACTTGGCAGGAGTGCAGATGATATCGCAGTGATGTCTTCTCTGTTTATACACTCTATTTCTTCCAGGCAGGCAACTTATCTTTACGTGCCATTGTTCTTTTTTTATACAACCAAGACCAGTAATTTTTATAGTTACTATGATGCATAGATGTAATCCAATATCGAGGCTCTGGGCCCTTGGGACCAGGTGGCCTGAGGTGGGATATCTCCTCGGGTTGTACCATTTAGTAGGGTTAATTACCTCTCCTCCATTTCGTTAACCCTCATTACGGCTTGTAATTTGATAAGGATCTTTCTTTCTTCTTTTGGTTGTATTTGTAACTACATTTCCATCTTTAGATTGGAGACATTCCATGTCAAGCCTCCACATAAGATTATCTTAGGGGCTTGATTGTTCTCCACTATGTGGTCAATAGTGTCACAGATTAGTTCAAGGAACTCGGATTCATCGGTAGCCGTGTGGTGCCAATAAACGTTTATAATGTGGAGGATCCTCTTTTCATGTTCAGCATGCTCTTTTATTTCAATAGCAGCGGACTGCAACTATGGAGAGTGGTTTACAGATCTTAGTATTTTCAAGTTTTTAGATTGTTTCACCATTATTAATTGCCCTGACATAGGTCTACCAAGAGCTTGTTTGATTGCTGGATTCAAGGCTATTTCGAAACCTGCAGCACAGGGCAGGTCTCGAAGCCAGGTTTCCTGCAAACAAATTACATCTAATTTCTCCAGCACTCCAGTAGATCTTGCAAAGAGGTCGTTGAAACCTCTCGTAGTCCATGAGCCAATTTGTATTAATGTAGCATTCTTTTCATTCTGGCATTACAGGTCATCACAACTATTTAAGGACCCGGCGAGCCAACTCCAGGTTCTTTGGTCGGTACAGTCATTTTCCGCTCTGTTTCCTGTGACAAAATCATTACAAGCAATTAAATTGGCTTTAGAGTGATTTTAATAGGTTTCATGGGGCTTTCAAGAAGGATTGAAGCCATTCGAATGGCTGGAACAAGAGGAACTTTGTTGGCAGACGTGTTCGATACCAAGGGTGCCAAGGTTCTACTCTCTTGCTGCTCGTCGAGTTCCACGTTCGTTTTTGGTCCTTCATTTCCACGCAATGGTTGCCTCCTTAATGATCTTACTTGTGGCAATGTATTCTCCACAAACTTCCCTTAAGTCAAAACCTAGGGAGTTTAGCTCAGAGTCGCAGGTCAATATCAGGTTGTAAATAATTCTCCATGGAATGTGCAGGAGCACTCTGTCGGTCGCAGACCCATCACCAAATTCGATGATTTTTATGTCATCCGATGATACTGCTCATAGCTTGGGTATGTGACCTAGCAGTTGGAGAACGTTTAGTCGATTCAAAATTAGTGAGTCCTCCGACCTGAAGATTCTCTCAATCAAGAGACGATTTTCTACTGATTTGTTAGGTCTCTTGTTCTTATTTATGCAGTCACCACTAGCTTGTGGTCCCTTGTCAGCTCTCCACTCTTGGCTGGGAGGTCCTTGAGGAACACAAGTCATTTTCTGAGTTTCTGATGCACCACCCTTGAGGTTTTTGTCTGATTCAGAAAGGGGCTTGCATTTGAGAGTGTTTTCTGATTCCTTTTGGGAGTTAAAACGGCCAGCTATAGGGTCTATTTTCTTCAGAGCACAGTCTCTTTTTTCTGCAATTGTCATGAAATGTTTTCTTCCTCCTTAACTCGATTGAGAGTCTGAAGGCTTCAGAAGGAGAGGGTTTATAAATGTGCATAATCTTTTTGGAGCAACTTCAAGCTTGTGCTGATCTCGAGGCTGATGCTCGTTCAGCACTTCAATTTCGCAGTCAAGAACCATCTCGGTTTCCTCATCATTGTGCGTTTCAATGTCAATCGAGCCCATTTCGGGATCTACCTCATGTGTGGACAAGTTTGCTAATAATTCGATCATTTGATCGTCCTCGCTTATTTGTTTATCTGTTCTTTCAGGAGAATCAATATCTATAAGCAGTGCATTCTTAACAGGCTTAGATTTAGCAGCAAGAGATTCCGTGACTTTATCAGTTTGGTCATTTTTTCGTTCGGTTAGAATTGTCACGTTAAAAGCCTTTATATTTCGTAAGAATTTATTTGAATTTTTAGCCAATGCATTTTTGCTGCTTATTATGTTTTTTTTTTTTATTTGCCTCGGAACCTTAATGTTTTCAACTATTTTTGGCATGTCTCTCGATTTGGGTTTCTCAAAGATGGAGACATTTGGGCCCCTCAACACATTGCTTTCTTCAGTGGCATTTGGGGCATCGGGATACAGAGTTATAGAACCCTCAGCATTGGCAGAAGTAGAGGCAATGGCGAACAAATCACCAGAAGCATCCACGACTACCACATCTACAGGAGAACAGGGTTTTTCCTTTCTCACGGGAGGGGTTTGAGTTGGATGATCTCGCTGAAGAAGATCGATATGGCTCTCTAACTGAAAACTAGACAGGTTTTTCTGGATAAAAGTCTCGTTTTCTCGGAGCTGGTCTTCGCTGTCACTCGAAACCACGGCAACTCTTGGTGGTTCAACCCGGTTATTCGGGGAATTCACTCTGTATGTTGCCTGTGGATCATGGTTACACTCTATTGGTTGTACCTTTTTTTGTTGTTGTTTTTGAAACATCACAAGAGCTTCTCTGGCAACTTCTGTAAGGAGACGTTTATCCTCTGAGTTATTTCTCAGCTGGTCTCGCAATAGAGTGTTCAACATCTAATTTTTTAGAAAGCAATTGGTTTCCTGTTGTTTCAACTCTTGAACTGCACCTTCCATATTGATTGTGCTAAAAGTTTATTTTGATCTTTACAAGATTCATTCAGGTGCTCATAGAGTTTTATTAGAGGCGTCACAGTTATAGCTAAAGCAGAGATTATGTTAGGCTGTAGTTTGTTTATTACTTGCTTAACAAGGTTTGCACAAACATCCCTGTCGCTTTGTAATAGACTTCTGGCGTGAGGAATCTTTGGGAACTCTCGTTCCATGAATGAGGAATCTGTAAAACCATCTTCAGTACATTCTTCGGACGTTGATGGACACAAAAAACATCATGTAATAACTTTCTCTTTAGATTTTGGATCTCGATATGGCTCTTTATCCTTATTACAGGTAACTCTTTTTTGAGAGCATGTTAGTGATGGTATCGCGTTGGAGTCCAATTTTCTTTGTTTTGTTGGAATATTCCATTGACTTAGACTCACAGGCGGATTCAATTCTGGAGACGAGCGAGTCAAAGACCTTCGGGAGTCCGGGTCATAATCTTCATACTTCCCTTGCACACATGCTGTCTGTTTGTTTTTTCCGTTAGTGGCGATTGAGGCATTTATTTCTTTTAAGATTTTCAATAGCTGATCAGCCACCACTAGAGAGTTCCGTCACTCAGGAAATTTCGAACAATCTAAGCTTTCATTGATAGAGTGCGAAATGCTAGCATCAGAACAAGGTTTCAGGAAAGAAATCTTTTCCAGGAAGGGGGCCCAAGAGTTCAGTGCTGGTATTATGCAACTGGAATTTGGGACCAAAAATAATGAATCAACATCAGGCACGTCATCAGATTTTAAATCGTGCTCTGCAGCCAAGAGAGTTCTGGGAGTAATCCCGAATATGTTTACAGTTTGTGGGTTTAATCTCATAGGGATGGTGGCATTCTTAATGACAGGGTTGCCTTGCTGGTATTTTACAACAAGGCGCCATGCTAGAATTTTTAATGACGGAATCTGTCTCTCCCCTTTGGAGTTCGCCGAAGGACTATTTCGGGACTCATTCGCTACCATATAAAATAGCAAATCCGTTGGTGCCAGTTTCTCGTGGCCATTGAGAGCCAAGTGATTGTTATACGACTTGCAGAGCCAATCATCTCATTTTTTCTGCCCTCTTAACTCAGCGGACTCACTGTAGCGCTCTGTTAAGTCATAGGTAATAGTGTGTTCTCCCAATCGACCATCAAGGTTGGGGCTGCAGAAAGCTGCCATTTGACGAGACAGGTTTACAAGAGCAGAGGCGGCAGCGTGCGAAATGTTTAGAAAGGTGTTCGCGTACTGTTCGAAAGCACAGATCCTCTGCACGCAATTTGGAATATTAACAGATTGTAAGCGGAGGCTCTTGATAAAGGCTGGCGCAGGGCGCTTCACTTACTTGCATGGGCAGCAGTACGCAGAATCTCAAAGTATCTTTTCCGTCAGGTACGCTCTGCAGGTCTTGTTGTCCACTAGGCTGAGTCTGCATAGAGACACCACATTCACCACTCGAATTGCCATCGGGGTGCTGGGCTCAGATACCGAGTAAGGACCAGTGAGAATCATTTTGTCCATGGGTCCTCGTCACGCCCAGGCGCACTGTATACCGGAACACCAGGAGCACTCAGCCTTACTCCGCCGAGGCTCCGCCAGGCGGCAAGTTCAAATAGGCAAAATAAACACAGTAAACAGACTCCAGTCTGTCGCCAGGAAATCAGGAAGGCAAGTATACGAGTGAAAAGCACCAGGAACACTCAGCCTCACTCCGAATTCAGGAAGCAAGCCACTCTAATAAAGGCCAAAATTGACACTAAGCGCCTAAGGCCAGGAGTGGTCTCTGTGTGTAACAAAAATAACAACAAAAAAACAGTCTCTATAGCTTTTATGCTTGCCACTACACAAAGTAAACACACAGGGCCTGATTTATGAAATGTTTTCCTATAGGATTGTGCCATTATGAAACACTTCCATGAATCAGGCCCACACTCTAGAAGCATCTGCAACAAGAATAATAATAATACACTGCACACCAGTGGGATGTATTATTGTGTGGTGTTAAAGCAGAAGCAAGCAATAAAGGGCCTTATGTGTCGAGCAGCATATGCCCTGTGACTGCAACGATACTACTGTCATGGAAACCCTGACTCCCAGCGTATAGTATAGATCTCAAATGAAAAAAGAGACATGAACATCAAGACATACAGGACTGTCTGTGCTCTCTGGGCCTTGACTTCTGCTGCTCTGCAGACAGTGAACACGCATGCAAGGAGCTCTGTAAGGAAGGCCACTCTGACAGTAGCAAGGTGCTTTGAGGAATGCTGCTGAGGGTGAGTCTTGAGGATCCTGATGCGGGATGACTGTGTAGGGTTGGGATTGAGAGGATGCTTAGGTTATCAGACCTCCCAGGAAAGCATACTGCTAGGCAGGGGGTCTCAGTGCAGGAGCCAGTGTAGATAATTTCAATCGACTGTAAAGCAAAGGAGGAGGAAATTAGTCGTTCCCGTAACAATCATAGCCCTATGTGGTGCTCTGCATGATCTCTTCAGGGTGTAAAGAAAGCCTGCCTGGTGACCTCATACCAATGGCCACCTCAAGGGAAGTCTGAATGGGACATTGAGCCCCTTCTAATTCATCGCATATTTCAAGCAAAAATCACAATAAAGGCTTTTGGTGAAAAGGAGCAGAGGGTGTAGACATAATGAGTGGTGTGATTCAATAATGATGATATGATATTATGATATAATATGGCATTTATAATGATTTCCATCCTCCAGAAAACTCACAGGCCATATTATCAGCTGACAAGCTAGGAATACAATCGTTGACTAAGAAACTAAGCAAACCCAGGGGTTTGCCTGTTGCAAAGATTAAGAATAGCATTGCACACACTGTAATGGGGTACTAAGGCCTGTTGCAGAAGCTGTCAAGCACCCTGGTACCATGGGCCAGGAGAAAATAAAGGATTTACATAGTTAAAACCCCTCATGTACGGGAATGACGTTTGAGACAAAGCACCAACTTGGATTCAAATGTTCCCTGTGTAAAAGTCTGCATGTCGCCCAGGAATGCCAAAGACATATGCCATGGAGTAAGAGGAGACGAGGTGGGGGAAAGTATAGATGAGTAGTGAAAGAAGAGTTGGACTCAAGCATGGGAGAACTGAACATCAAGATCCATGGAGATTTCAAAAAGGAGATACATATTTGCTGCCATGGCCTGACATCCAGCAGTCTGTGGCAATCAACAGAATGCGTGACAAGTGAAATAATGGTTGGCTCATGCACACTAACTGTATGTCATTTGCAAGCAATGTCACCCAAGTCACATATTATAATGTTTGTAAGTATGGAATACGACGCAATATTCCATGAATATTAATATAATTAAAGCAATCATTGGTAACACATAATCAAGTGTGCAACTCATTCCAAAATTGTGTGGAGATAAACCTCGTTTATGTTTCAGAATCTACTTTTGTTGATAAAGAGGGTGGTATATGCACCACTGTTGCTGTTTGTTCAGGTTCAAAGAGACTAGTAGTCCAGAACCTGGCTCAAGTGAACTTTTTGTAAGAATGCAGAAAGTCCTACGTTTTGGGATTTCCACAAGCACGGGAGAGGAGTCCATGATGGAGAGGAATCCAGGATGGCTAATGGATACTCGAGCAAGGAAGAGAAGTGTGTGTAAGAAGGAGAAAGGGTATGTAGTGATGTCATGCACACACACATGTAAGAGGAATACTATGACACAACATGATATCCTTTAACGAGTCTGGCTTTGCGGGAGCAACTTTGTATGCTGAAGAAAATCCAGTTGGATTTAATGGGGCTAATTTTGAACGAACCTGGAAAAAGTGGGTAAGGGGCCACTTACAAATGCACTTAAGTGCAAAGAGCTCCCCCAGCCACCCAAGGCTTTTTTGATTTGTTTTGTTACATGGTGTAAATATAACACAGAAAGAAGGCCAGACCTGTTTCCATTTTACATTTACATCTGTGACAAATCTAATCGTAAATGACAGCTGCAATGCAGGCTAGTCGTTTTTCACATGGATTCCTATAAAATCCGCCTGCTTTTTGCATGTGCAAATAGCATCCATATTCCATAGAATTGCAGTGCATCCCCGCCCGCATCAAAATCCGATGTGAGAGTAAATGCTGTTGGATTTGTGAGGTGGATCGGATGCAGAATCCTAAATTATGATTCATGACTCCACTCCACCTCACAAATCTATCAAAATGCCATGGTAAGTAAAAAACATGCACACATTATTTTAGGATTTTTGCTCTATGCCACCAATGTGTCTAAAGTAGACACATTTGTTAAAAAGAGACTGAATGAGGTGCATGTGAAGTAGATACTTTGCCCAGTTAGAAACCGGGTGGCGAGCCTCGACCACTCAGAGCGCCTGGAAGGGGGGCCTTATCCTGTGGTAAGGCCTGCTATCTGAGCCCTGACATTGGCTCGGCGTGCCTCCTGGCACCATCACCACTTATCCTCTGCTGCCCTCACACATGCCCCCCTGCATGTCTCTGCACACCCACAAAATGAACACTTACCACCCTTCTTGCAAGGCCCCCTCGCCCATCACCCCTGCCATGCTCCTCTCCATCAGTCACCAATGGAAAAGGAGAAGGGAATTTGCGTAGCACTCTTTGCCATTTCCCTACCCCCCCCGTCCCCCCTAGGGAAGATACCAGGGAGCTAATAGCTGTAATCCCCAAGCTGGTTGGCTTCCCCTGATGAATACGGCATGGTGGACCTTTGGACCTTCTTACGGTGCCTGGCCTGCTAGGACCTGGGAAAGTCCACCAGCCTGGGTATTATTGTTTAGCTTGGGGTTCCGAACTGAAGGAGTGGCCATAGTTTTGGGCATGAACCTTCAATTTCGGTGGGTAAGCCACAAAGGGAATCCTAAAGGTACACGGATAGTCAAGAGCTTGGTGTGTGGAGTAGAGTTAATGGTTGCTTCACCGCCCCCACCCCAATGTAGGGCAAGAGGCATTCCTGTTAGAGTATTTGAGTTTCCTGAGGGGTAACTTGCTGACAGTGGGGGAAAGGAGCATGCATGTAGACGGGCCAGTAATGACATATTAAGAGCGTGGAGAAAGGTGAGCCTGGCAATGATGCAAGGTAATAATCGCTCTGCAGTAATGCCTTGCCTTGACTAATAGACGTGTCTAAGTGTCATGCTAAGGTTGTCGTGTTATTGGGTCGGTTGCAGGGCAGCTTCTGCCATTTTCATGGTCTCTTGGAGCTCATGATAAGAATGCTTCCACATTTTGAGCCAGGGAGCCCAGGCTTGTTGTATTCTGCATTGCCAGTGTCTTCGGTTACTCGCAAGTATCTTTTCAGCATCCACATTGCGAGAGAAAGGGCCTCCTTTGGGAGTTCAGCCTAATAAGCACTCCGAAGAATCAGGTGCGGCGCTAAGTAGCAATTAGGAGTAGCCAGTAGACATAAACAAAACAGCCAGCATTGCGACCTTCAATGAGAAATACGTCTCCGAGGCAGAGGGAATGGCGCCAGCAAAACAAGCGACAGCAATAATATTAAAAAGCATAATCAGGGCGAATTCTACGCAGACAGCGCTCATTCTAATGAGATCAGAGCCCGCTGCTGGTAAACAATCATTATAACAACCAGGGTGTCGGATTTCAAGTCAGATTGCAATGTTTGTCACGCCACAGAAGCTGTCAAAGAAACTGGTTGAGCGCCTTCTGTGGAAAAAATCATCAATTCTTGAAGGCTTGTGTGTGCCTCCAAGTGAACGATCATGCTTCGCGGTTACATGTCAGGTGACTTGTGACGAGGCGCGTTGTCCTCCGGTCATCGCCAGGTGCAGTGTCTCACCAAGATTTATCTGCTGCACAAAATCAATTGGAATTAAACTATTTTCAAGTAACGTTTCACGGATTACAAATGAAAGCAAATCTTTTTCTTCAGTTAACGAAAACACGGGGATAGGAAGTTTGAAATGTGTAATGAATGTTTATTGTGGTATTCTGTTAATCATAATGTAAATATATGTTCTTTATCATAACTATGTCTATTAAATAACGACTTCCTACATTCCTCATTACCTCCTCGTCCGACTTCCCCTGTGACTGTGACGAGGATGGACTTCGAGTAATGAAGATCACATGTAAGTAATCGAGTTATTATTGGAAGTACACGGTGATGTAAGGCCCAAAGGAAAATAGAAAGAGTGGCCGAACCATTGTTTAAAGCACGTTCCATTATCAGACATGCAGGGCATTTACACCAGGCAAGACAGCTTGGCAGGTGAGGCGCTCACTGCTCAGCCATCGCCCTTTAGTCACACATTGGAAACACATCCGGGATCTATACGCTGAATGCAATAAAATAAAATAATAATAACACATGTTTTGCTATTCACAGTGCTAAGAACCTCAAGCTACCTTGATAGGTTTATCCAAGTCTCCATCACAAAGTGACTGAATCGGTATTTTGAAGGGCCTCCAGCATGGGTTCAAGTTGTTTTTAATAACCTGTAAAAAAAAAATATCAAAACATACATGAAAACAACGTACACAGGGCGGTTGCTTTTCTATAAAGTTCTTTTAACACAGTTCTTATAAGGAAAGGACGATTTTCCAAAGCCTCTTATCCCACCACCCAAGCAGTAGTTTTTGGTGTGAACGGCACTGAGGGCCTGTATTTTTTTTCATCATTGCACAAAACACAGGCACTGCGAGGTAAAGTTGTTTCTATTTATAATTTTATTTATTTATGGTGTGATTTAGTTCTGTCCAACAAAACTTTACACACGTGTGGCTAAAAAAAAAAACATTGCACAGAAATTACAAATTACAAAATTGCAGAACCGTACAGATCGCGAAGATTAAAATCAAGTTTAGACAAAATATCAAAAGGTTAATACAAAAATGCATCGTAGGACAGGTCTAAAACAAGTCTTTGAAAACATGTATTATTGAAAACAGTAAGTGATCATTGGGTTCATCAAGTAAAGTCCACCACAAATGTTCATAGGATAAAGGCGGCCGATTTCTTAAATAGTTGCTTCTATGAGCTAATTAAAGTCCACCACAAACCACAAATGTTCATAGGATAAAGGCGGCCGATTTCTTAAATAGTTGCTTCTATGAGCTAATTAAAGTCCACCACAAACCACAAATGTTCATAGGATAAAGGTGGCCGATTTCTTAAATAGTTGCTTCTATGAGCTAATTAAAATCCCCACAAACCACAAATGTTCATACGATAAAAGCGGCCGATTTTTTCAAATAGTTGCTTCTATGAGCTAAATGCTTCACTTTACTGTTTTGCTTTACTGTTTGCTATGAAAAACATATATGTCAAATATAGGTCGACTTGCAATTTTATCAGAAGATAAATGGTCTGTGTATATTTGTGCAGTGTAGCACAACACAGCACCAAAGCAGACAATAAAGTAGAGCACTACAAACAGCACTACAACAGGCAGTGTGCACTCTCGCCCTGGTCTGTCGCATAACTGCGCGAAATCAGTGTTTATGCAGATGAGCCCATTGAAGTCAACGAGAATAGATATTTGGCAGGTGTTAAAGGTTTTCCCGGGTTGGGGGGTGCGGCTTGCCATGAAGGTGAAATGAGTATAGTGTTTGCGATACCCTCCAAATGAGGGTGAGTTGAGAGGTCTAATTTAAGGTAAAGAGATTGCTGGAAGGGTGAAAATGATTCCAAGGTGGGTGACACCCACTAAATGAGGATGAGAGTGTTGTGGCTCTTAGTCGCAATAGGGTGATAGGTTTGAGTCAGTGCCGGGCATGTGCAGTGTGCAGTGGTAGGGCCCACCCGCGGCTGAACGCTCTCAGTGGAAGTCCATACATATAACCATGGCAAAAGTGTTGGCTAGTCTCCTCCAATGCCCAAGCTACACTCTGAAACGTGATGCGATAACCTTGTTTGGTTGTAATCGACAAATCTTGTATCGTTGTACTACTTACCTATGCCTTCTTTGCTATATTTATTGATTGTCATGTAATCACTGTATGCAACTTATGTAACCATTGCTTTCAAGATATGCGCCCGGTAGCCTCCGGGCCTGGTTTGCGCTATACAAATAAAAACAAATACAAAAAAAAAAGTCATTCGGCAGATGCTCATCCTGCAATGTTGGACTTGTCACAGTTATCTAATGGCGAAACGCAAAACTACAAGTCGTAAAACGCAAGGAAAAATACAAGAGTGGACGGAGGTATAGCAAATTGCAGGGGGCATGGTTGCATGAATGAAGTCCTGTCTTGTAACAGCATTTCTTCGCGCTGCCTACAATACCGAGGTGTCTAGCCAACTCAAGGCAGTGAAGGAGAAGTCAGTGCAGGGGCAAGAGAGCAAGAGGCATGGGGTAGCAGAAGTTGGGGGTCCATGCATTATGATTCCACCCTGGAAATGCACAGATCTAACTAATCTTCCAATGATGAACACTGAACATCTTAGAAAGAATAAGCTTCAAGGAGAAAGAATGAAACAGGAAAGCAAGAAGCCCTATGGATGGTCTGAGAGTATAAGAATGGAAATGCAGGTGGTGGCATACTGTGGAGAGTCTTTGACTGTACTATTTTGTTGATATGTTTTGCAGTAATGGCCATTATCTCCATTTGCACCCACTAATGGTCGTAGGTTTGTCCAAAAAAAGCTTTTATGAATGGACAAACGTGCAAGCATCTATTCATAACATGTAAATGTAGCGAAAGAAACATGTCCGCCAATGGGAAAAAGAAAGGGCCCTCGAGGTTGAAGTCCTTTTCCATCACTGCCATGTGGAAAAGTGGCATTACAGGTGAATTTTCTGAGTGGAGGCCTTCTATCAGTGAAGAAAGCGGCCCAGGTGAACATGGTGTGGTGCTGGGAGTCAGGGAAAAGAACGGATAAGGAAGCAAACAGAAAAGGGAGATAGGAGATGTTGTGAGCTACTTAGAATGCTCGCAAGCATACACAGGCAGAAAATACACACATTCTTAGACAGAATGGGGGCACCGGCCCTTCACTTGAGTGCCAGTGTTAGGTTAGATGTTCATTTATATGCTAAATCACCTTCACATGTGAGACCCCCAGCACTTTTTGCTGGACTTGTGGATTATTTTTTAATGTTCCTGAGTGAGTGGGAACCTTTACCCCACTCACCCTTTCTTTTACCCTTGTTATTGGTGTCATTTTTGTGACTCTCCATACTTTCTTTTTGGAATTATACTTTCCTATAATTTTTTGGGCATCTACATTTTACTAATGTAGGACAAAGCACTTGCTGTGCAGTGTTGCTAGGTAGCCCCTTGGGCTCCCCTTTTTATTTTCTCTTAGGTTCCTTGTGTGAACTACTTTTCCCAAGGGTAGAAGAATACTTTTCATCCTTTCTACAATCCCCATTGTGAGATCAGTACACCCCAACTTATGTGGAGTACTGAGGAGGTACATAGTATCCCCTTTTCTCACAGTTGCTGTCACTTTTCTGCTACTGTTCATTACTTACCTTACAGAACACATGTTCCCAAGGGTAGAGAGATTGTTATCCTCTCTACAATTTATATTGTGAGACCAGCACGCCCCACCTTATGTGGAGTGCTGGGGGGTTACACTGTATCCCTTTTCTCACTGCTCCTGTAACATTTACGTTACAGTGACAAGCTTACAATTATGGCTGGTGGCAGTGGCCATATTCTACCAATCTTTCTGTGATTTTTACTGGCAGGCAATGTTCACAGCTGTGGTAAGGCGCAGAAGGGTCACCATTCATCGCGAATGTCGGCTTTTTTCTTTTTCTCCCTCAAAGTTTGAATGTAGCATGAGTGCTGATTGGCTGGGTTCCAGGATAAATTGCCTGCATATGGAAGCTGAAGACAAGTCAACCACTGGAGCTGAATCTGATGAAGAAGAAGAGAAGACTGGTGTCGCTACTTTCAGCGACCGGGGATGTCTGCTGTGTAACCACTGCCTGTGCTGACCCCTTCTTCCATGCAACAGAGGAGTCCTGAAGACGACGACTCTGACCCATAGACTGGGGGCCAATCAGTCTTAAGAAGGTCTGCATTTCGAGCCATCCCACGACAAGCTGTGGCATTCCTGGGCTGCAAACTGCCAACACCCTGGGATCTCGAGCCTGAGTGCTGTGCATCATCTTCCGAAGAACGAATATTGCTGAAACTGGATTCCTGTTGGACCTCCAGAAGCAATATTCCCCTCCTTGAAGTCCCCTCACCAGAGTGCTGGACTGAGATAGTGAGGTCAATTGATCAGACGCCCTTCATCTGGTACCTTGAAAAGGGTGCCTAATCCACAGAGCCACAAGCAGCACCAAAGAAATCCTTTGTTGGGAGCCTTTTCTGTCGACTGCTGCTGCAAGTTCCCATCCAGTGTCCTTTCTTGCATCACCACGACCAAGAATCCAGAGACCGGTCCTGTGCTGCTGTATCGTGAAGGTGTGCATCTGCAAGCTCCTCTTCACTGCTGGGGTACTGTGTGGCTTGAGGTAACACTTACATAAAGTTTTGTGTCGCTCCTGTGTTGCTAGGGTGGTTAATCAAGTGTTTGAGAGTTCACCCATACCATTCGCCCAGTTCTAACACTTGAACGCATGTAGGGAGTCTTTTAAGAAGTCCCTAAATATTTCTACTGACTCTAAAGTCTGTTACTTTCTTGTCAGGCAAGAAATCCTCTAGAACTCTGACTTTCGTACAGTTGTGCCTCATCCTGTCCTGCCTGCAGCCGGCCCCTAGACCACAAGTGTCCCCTTCTGCCTCTGAGAACACTCATGCCCTAGATTAGGAAAGGACTTCTAAAGTATAAGACATTTGTGAAGAAATGATAACACGTGTTGCAAAGTACTTACTTGCAATGTGTTGGTGCTGTAACAGTATTCCTGAAATGGAAAGAATTACAAGGGTTACACAGTTATTACTTACCTTTGAGTTGCTTACTGCCATTCTGAAAAGTATTGCAACGTTATTTACCTGCCTTTGAATTGTGTTCCACTCTTCTAAAAAGTAATGTTGGTGTTTCTGTATATCCTTGAAACAGAATAGGTATAATGGTTTACTACCAATAGGGTTTTACTCACCTTGAATAGCATACTGCCATTCTAAATGTGGTTTATACTTTGGTTTACTTACCATAAATATTGTGTTCCTTTTAATATTGTGTTTATGACTTATAATAGTACTTACCTTTCTAAAGAATTCTCTTTGCCTGTGTATATATAAAAAGAAACCTCTATTTTTACAATACATCAGTGTATAAGTGTTTCTTTGGACCATATGTATGCTACTAGCTCTTTGTACCTCCCTACAGCCCTCGCTCCCTCCGAAGATAAGCTTGCCTGCGCTACCATAGCTACCACTATACTGTGTAGTATGGGCCTTTACTAAGGGTTGGAGTTCTGTATTGTCACAGGTATAGTTGTATATAGTCCTTTTGGCGGACTTTAGAAAAACTGTCCCAACAGCCAGTCAGCATAGTCCACCACTGTGCTTTATTTACATGAGGGAACTATGCTGCCTGCCTCTGAGCAGGGGCACATCCCCATGCTACATATATTTTCTTTGTAATGTGGAGCCCCAAAAATATAGCTTACAATCACGGGCTAGTGGTGAGTAGGAAGTCTGGCCCTATTACTATTGCGCTAACAGCATACACATGCTGACTGACAGGACAGCAGTCCTTTCCTGTCAGTCCATGTGATCATGCCACAGACAACGGGTGGGTCATCTGGTCCTGTGTGGCGGCGGCAGCAGTGTGCTGAGGGTGCGAGTAGGTAAGTGAAGTGATTAATGTGTATGATAAGTGTTGGTATGTATGAGCATGTGTATGTTTGTGTGTTTGTTTTTATGCATGTATGCATGCAAGGACTTGTTTAAAACCTCTAGAAATGTGCAGCTGAATGAGAGAATGTTGTATGAATGTTTGTGAATGAGAGCGTATGTGGTTGTGTGTGTGAAGGGGGAGCAGGCCGTTAAATTTAAGGGTGGGGGCTGCCGGGTCATGGCATTATTTTTTGCTTTACACCTGATGCAGAGCAAATGTTTTTTTACGGTACATCAAGAGTAAAGAAAAAATGATAAGTGTTAATATGTGGCTAGAATGGCCTACATTGGTTGCACCAGTCTGGCCATATATTCTTAGTGTGGCCTGACATTATTTCTACTGTGCATCAGTTGGTGAAGCAAACATGATAAGTGCAATTACAGGTTTGACTAGCCTACATTTGTGTTACAAGTCTGTATACACTTTTAGTGTGGCATGGCTTTTTTTTACTGGGCATCAAGGGTCAAAGCAAACATGAGCAATATTACGTGGCTAGACTGCCCTACATTGGTACAGCCATCTGGATAAGCTTTTTTTATGTGGCTGGCACTGTTTACTGGCTGGAAGTTCTTATATGGTAATAATAGCATACATTGGTGCAGCCTGTGTGGGCATGTATGACCCTGGCCAGCATAACACTGTTTCTTTTACTGGCAGATTTTGGGGGCAAAGGCTTCATGATAATGAAATACATGTCTTAGCCAGAAAAATTGGGCTTATCCAATAAATTGCACTAATAAGGACTTGTATTCAATTAGGTCCAAGAGAACTAATAACATAAATTGCTTAAGTGATCTAGCATTCCAAATTTCCTCAAATGCCCCCGCCAACATGTGTTTCGACCTGACTGGTCTTTGTCAAGACAAACTATGGGTTTCTATTTCCTACAATTTACATCATTGGCATCTTAATACTTTAACACATGAAAAACCAATGTCTACCATTATGACATATTACCAAAATGAAGAAGTATACATTTTCCAAAATATGTCATAACATAATACATCAAATGTGTCAGTGGTCAGACACAAGAAAAAAAAAAAAACACCAACACAGACAAGAAAAACATGAAAGAAAGAAAAATAAATAAATATGATAAGGTTCTCATCAATTCCAATGTATTGGACCAATACAAACATAAATACTGATAACAAATCACCACACAAATCATTTGTGTGCATACAGCAAACGTGAAGTACAAGCCCTTAAAACAAATCATGCCTGATGGTTAGTTGAGCTCAGCCACAAACCCTCACTCCTTTGTGCTCTATATGAATGAGTGTCCTAATGCTACAATTGTCCAGTAGTGTGTTAGACCGCTAATTAGGCATCCATATTCCCATTCCCATGGGGTGGGTGTATATAAAACCAGACTTCACCCTTGGTGGTATTAGTTTGGTTCTATTCATGCTGCAAGCTTTTAAATGTGAAAAGAAGAGTACTGGGAGTACTGAGTGTGTCCTCACTCACCATATATGACCAGAACTAGTCTTCAGTAAAGTATTAAAAGTATTCGATATAGCAGCTCCTTATTGTCTCCACATTCAATATCTGAGAATCATTAATTAGCTGTTATGTATTGTTAGAATTATTTACCAAAAGTTAGAAATTCTTCCTTAACTCACCGCTAAATTTGAACCAGAGTCATCGGTGCGTATCAAGTTTTGCTAGATTTGGTCAATTTTCTGCAAGTATATATAAATTCAAATTGGAATTACATAAGTACTCAAGTATAACATTATTATTTGGGAGATCCTAAAATCTAAAATAGTTACTGCATTGCATGCATTGCATTGCATTTGCACCGATGACTCTGGGGCAAATTTAGGGGTGAGTTAAGGAAGAATTTCTAACTTTTGGTAAATAATTCTAACATACTTAACAGCTAATGAATGACTCTCAGATACTGAATGTGGAAACAATAAGGAGCAATTGTATGAGGTACATTTAATACTTTACTGAAGACTAGTTCTGGTCATATATGGTGAGTGAGGACGCTCTCAGTACTCCCAGTACTCTTCTTTTCACATGTATAGGCTTGCAGCATGAATAGAACCAAACTAATACCACCAAGGGTTAAGTCTGGTTTTATATACACCCACTCCATGGGAATGGGAATATGGATGCCGAATTAGCGGTGTAACACACTACTGGCCGATTGTAACATTAGGACACTCATTAATGTGGAGCACGAAGGAGAGTGGGTTTGTGGCTGAGCTCAACTAACCACCAGGCATGATTTGTTTTAAGGGCTTGTACCTCAAGTTTGCTGTATGCACACAAATGATTTGCGTGGTGATTTGTTATCAGCATTTATGTTTGTATTAGTCCAATACATTGGAATTGATTAGAAACTTCTCATACTTATTTCTTTTTCTTTCTTTCATGTTTTTGTTGTCTGTGTTGTTGATGTTTTCTTTTCCTGTTTCTGACCACTGACGCATCTGATGTATTATATTATGAAATATGGAACATGTACACTTATTCATTTTGGTAATATGTCATAATGGTAGACATTGGTTTTTCATTTGTTTAAGTATTAAGATGTCGAAACACGTGTTGGCGCGGGCATTTGAGGACATTTGGAGAAAGTTAGATCACTTATGCTATTAACGTTATTAGTTCTCTTGGACATAATTGAATAAAAATCCTTATTAACCCAATTTATTGGATAAGCGCAATTTTTCTGGTCCAAGACATTTCATTTGTTGATCATTTTTTGGATAGGGGGTTAGCGTGACCAGATACTGCGGCTATCCACTCTTTGACAAATGATCTTGACTAGTTTGTACCTAAAGGGCACCACGACATCCCAGATTAACCTCACATTTATTAACATCATCATGATAATTCATTGGAAAATGCTTCTACGCACTGTTGGTGACTTGCATGTATTAGATTTATTTTCGGAAACGTACCGAAATTTCTCCTTCATTTGTGCGCCCCCGCAGTCACTGCGATTTTGGGGTGCACAAAATACTGACTCTCACTACAGCGCCCAAGCAGAGCGGGGGCAGCAGGGGTGTCCCCGCTCTCCCTTGGTGCAGTAATGGGAGTTGGGGTTGCGGGGTGTCCCCCGCTTACCATTGCGGTAAGCAGGGGAAAAGAAAGTGAAAAAAAAAGAAAACCACCCTGCGGCGTCAGCTCTGACCCATGTTAGCGTGAGGAACCGAATGAACCCACAGGGATAGAGGAGTGTAGGCGGCACACAGAAGTGTGCAGTCATAAAGGTAAGTGGGGTGGGGTGGTCAAGTAGGGGAATGCAGGCAAAGTAATCTATCTGATCACTGCACCGTGCCGTAATTGGCATCGACATTTTCATCTGCGCAGTTACGGGCAGCGTGCAGTGTTCACATAGATTCAATGTTTTTCTTGTGCCGACATACAAAACGATTGCAACTATGGGCCTTTCACCCAATTTTTTACAGCCAGAGTGCTCTAAAACATAATTAGAAGTCATTATTTAGAGGGAAAAAAACCTTGGTTGGTTCAGGCTTCCTCACAACGCTAGTCACCCCCACACGTCACCCCTCCAAATAAAAAGAATCATCAGTCACCACTGCTTCTGATTGGCTTAGTCGCACCTCCTGGGCAGTGCCGGTGGGCCGGATTTTCTCAGCTCTGGGATCGGGCACAAAATGTCTCTTCGGATTTCTGTCACCATCCTTCATTATTTCAGTTCATTGAAAAGCTTTTCATTCAGTGCGTTGGAATACTTTTAACATTGCTGCACATTGAAATGCTTTTAACAGTGCAGCGTGTAGCTCCCAAAGAGGGAATTCAAACCGAGATTGATAGGATCAGAGGTGAGACACCTACCCACCAGACCACTTTAGATACTAATCAACAACTCTGTGAAATCACACCTTAGGACTGCTCGTTGCAGGAAATCAGGAAACATTTAAGTGTGGCTTTAGCTTTAAAAGGTGTGCACCTTTTATACTTTGCTTGCAACATTATAGGAAACACTCCTCGCTTGCATTATCTTCTGACAGGCAAATATTTAAATATTTAAGTGGGACTGGGGGTGAGAACAATCTGCCTCTCCTGGCCCGCCCCTCCTCCGCCACTGGGATCCCAGAGGAAACAAGTTCCCATTTCCAGCACCGCTCCAGGGTGCTAATGATTGTTTGCCCTCTGCTTCTTTAATGGAACTCTGTGGATTTCACTTAATATGAGAAAGCACATGAAATAGAGCAAGGGAATAAAGAAGCATTTGTGACATCCTTTTTACTGTGAGCTTCCGTTCAACTTGGTTACATGACCATTTCTTAACAGCCCACAAGAGGTTTTTAACCGAACCATAAACTACCACACCTGAGGTGAACGGTGCAAAGGTTTTTATCAATGTAAACACTCCACACCTCCACCCAATGAGCCATGCACTCAGCAAGCTAGGATATAGGCCTCTGCTAGCCGAGCCCCTGGTGCCCATGCCTGTTCAGCTCATGGCACAGTAGCACCCACCTCTCTCCCATTCTGCCTCACTTAACTATAGAGAGCAATGCCTCCTCGTTGGCAAGCATAGCAGGAGTGGAAATCTTTATTGGTACACATCCGCACGACAATTGCTAATTTCAAACCATTACTACAAAGACAGAACACGCCTGTGCTTGTGGATGTCTGTAATTGGTCGTTTGTTTGCATTCTGCAAGAATGAGAACTGAAATGAAAGAATAATGAAAGTTCCCTAATCCGGCATCTGGCTGGTAATTGTACAATTGGTGAGCTTGTTCCTGAAAGTAATGAAACTATGATTTCTTGTATCATTCAATCTTTGCAAGCTCTGTGCACATCGTTGCATGGCACTCGAAAATGTGCAAGTGCTTTGAAATATCATCCAGCAAAAACATGTCTGAATGACAGACGAGAATGTCAACCTCCAAAGAATGTATGATTAAGGCGGTAGGGGAATATCGCTGCATATAAATTAACCGGCAAAAGAAGTAACCACAAACACTTTAAATCTGCATGACTAACAAATAGGGCGGGTAGCCTAAGTATTGCAAACCATAGCTAAATGCTGATTAGGTTATAAGAACTTGTAAAAAAACGATATGACTCTGAAATACTTATTGAATTCTTATAAAAGATGTTATATTTGAAGTAGGATTTATGTAAGATCTTATAAGAGTCTGATAAAATCAATAAGACATGATTATGGTGCCTACGTACCTGCAGGTAAACCCCAACGACTGCCCAGGCAGATTTAAAATTAGACTACAGGCCGCTTTCTGCCCAATGTTAATGTTAATAGCAAAATCAGATTGGGCATTGCACCCAGAAAATAGAGAACACTAATCCACCTATTAAATAGGCCTATAAAGGCGTCACTATAATCCACCATTTATGCCTTTGTCACAATTTCTTTCTTAAACATGACAGGAGTTGCAGGTTATAATTGCTATAACCCTTATTGCAAATGGGCCTTTAGCTAGGTCTTTAGGGCCAATAACAATCAGTAGAGCCCCAGGAATTTAATTAATGTTATTTATTTAATTGTTTTTTTATAACATGCTAAATACCTGAGTTCAGTTTCTAAGTGCGGATCTGGGACTCAAGCCTCTGTTGCTCTGAGTGGTCTTGTTTCCAAGACCAACATATTGCCCCTGTGGGGGGGTCTATAAAGCTTAATTAGTTACCCCTGTTGACTCCACAGCCAATATAATCAGCAGGACTGCAGGCTATATGTGCCAGTATAACTTGTACAATTTCATTGTGTCCGTCACTACATGCGAGCACCATCATCAACCAGCTCCATTTTCCAAGGTGCCCTGCTGCATGCTGCCTGGAAATGGTGATAAAAAAGTCATCCACATTCTCGTCTTCCTGTGCCTCCCTGACGCCACCATCTACTGAATTTGCGCTCAGGTTTACCATCAGAACGTGCTTCTTTCGCAAACCTGGCTTCTTGAGCCAGGTTGCACCCAGTAACAGCGTATGAATGATTTTCCATTCCGGGTAATCAAGGCCAAAAGGGCTGGCAATCAGCAACTTAATTGACAAGTCCTCCAATGTTACACCGGATTACAATCGGGGGCGGACTGGGCTATCGGCCATTCGGCCACTGGCCCTTTGGGCCGGTTTCATAGCCACCCTGGTGCCGGTTTTCTTGTTTACAATATTGTTTTTGGTACACAGTAACTTAGGTTACTTTAAGTAACATAAATTATGTTACTTGCCTGCCGGCTGTGGCCCTCCAGCAGCCTACTCGTAGAGTGGATGCATTCATCAAAGAAAGTTAACATCTAAGTGTTACCTTTGCTTTGATGAATGCATCACAATAGCTAGGCCGTGCTGGCAGTGCCCCAGCCATCCGAGGCAGCTGCTCCCAGTGAATTATTGTGATTTAACACATATACATTAATGGCATTTGCCACAAATTGTTCTGGGGGTGGGTGGTCTGGTCGCGTGAGAAGACGAGAGAGTTGAGCTTGTGTCTCTCTCTCTCAGATCAAGTATCTTAGGGGGAGGGCCGGATCTGGGGGGTGGCTGGGCTAGCCGGGCCCAGCATGCATGGTGTGTGCTGCTTGGTGAGCCTGGGCCTCGCTGTGGCCACTAGTCACACCCCAGCACGAGGCAGGACTCAGCTAAGGAGCAGATTGTGGACGGGACCGAGTCTCTCTCTGGCTGCCCAAAGAAAAAGCATGTTCAGTGCAACAACACCTATTCGAGGAGGGAGAGGGAGCTGCCTGCTGTTGCAGTGCCAGTGCAGCCTGCCTAGCCCAGGACCAGCCGAGGAGCGGACTTGTGGACACGGGCGGGAATGATCAGTCAAGTCAAAGTAAAATAAAAAAAATAACAAAACCAGGGGCAGGGCCGGGTCATCTCAGGGCGCACTTCCCCCACAATACAATGCAAAAGGTGCCTTTTATAAAGTGTGACTACTAGTCCCCTTTCATTTTCCCACGACGGCTAAGCTAATCCATCTTGGGGAGGCTGAGGCATATATGTCATGTGGTGCGTAATGTGGCTGCTTGAGAGAGGTGCTAATGGTAATGGAACGGAACAACCAAAGGCTGACGATCTGAGTGGGATACGACGATCTCAAAATCATCCCTGAGGAGGAGACGGCAGGGGAAGACTGCGGGAACTGTATGCTTCTTGTGATTCTGACGCTCCCAAGCAATAGGGCAAAGGTGCTGCCAATCCGAAAGAGAACCAGAACTGTGTACTTGTTGTTTTGGCTCCCACACTCCAGCAATAGGGCAGAAGCACTGCCAAGTGAAAAGAAAGCAGGAACTGTGTGCTTGATGTTTTGGCTCCCAAACCCCACAGCAATAGGGCAGAAGCGCTTCCAAGCCGAAAGAGAGCCAGAACTGTGTGCGTGATGTTGTGGTTCTCTACCACTCAGAAACCATTGTGCAGAAACATTGAGGAGCCGAAAGAGAACTGTGGGGACCCGGCCCGTATGCTGGGTGTTTTGCAACCATACAATCGGTGAGCAGATAAGAGTAAAGAGAGCTGGCGTTGACGGAACTTGACAAGAAGAGGTGAAACGTCCTCTATCCAGCTGCAGTTTACCTAGCTAATGTGTTGCTGAGGTCACCACAGTGCGTGCTCCATAGTGTGCTTGTGCTGAGTGAGGGGTAGCAGGAGACTAACGCCCCCGGGTCACGGGTGGCAGAAAATAGGCCTCATGGGAGGCTGGAGTTCTTCTGGAAAAAAACCTGCAGGTTGAAGGAGGTCTCCCAGATGGAAAATGCACCACTTATAATCACCCATGCTCCCCAAATTCCCTTCAGAGAGAACCCTAAAGCTCACTTTAAAGTAGTGTTTACTAACTCCAACCAGGTTTCGACCAATGCTACCCAATAGAAGCAGTGTAAGGACATTCAAAATTAACTATCTGTCCCTTCTTTTCCCAGCGTGGCGGGAGCAAATCACTCGGAAAACCCGATCAAGTTTTGACAAATGGAAAGATGCCTCATTCCCAAAAAATATCCTTTCCCCAAATCCCTTATCCAAATATAAAAATGTGTTACTGTTCCAGGACTTATTTGTTTCTCGTTTGCAAGCCCACCCAGCCGTTTTCCCCACACCAGAAAAACATGGCCAAGCCCCCGAGTAGAGGTAGCTATGGATGGTTGTTCGTGGTGGTGGTGGACATACCATGTTGCACCCTCATGCACTCAATGCTTACTTCTCCTGATGGCCTCTGGCCTGACTATCTTTCCAATGGCTGGACGGCAGACACTGCTCTTGTGTACCCTTTCTCCCTCCACTTTGCACTCGCCTAATGCACCACTCTCGCTCGCTGCCAGCAGTTAAAATTCCCCTCACTCATCAGGCAGCGGACAGACAAGGCAGATGCACGGACGTCATCATACTGCAGCACGACGAGCCGGAGAGGTGTGCTGCATCATAGTCCAGGCCTCTGATGCAGAGAGCAGCCGCAGCGGGTGCCGTGAAAGAGTAGTTTCCCTTATCCATGCAGGTTTTTATTGATTTTAGGTTCAGCGCTCTTTACCCCAAGGGTCGCAGGCCTGCTTCCTTACAGCATATAGTATTTGTCACTGGCTGCTGGTTGGACAGGTGAGCTAATATGCGATTAGCATAAGGTTGCTAAATCGTCCCCTTTTTCGGAATGAAGACTATGATGATCCTTTGTCGCTCATTTGGAAGTCGCTTTGTTGAAGTAATTCGTGTGAAGAAATCTGGCTACTGAGTTGGTGGCCTCATGAAGCTGCAAGTTAAAAAATTGCAATTTGCATAATAAAGCCACATGACAACATATAAATACTTATAGTAACATGTTAAGACAGAAGAATATCATTGTGGCTTTAACTTTCACATCCTCAATTGTAAACTATAAGTCCCAGTGCCAACCTGAAAAATCGAGTTAACCCCATTGTACAAGACATGAAGTAAATGTGTAATCAACAAAGATAAATGTGCAGATTATTTGTCACAAACTTCCAGCTCATTTTTATTCATGATGTTGAAAGTATTTGATTAGTGACTTAAAGCAACTTTATTGTTTTGCATATCAAGACAGTAGACTTCATGGATATTAACAACTCTTTAAAGGGTGCTTTGTGTGGCTCACTCTAACTAGCACAGATCTGCAAGGTAACTGGTGTTTTGTGAGCTCGTTGAGTTCGAAATGTTCTATCATGCATATGAAAGGCTCCGCAGTGGCACTAACGAAAAAAATGTGTTTGCCACCTGAGCACCTTAATAACCTGCTGAGCCGCGGACGCTGTGTGCGTGTCTGCCTAACTGTGATTTGGGAACCTGGCAGCGCTTGAATGCCCAGCCCGAGCCGATTCTATATTTGGCTCAGGAGGAAGACAAAAGTGTCAAGGACGTGTTTCTTTGAACTAAAGGTACGTACGCTCTGTAAAAAATAAAAGAACTAGTACAACGTACCAATGATTAATATTACAATTCCATCTCTGCCTACTCCTACCTCTCTCTCGGGGGCTGGAGCAGATGTAGCCATTGCTGTCTCTTCCTTGATTTTCCACAATGAGCATCCAGAAACGTCTGGTAGATGAGTTACTTGGGCCCTGTCCTCGCTCGCCCTGTCCACGCTCTATTGGTTGCCCAGTAATAGCCCCTGTAGAAGTAAATTAGTTATAGGTTTGCGTGGTCCGGCACTGCTGTGCTGCTCTTTCACTCACATGGGCTGGCAGAGAACCTCTACACTGAAGTGGTCTTCAAAGCGTGAGGATGCTCTCCCTACTCTTTTGTGGGTCACAGGGTTTTGTGTTTATGGATGAAGGAGTGCAGGGCCCGCCCAATGGTGCTCGGTTGGTTCAGGGGGCCCATGTCCAGAATTGGTATGCACATGGTTGAGTGTGCACATAGCATGGTTGAGAGTGTGCAGATCATGCATGAGTGAAGCAGAGGGTGTGCTAGGAAATTTTATGTACATTGCTTTGGCAAAAACGCTATAGAAAATCATTATCAAATGCCAGGCAGGGCCATGGCTACTGCCTGGAGTACCTGGGTGGGTCGCTCACAAATGAAGTACTCACCTGCTGTTGTCGCTCACAGTGGAGCCAGCCTGCACTTCACAAGTTCGAATTCTGCACACGCCCATTTGGCCTTTCATCTTTCTGAGGTGGTTCATGCACTCGCCATTATTCATTGGAATAACACCAGCTATAACCCTCCATAAGTTGCATCTTTTGTAAAGTCGTGAATTGACGCGATTCATGCATGAGGGTTTAATGGCCACTTTTTTTAGGTGAGGGGTGGGACACTTTTTTTTAATGTGCCCAGGCCTGTTTCTTGTCGCAGTCCGACCCTGATTACAATGGTTGTTACAACGGATCTGGTGCAGTTCTTAGTTGGTCAACGCACCATGACTGTTTCCCCACATTTTTGCAGCCCCCCATAATCTCCTTTTATTCTCCGACACCTTCCCCTACCATTAAATATCCCCAGAAAATATTCCCTAACCTCGCACCCCCATAGAAATGCAGTGACAAATTTGGAGAAATGGGTTTGAAAAAAATGTGTGGGAATGCTGCGATGAGTTGGCCATGTACCGTTACAACATCCCACCTAGTCGCGAAAGTATTTTTAAAAGGCATGGCGCATTGGTAGTGCAGGACTTTATATAACTGTCAATTAGCAGAGTTTCCTGTAAACCTATTTTCTCAGTATCACTACTAGTAAACTATGCAGGAAGTAAAAATCTTGCCACTGGCCTACAGAGACCAGGGCAAAGATTGAAGCGGGAGGGCAGTTAACAGGCAATTACAGGTATCTTCCCCAATATGCCCTGAATCCATACTTTTTTGTACAACATATATCACGATTTAGACAGAGGACACAGTTAGCAGGCAATTAAAGGTGTCTTCCCCAATGTGCCCGTAATCCATAATGTTTTGTACAACACATATCACGATTTAGACAGTGACTGGATGGGGAGTTCCGGCAGACAAATATATAAAGCACTGGCTTGGCTCACAACCTTTCTTAGAGGGAGAGTTCAGAAAGCGCTGGCCCCTTTCAAATCAACTAAAAAAGAATCGCCTTTAGGTTGCCACAGGGCTCATCACTTAGCCTGTCACAGTTCATTATTTATATGAGGCCACTTGTGATTTGAGCCGAGCGTCTGGGGCCATGTTTTTCATCTAAGATTGTATTAACAGTTTTATTTTCTCAATATAATAAATGACCCCAAAAAACAGTACACCAATAATGAACGTCAAGCCATCCAAATTCTTCTAGAGAAAAAAAGGTAGATGTTACAAGCTACACCAAGTCAAGGTTTAGCAAGAGAGGAAGGGGGGCTTTCACTCCATACCTTCAAAGCACATGCCCAATAAAGCAAGAGGAGATACCCAAATGGTACTTCACTAATTAAGTCAACATGAGGCAGAATGTCCTCAAGTGACTCTACACCCGAGACACAGATCACTAGCTAGGATCATGCGAGCAGGGTGCAGTCCACCAATGGAAACCTAGGCTAGCAGGGTTTCAGTTTACAGGTGGCTGGTGGCTGTGTGCACAGTTAATAGGCACTCAATCAATTACAGCAATCACAAATGTTCTGTGGGAAATAAACTTTCAAGGATCAATCACAGCAATAGGTTTAAGATTAGCCATAGCTGTGGGTGCTGTCCCAGGCTAGAAGGGACAATACTACTACTATAAGGAGAAGTTGTCAAAATAGGTGTTGCTAGGAGACTGCTTTACTATGTAACGAAAGAGAAAGGAAGCATCAATTTGCAGACATAGTATCAAGCATGTATAAGTCTCCTGGATAGATGTCCAGGAAAAGGAGGTCGAAAGGAACCAAAAGAGAAAAAGCAGGAAAAAGGGGACCCATTCAATGGGAGATCTGGCAGACCCAGAACTACCTTCTCAACCGAAGGGAAAGCCGGTGCAATGGAAGCCTACACAATTTAGCAAAGGAACATTACAGGGCTCATAGCACCAACCTTGGCAGAGCAACCTCATCTGAAAGAGACATTTTCAGTCCTAAATAAGGAGCCCCATTTGATAAGAGACAATGAAGCAAACAGAAAGGTAGAATAAGAATTACATACAATCTGACAGAAAGAACATAGCTTATAAAACAACAAAGGTGCAGAGATGAAGATTATACTTCCTCTGACTCACAGAAAGGCAAGACGCAGGGATCAGGGTCCAAATGAGATGAGAAACCTTTGTGGAAGGGAGAAAAGAAGGAAGAGAGAAAAGGCAGAAAGCATCTAAACAAGCAAACAATGGAAAGGGTCCAGACCCTCAGGATAATTCCAATAACTAAGTAAATCCGTGACTGAACTACGGTACTTTTAGATGCTGAGTCAGACATTTCCATATGTGGGTGAAAAACTCAAACAGCATTGACTTAATATACCAACATAACTACTCCCATATGGCAAGTGCTAGAAAACAATGGAAAGCCTGTAGTGGCAATTCACCTATAGGGGGAACAACCAAAGGAAATGCTGACACTTTTTTGCCCTAGACTACATTTAAAAAAGGATGGCCCGTCGTTTATATTAGAGGAAGGCTTAGGATAGAAGATGTTATTAAACAGACTTTTTTAGAAGAAGTTGAGGGACATACGTTACATAAACATGCTGAATGCTGTGCTGTGCTAACAGCTGTTCAACTTTTAAAAACAATATAGGTCATGACACTGACTGTCCAACACACAGTGTACTAAATACCAAGTTCACAGAAACAATATCCCATCAATGCAGAAGCCATCCCTCACATGAAAGGGATAGGAGACTAGTTCTGGGACCAAAGAGTTATAATTTAACAGGCAAGTCCATATAAGTACGTCCATACATGCAGTGGGTAAACTAGATTTCACATACCATTTAGTTCTAGACTACAGAGCACCCAATGCACAAACATCCCGCTGATTCCTTCAAAATCTGCACAGTACTGGATGGTTGAGTAATAGACAGAGGTGAAAATAAAGAAATGTGCTAAAGTTAAGGAATGTTCTTTTCACACAGCCATTTCGATCCACAGTGTTTCCAATACAGTGTGCGCTCCTCCCAAGGCAACACGTTTGGTTCACATAAATTCCTCACGGCTACAAAAACAGGCCAGGGTCCTTCCCAATCAGAATAGGGAACCTATTGGAAGGCAGCCCAAATTCCTGGCAGTATGCGGATGACATCTATTGTACAGATGGTGGTTTGAAAGCCCACTTAGACAGGGTGAAAACAAAATCATGAAAACACTGGATTCATAGGGATAGATATTCAATTTAAAAACAAATTTAACATAGCCCAAAAAGAGGTTACATGTTTTTAATAATCATTGTTAGATTACCGTAGGAGTCGCTCTTCACAATTTCTACAACAAAGTGCACTCTTGCAGAATACCTGCACATTCAGAAAGCTTTGGCCCATGATTGGTTTATTGAACTATGGTTGTACAAATGCACAAACAATGCAGCATTGTTAAAACCATGTTATGCAGCAGTAAAAGTGGATTTCCATCCTGTGGATTGGAAACACACACATTCTGCAACACATTTAAAATGAAATGACTCACGGCCGTCCTGTTTAAGACAGAACCACTGTTAAAGATTCTTGGTCAAAACGCATTTGCATATAACATAAAATAGCAGGTGTATTTGCAGAGCAAGCATTCAACCTTCCCCTGCCAAAGGAGTGCAATTAACAGATGGCAAGATGTTTATTGTTAGTCAACTTAATGGTACTCATTTTATTGACCTCAGAAGGAGGACGCCTGAGTGGACCTTTGTAATTTTGGTAAGACTAAACCAGTGCATGCACATGTTTACACAAAACCAAAACAGAAGTTCACTCCAGAAGGTAAGATCTTGCCTGAAGGGCAGGAATGGGCTCTAACGGCCAGGAAAACGATACACCTGAATACTCCAATAGTTTAGCTGAAATCAGCACTATGCGCAAATGTCTTGAAGAGTAAAGCTCTATGCACTAGATGGACTCCATTAAGTTACTCCTGGTGTGCTGTATCATTTTAAACCAAAGTTAAAGCAAAATTGTGATCTTGAGTGGACCTTAAAACCAAAAGCAGGGAAGCAGGACCAGACATACCAGACACACACAAAGCACGTACTGAGCACCCTATGCAAAACTCCAGCAAAAGTGCATGTCCTTTGATGGCTATTTCCAACCTGAAGATGCGGGAGGATGGGCAACAAAGAGCAAGGCTTGAACCACGATATGCAGCCATTTTTAGTATGTGGTCCTCAAAAAGGCATTATAGCAGTAAAAAATAAAGCTGCACAGCTGTGCACCAGAACAAAAGTTTAAATAAAATAGTTTACTGCTGCCAGCCTGTTCAGTACACCTCACACACGTAACTGGGATGTCGCTGAAAGAAAAGTTAAAGGAATGCATAAGTGCCTGTAGTACTCCACTATAGATGGCTTGGGCTCCACTGTAAAAATAAACGTTTCCTGCAGCGGTAGCCATAGCGACTGATCACTGCAACACAAGCAAAATAACCCTGGCACCTGAGTGAGACAAAAGGGCCTCACTCACCCCAAAGATCATCTAGGATCCAGACACTGTGTAGAAATGATGGGGGGAGGGGAGCAGGACTCAAATGAAGTCAATGGAGGAATGTTCCAAAAATGAAAACTTTCCTAACACCTTCACCAACTAACTCTTTTCTTTACATATTTCTAGATTTTTTTCTTTCAGTTTTGGAATATTATGTCCACTTTCCACATCCCTCCTATTTTACGTCTTACAAATTATGACACCTTTATTATCATATCATACACCTGCCACACATCTCATCTCCCCACTGTCTACTTTTGTTCCATTTCATATATTCATCTTTCATTAATAATACCTGTGGGACTCACCTTTCTGTGTCTTGTCAGTGCACAATTGAGTATTAAGTTACGCATTTTACTGTAATATGTAATCCTTTGTCCTATCCCCATCGCCTTTGGGCCAATGACTTTCCTTTCCCTCCTTTAACATGACGTATTCCTGACATCATTCCCATTCTATGAACGTCAGACCATTCATTAAAAGAAAACTTTACAACTACTTGTTATCAAGATTATTGACGGTGATTCAAACACAAGTAACAGTAAGGCTATTTTCTCTAGAACATACCTAGCAATGCATAAAGTTTGATGTCTTAGTCAACTGCTGATTGCTGTTTTATTACTCAACTGGGCTATATGATGTACAGTTGCTTCATGCTTGAGGCCAAATGAGAAGAAAAACAAATCTAATCTAACCCAAATGAGGAATTTATTAACTGGTGCATCTGTTTGTGATTTTTCGTTAAAAACTAGCACTGGAGATGTAGAATCTCAACCTCCTTCACTCTCTTTGTATGCATCACTGCATATGACTGTCACCGTTTGTGAGACTATCACGATGGTTCTCTCCACCTTGTGCACGTGCCTGTCACTGTGTCTCTGTATTGTGTGGGTGATCCTGTCACTGTGTGCACTCACAAATCTCTGAGGGTATATGGGTGAGTGTGTGTGTGTATATGCCTTTTTGTCACTGAGTGTGCCCCTCTGTGTGCATCTGTCTTTGCTATCAATGTGTGACCCCTGTACTGAGAAGAAACAAGACACAATAATCAGTTCAATGGAACGGTGTCCACTAGGGAAGGTCTCAAATCATGCGTTTGCTGTCTGTGCCATACCAGAGAAGAACTATGTATGTGCATTTCAATCTGATCCCACGCATATGATCGCTCCATCCCCAAATGCCAGGCACATCTGCTATTCACAAGAGTATCTACAGCAACAGCGGTCACGCGCTTCTGCCCCGCTGAGCATCACCAGTGAGAACTGCCCTAAAATGCAGTGTCTCTGTAGGTGCAGAGATCACTGTGGGTGTGCCATGATGCCACAAGGGTCAAGATTAAGCATAAGGTTAACACTAGGGTTTCTTTAGGTCTATCTATGCTCATGGGTATCACTGGGTCTACCCTGTATGGGGTCTACACGGTATGTGTTTCGGTGTGTGTTTGTCTTTGTGTCAATCGCTGGGTGTTTGCCACTGTGTCCATCACTATAGATAACTGTCCTTTATTCGTTTAAAAAAAATAAAACCTATCCACTCAATGCCCTCCTGATTCCCAACAAAAAAATACATAGATCTATAAATGGTGGCCGAAACATGATTCACACTTAGTAACACTAAAGGTTGCCACGTGCAAGGGTTTAATGTCGTCAGAGAAGTTCCTCTACTTGCCACACTGTTATTGCTTAGGATGCTCACTCTAGCAGGCCCAATCCTTCACTACATGCCTGCACTTGGCTTAATAATGCAAGCTGCTTGAAGATATCAAGTTCTTGATATGACTGATAATTTAGGTAAATTAGGAAGTCAAACATCTTCCATGTGCGTGCATAACAGCTTTGCCAGTGAGTTGAGTTTTCTAGTGTCCTGGGCATTATATACATGTATTATGTTAATGGGCAGTTGCATACATACATAAACATGCACACATTCATACGAGCCTAACTGTAAGTAAATATATGCATGTTGGTTCGCTTTGTGGTGCCCTGAAACTGAAGTAACACAAAAGACACCTTTTTTCTGTTTAATGAAATATAAAATGATTCCATACACATATTATGTATGATAATATTCCCATGGTACGATTACACATATTCCTAAATTAGGTTTCCAACTCTATCGCCATACGAGAAAATCCCGTCTTACCTCTGTTCTGTGAGCCAGCTGCCACCTGCAATCTGGAGTCTGCCTGTAAAACTCCAAGTAAGGGTCAGATTTCCCAAATAAATCCTACAAATAATAACATATAATTAGCCCAAGGAGAAATTCATACAGGAATACATTTTTAGTAATCTGCTTCATGCAATAGGAATGTTCTAATGTCATGCAAAGTGTTTGAGTCTGTGTCTGATCTGAGAAGTGCTACTGTTTGTGAAGTAAGATTGCTGGAAACACTTAGTTGGATTTACAGGAAAGCAATAGTTGGATTTACAATGTGAGTAAAAAAGCAGACGTGAGGTGTATGGCAAAGGTTGGAGATCTGAGGACTGCACATGTGATGCGCACGAATGGTGGTGGTTTAGTATGCCCATGTACGGAGACACTAATGTTTTGAGACACCGGACCCAGATGCGTATGTCCAGAAGCTTGGCCAGTTTTACCGCAGATGTATTTTCATGATTTGGAATCGGTGGTAAGTGGTGCAATATTGACGTATTAGTGGAGATAACCCATGCTTACTGTGGGATCGCTCGGGAGACAGATAACAGTGTGCTGTATGATTTAGCTTCTGCGGAGACAAACGGAAAGGGTGTCTATGATCTGAGGATGACCTGTCATTATCAATAAAACTTTACATTTGTTTTTGCCCCTGAATGTTAAAGCTTGTTGTATTGAGCCACTGCATTGGAGAACTATTTGGAACGATACAGCTGAATAGGAATTACAATTATGACTCCAATCAGCACCAAAACTGCTGTGGGCCCACCAGTCAGGCGGGATGGTGTGGCTGGAACTAGCCAGTAATTCCAAAGAACTACGCACCACCTGTGCACTTACACAAGCTTGAGTATTGAGGCCATCTTGGTGCTTGAATAAAGTGATTGCTCTCTCTGTTGTGTGACTGGTGGACCACCAGGTCTCACAGCCTGAGACAATGCGGGAGAAACCTAGACAAGATCTGCAAACGGGAGTGTCTTGAGCCCCTCTGTCTGATTCTCTCAGTGACTGCTTGTAGATCAGATCATCTAATCTCCACAGGCTGAGCGCCTCAATGGCGTCAATTCACCAAGCACAGTCATTATTCACTGCTCCTGGATATGCGTCTTGTGCAAAATGAAAACTGCTGTTGTGTTACAGCCCACCATCTGCTTCACCAGCACTGTTGGACAACCTCAGCGACTAGCACAGCAACTACTTAAGGCTTTTGACTGCAAGCCCAGTCGCCAATTAGATCAAATCTTCGGTCGCAAAGCTGGCACGAAACCTCCTCCCAGAGGGTGAGCCTTGTAGACGTGTCCATGGGATCACTGGGTCTTGGAGAACTAATGATAAGCCTTGCTGCAATTTTTAATTAACTATTCGACCTAGAATTAATGGAAGACTGTGGAATCTTGGGGCACTAAGTAAATTCTTGACTGTACAGTGCATCCTGATAATTAGGAAATAATGTCCTGCTGGGAAGCGACTAATCTGAATGTATTCAGTCGGCTGACTGCTTTCAATGCACTGTAACTAATTAGCCAATGTGTTCGTATTGAATCTCCGCTTAGTCACTGAAGTCACTGAAAAATGCACTTGCTGATACTCAAAATAGTGATCTGAACAACTTTAATGCACAGATGTATTATTTTTGTGTGGGCATCACCAACCCAATTAGTCTATGGAGTATGGAAGCACAAGAGACTGAATTTTCAGAATGAAGCAAATAAAATCCTACTTCACACAATTTACCTTGATTGAAATGCGTTCTCCATCAACTTTGAGAGTACTGGAAAAATGCCTCAAAAAATGATTAGCATTCGTCTTTCGAAAGATCACATTTTGCAGTCAGTAACTCGTATCGCAAAAATTACCCTGAAACTGTTCACACGCCGATACTAACCTTGAGGCTGTTATCTTAAAAAAGCATGAAAGCGGTAGAAAAACCAAATCATTTAGGAGTACTGACAATAAATTAATATCCAACATATATAAAAAAAAAAGTGACACAGCAACAGATTAAAAGAAGGAATCAAGAGAGCAGCAACAGGGGTTATAAAACAATAAAATGAAGACTATCTTTGTGAAAGGTTTAATCGATGTGTACCAGAGGGTGAGGCAACGAGGCGAGGGAGAGCGGCTTGAACCACTTACTGTTACACGAAGAATGCCCTAAAGGCTAGGCAAGGAGAAGTGAAAGGATAAAAAGCCAGAAGCTTGAAGCAGCAAAACGAGTTGAAATTCGGCCTTTATTCAGAAAGCAGGAGGAGGCTCGGTCTAAAACTGCAAGCAAGGTGAGGGGAATGCTTGCTAATAATGCTAGTATGAAAAAAAAGACTGCACAATAAATGTCATAGTCACAGGAGTTCAGGTAGGAAAAGGGAACCACAAACTCACAGACACCAAGGGTAAGGACACCCCTGATTTAACATCATTCGTTGCTAAAGATAACAGGTAACGCCAGAAGTGAACCATTGGGTGTTGGAAATAGAACACAGAGAATTAAAAGGGAGGGAGATTCCGCTGAGCTATAATCCCGGCCAATGCCCACATATGAAGGGAAATGTGTATGGGATCATTAAATGGAGCATATCTAGAGCAGCAACCTCCGGCTTTGGAGTGTATTGACCAAGCAAGGAATGTGTATGCAGAGTTCTCTATGGCAATGGGAAAGCAGCGATTACAAACAGATAACCCAGGGAAGCACACTCATGTATGGCATCATTCTCAGCATTAAATGTACTACGCTTGTCGACACTTCAGTACTAGTGGATAACTGGGGTTTTAAGGACTTTGTAAAGTCTCGAAAGAGTTTAACAATCATATCCCCCAGTGTTTTGCATTACAGCACAGGGGTGAGTCGCAAAATGCCAAAACCCCAGTTTAAACAATGTGGGGTTCATATGGACTGAAATAGCTCAAATACTATCAATCCAAATTAGTGAACGTACTGGGAAGTTTCCAAATATTGTCTAGGGAAACAGGGAACACGGAGGCGCGACAGTTATGCCACATGGAGGAAATATGTGGTGGATCATTTATCATTGATTGGTAAGCCGGCGGCGGCTGGGCTTTATGATCCGTTGGCAGCTACATGGTATGATAAGAGCTGCGCCAGAGATCAATGTGCCTTGCCCATTAAGCAAACAGGCGGCCCGGGAAATTCAGGCAGGGGCACACAAGCCGCGGGTAGCCTCTTTAGTCATCTTCTTCTGCTCCGACACAGAGCTGACACACTGCAGCCAGTCATATTTCCTTTCCACGGTGGGTGACCGACCTCGCTGCGAGCGTTCTTCCACTTCGTCACAAATGTTATATCTGGACCGCGGGGGCCAGACACGCAGTTGCTGGCAGTGCCCAGACGACACACACCGTTGTAGGAATCACTCTCTTGAACTGTGGTCACACGGTCGAATTATAGCCTGGGGGCACCCAGACCATTCCATACTTATGGCCAGAGTTGGACACTGGTGCAGAGTTGCCAAGCAGGGGTTCTGCCTGTTACATGGGGGCAGCACTGCCTCGCAGGGGCACTGCCATGGTGGACAGCCCTGCAGAGGGCAGGCTCTCTGCCTGGGATGCAGCGCTGCAAGGACCACATATCACGCAGGAGTCTGGTGGAGTGACTGGTGAGGAGGGAAACCGGTCGTCCTTTTTATTACATTTGTCACTTGGTGCACAGACACGTGACACCAGCACAAGCCCTCAGTAGGGACTTGTTTCTTAAAGGGGGAGCACAACACATGCGTTACCAAGCTTCAAATAAGTTGAGGGCAGCTTGACCTGACAATATTGCCATAGCTGCTCAGCACGTTGGTATGGGTGGGTGGCATGTAAGTTACTCTGGCTTTACAAAGAGGCTCTTCTCCAGTAGAAGGTCCTGCTTTCAAGTAAAAACAATGGCAGGTGTATCAACCCACGTTCAAGTTATTATGCTGCAATATTTGGTGCTGTGGGCTTAGAAAATCCAAGATGGCTGAAAAGCCCACATTTGCGCCAGAATCCAGGAAAACTGTGCAGTTTTTGCGCACACCAAAATGGTCGCCTGACCTGCCACCCACCAGTACGAGCGTGATGGGCCAGAAGCGCCATGAGTGAAACGTGACGCCAAAGGAGAAACAGCAGTGCCTGTTAGCTCAAAAAGCGCTTTGAAATCACCTTTGTTTCTCTGAATGCAAGCTCAAAATGCCTATTTCAAACATTGCAAGATAGTCAAAAATCTTACTGAACACCAGCAGATGTCTGGTAGAATGAAGTCTTGTGTGCATACCAAATCTGGAAAGATGAAGAGCCTAAAATAATGTTCATAACAAAACTGGATGAGCTGTGGATGTCAGCAGCTTAAGTGAAATGGGATTTAAAGCCACTAAAATCGAAATGTTTAAAATAGGTTGTCACATAGGTTGCAACTGCTTAAATGTCATGGTTTTGAACTTAGAATCAGCATTCTAGATGCATGTGTCAAAATTGTAAGTTTGATTTGAATGAAGAAAAATGGGAACAAAAGTGACCTTTGGCTGAAGCCTGACTTAAGTAGATTGGATTCTGCCCGGCAACAACCCCTGACAGGAGTTGAAACTTGCCAGGCAACTGCATTCAAATGCCTGGCCTGCCTTCTGCTGCCCAACAAAAGGAGATTACACCTCTCTGATTGAATCAGGGGAGGGATACCTGGGACTGCAGGGAAACAGAACAATGAATTTCCCTTTGCTCCAAGCAATTGCTAAATCAGGGGGTCGTAAATGTCTTCCTCTTGGAAGGAACTGGGAGGGGCGCTGCCTCTGTGAGCCAGCTGAGCTTGGAGGAAGTGGACAAACCAGAAATTCCCCCATGTGCTTTGGGAAAGCACACCCCTCTGGGCCAGAACATAATTTTAAGAAGATGGATAATTCATAGTACAAAATTGTCAAAAGTATATCAATAATATCATTATTCCTGTGATTTTTCTGTGCACATTTTAAGAGGTGTTAGGACTCTGTGGTATGTTCTCGGGGTAGAACCGGAGAATAGGGTATTACTCCAAATGTCTGTATGTTAAAAATCTGACACTTCATCATCTGATGCCCATATTCCTTGCGCACATTTGTGTAAATTCTGGAAAGGTTTAGAGGTTGTGTTCTGGATGAAAAGGGCAGAATTCTGTCAGAAGTGACCACAACATCTTACAAAGAATATGTTAACTGGACATATAATATTAGAAAAATTGTACATAGATAAATATGTATTGGAATCAAAAATAGATTTGTGTGCAAAGTGACAAGGGGAGTGTTCTTTATGTATGCCATAAAAATGATGCCTGATGACACAGGATGACTCAGAATTCAGTTCCCCAGTCACGCGACAGAGAGTCCTCTCGCCTATCAGGATCCTCAGAGGGTTGGGCATTGAAAGTCAGCCTTTCCACCCATTTTTAAAAGGCATAAAAAGAGCCACTGAGACCCAGGTAGAGACATTCACTTTCGACTTCAAACTGATTTCTTGCGAAGCGCTTTGCCAGAAGACTCCAGAACCAGAACTTAGAATCCAGACTTCAGAACTTGTAGCAGAGGGGCCTGAACCACAAGCTGAATCCATTTTCAGCAGGCCTAAAAAGCTTTTGAAACCTGACTCTCAACAGCCGGGTGAGCTGTTTTGATTCTGGCCTAGAACCCTGTGCCAGTCCCAGAAAGCAGTGCTGTATCCAGAACCAGACCCAGAAAGCAGAGCTGTATCCAGAACCGCAGACCAGACCCCTGTGCAGTGCCAAGAACTTTTGCCAAAACCAGAGATCCAGACCAGCAGAGCAGAGCTGACCCAGATAGCTGTGACTTCAGAACCACCCGCCAGAAGTCCCGTCTAAACCTGTTGACCAGATCTTGACGGCCTATTTCAAATTTATAGTGTGAGTATCCAGCCAGAACTGTGCAAACCAATCTCTTAGTTTAAAATAATCTAATTCAAACCATTTCGACCTATCTAGAACTGCATCATAGAAATTGTGTGTCCATTCTGTGATTTCAAACCTGTGAAAGTGTCATGTGCCATTTGAATCTTACTTTATTTCTGAAAATCTACCTCCACTAAATCGTCCGTATCTTTTGAACCATACATGCTAGGAACGAGATTTAACTTTCATTTTCAAGCTAAGATCATTAGTATATTTCATTGCAAATCACATTTAAAAGTATTTCTGCCTGTTTTAAAGCATACCGGTTGCTCTAAGCTTGCTAGGGGGTAACTGGAATTTGAATTGCATTTTGATTGTATTCCTGAGGACTGTGTGCTTTCCTTCCATCTCCTTATATTGCATAGGTGGAGGGTGAATTGCCAGAAGAGGAAAAGTGATTATATTATCTCTTGTTGAAACCATATCAGTTTATTTATGTGCTGCATTCTTTTCCATCATTGCATTTCCTTGAAACCATAAAAGTATTCTCTGCTACCTTATCCTTTCTATTCCAACTCCTAAGTAGTTAAAGAAGTGTGCTAGTGTAATATTGTCCATTGTTGATCACTGTCATATTCATAAGTGTGCTATCAAATATTAATTTATTCATACAAGTGTGATATATATATATATTGTTTAATCTTTCCAATAAATCTTTTAATTTGCAAAACAAACCTACTTCTTGGCTCAGTGAGGTCAGGGGGATTCAAAGAGAGGGGCGTTATACAAGGGTTTTTCATCCAGATTTATGAACTTGTCATAAAAATATATAAATAAGGGCTACCCTTGGGCATCCCAGACTAGGCATTGACTTAGTTGGAGTGCTTTATTGAAGTCACTTTACAGAGTGGGGGCTTGAGCCGGGACATCTGGATTAGATCTACCACTTGTGCAGCTTAATACAGTGTGCTAACTGACAGGATACATAAATCCTGTTGGATCACCACGCTGTGTTACACTGTAAAAGCACCCCTCAAAAGAAGGACACTCTAAGGAGACGGTCTGTATTGCAAAATAAAATACTAACTTCTGTAAGTCAGGAAGGAAATCAATTTCCAGAATGACGACCTTGGTAGATATCAAAATAGCCAGAGAGCACCTCTTACATAAGCTATTTGTGAGAGGCGAATGGACGGAACAGGACCAGACGGTGTGGTTGCAGGCAATCGCACCCCAGATCACTGCAACAGGGTCAGACATATGGAGAGATCAGGGTCCATTACATGTGGCCCTGAGTGAACTATATATGGACCCTAACGCCAAAGATGAGCACGACAAGATTGTCAGGATAGCGGCATATTTATATTTATATATGGGAGCCATACAGGACAAATGTGCTGAAGGCCAAGATCTGGCGAATAGGCAACAGATGGCATTAGAGAAGGCCCAATCTGACCTGGTCTCTTCTGAGCAGAGGCTGCACAGCAGCCAGGAGTCAGAAAATGAAAGTAGACAGTATCTCATTAAAATCAAAGAGGATATGGGTATCCTGCAACAGGAAAAGTCTGACCAGGATACCAGATTTCTGGCCTTGCAGAAGGAGTACCAAGAAGGTTTGGACTCCCTACTGCAGAGCCAGAAAAAGCTGGAGCAACAACTGGACTTCAATAGGGCATGCGCAGAGCAGGTAGTCACCCTGCAAAGCCACCTAGATAGGGAGAAGGCAGAGAGCAACAAACTGATTCTGAAAGACCTGGATACCCAGAGAGAATTTGAGGAAGAGCACCAGAAAGGTGGTGCCCTTCAAAAGCAGAGGGACGACCTGGCGGCACAGAGGCAGGGTCTTAGTCAGGAAAGGGACATCTTAGGCCAGGAAGTCTGCCACTTAAAAAGAAAAATAGAAGAAAATCACCTGGCCCTTCAGGGACTGGGTGACCTCCACAAAGAGCATCAAAACTTGTTGGAGCACACCAGGAGGATGGAAGATGCAAGAAAGGAGCAGGTCAATAGGGATGGGACTTAGGAGGTAACCCTCCTGCAGCAAAGACTGGCCCAGTACTCCAAGACTAACCAGGAAGCACAGAGAGAGAATGAAGCTCTCTGCCAGCACAATGATAGGCTCCAGCAACAGGTAGCCATGCAGGAGAGACTGATAGAGTCTAGTAAGGCCTTGGTTGAGGAACTGAAAGCACAGGCTCTGGCATTGAGCATAACCTCAGGAGCCCTAGTACCAGAGGCCTTCACCTCTCCCAGCCCCTGGACTCTGCCACCTCCATGTCCCCTGGCGCACATGAGCACAGGACCACAGGGATGGCAGGTTACTATCCAGCCAAAAGTATGGGACTCATAGGCCAGTACCACCCAGGAATGGATGGGTGGGCATCCGGGTATGGGCACCTAAGTACAGTGCAATTTAGTGGGGAACCCCAGGTGAGTAGGCCCACTAAGGGCATCCTAAAAACCTCTGCCCACTTAGGTCAGTGGGGGGGTACCCATCAAATCCTAGCAGCAAGGATGGATCTGAAGACTCCTCTGAGAGTCACAGAACACAGGAGACCAGGTCCCCACATTCTGCCAGCAATCCCCAGGCTCGCAGAATCCGGGAAAACCTGGAAGATCAGACGGGCACCTCTGGGAGCAGTGCTTCTGAGTCAGAGGATGAATGGACCAGGGTTACCCGAACCAAAAAGGCCAATAAGGCAAAAAGGGCCTTGCTTAAGGACCCCTTAAAACAGATTAAGGCAATAAGGAGTGTCATCACCCCTTATCACAAGAACACCAAGTATTCTGTTTGGGAACACTTGGAGCTTTACGAGCAAATGATGGAGTCTTTACATTTGAAGGACAGCAGTAGCTGCATTCAGTATGTAAAATGGACATTCTCCCCAGAATACACCAGTTTCTTTGCGGGGCTGGAGGACCAAAACCATATAAGATGGTCCACATATAGGGCGGCCATCTTGAAACATTTTTCTGTTCACCAGAATGCCCAAGAGGCTCGCAGGGCAGCCTACAATTTGCAATGTGGGGAGGATCAGGCCCCACAAGAATTTGTGCAGGAATTGAAGCGTGCTTTTGCGCAGACTACCAGAAGGGTGCGCACGGACAGTAAAGAGTTTGTAAATACGTTTTTCCATGCTTTGCCCAAATACATCATGACCCAGCTAGTGAGAGATTTTCACGAGAAAAGATCACTAGACTGGGTCATTGAACAAGCCACCCGAATCTATGAGGTGCAGAAGCCCCTAGAAAATAGAAATAACGCCCAAAAAAGTCCCAAACCGACCAGCACCCCTGCTGCTGCCAAGGTGGCAGAGGTAAAGGTTGCCCCTCGTTTTGGATTTAGAGATGGGGGGGCCTAAAAACCTGCCTGCACCGAATAATTCTCAGCCCAGAAGACCCTCCGGCCAGTCACAGACACAGAGTCAAAGAGGTAGTCCCACAAATGGGGTCCCTCGCTACCCTGACTATGTAAGTCCCCGCTACAAGGGAAATCGACCCATCCTGGGGTATGTGTGGACTCCAACCAGGCACCCAACCCAGGGAACTTCCCTCCTAACTTCCCACAGGAGGGCAGAAATTCACCAAACCCTGGGCAGAAAGTTTTCCCCAGGTATCCACCCAACTTCCAGCCTCAAAAACATCCATTCTTCTTTCCCCAATTCCCTGAGCCCAGACAACCTAATCCGGGAGAGGGGAGGCCAAGGGTGGAGGGGTACCCAAATCTTCCCAACCCGGGGTACTACCAGAGAAGGGATAGCTACCTTTCCCGGGATCAGCCCAGGAGAGAAAACAGAACCCCGTATCAGCCTGAGCGGGTTTCACAGTTAGAGCGCCAGGTCCAAAATCTGGCCCAGGAGCTGGGTCGCGTGCTGAGGGCTCAGCAGAACCCTCAGATGGGCATGCCGGCGCAGAATGCCCCAAACTCTGAGTATGGTGCTCCAGAACAATGACGGGGGCAGCACCCCGATAACCCACCCGTTCCCAGGGAGGAGGCACAAGGGGAAGGGGGGTGTAAAGCCTTGGAGGAAGCTTCCTTCCCCCCTTGTAAACAGCCCCTGGAAACCCAGGAACCGGAAACAAAATCTCCTACCCCTGAAAGTCTGCCACCCAAGGAGCAGAGAGGAGGTAGGTAGGAGAAAAAAAAGGGCCCAAACAGACCCATTTTGTGGAGGAGGTACAGATCTTCCAATTTGAGGGAGAGGGATCATCAGAGGATCCTGGGAAAAGGATCTACTCCTTCAGAGATGGGGCTCTCCTCCCAAAGAAAAATGGGCCCCAAGAGATCCAAATCCAGACTGGGTAGATGTGGGGACTGAGCTAGCACCGCCCATCATCTCATCCCAGAACCAACAGCATCAAAATCCCCTGGTTCAAACCCATTCTGGTGACTGCCTCCAAAAAGGTGGGGGGTGGCCCAGAACCGGAACCAGTGAAACCCACAACGGCTCTGATTTCCAGTTGCCAACTTTTTCTTGCAGATTCCCATGACTCGCCACAGAATTTCTGCCCAGATCTCTTCTCTCGCAATGTCCAAAACAAAAAAATTAGCCCAGCAGTTGTCCAAAAATTTGCAATATCTGTGCCCCTTTGAGGAGAAGGAGGGAAGATACTATGCCCCGGTTCAAGTGCAAAGGCTTCCCGGTCCTAGCTGCCAAACTATGGAACGCTATGCCACCATACCTTAGAGCAGAACCCTCATTTTGGACTTTTAGAGCCAAAACAAAAACATGGCTTTCCAACAAAAACGCTGCTTAATGCACTTCCTCTCTGCATGCCTCTGTTGACCACCTGTAACCCGGTCTGCTACACCGTTGTTGTTTTATCACAGTCTGTATTGTATATTTTTGCCATGCTGTAACTGTTTCTAAGTCTCCGGCGCCCAGCTACCCCAGGGTTCGGTGCGCGGTACAAATAAATAAACTAAACTAAACTAAACTAAACTACAATTTTGGCACTGGTGGACACTGGATCCCAAGCTACCCTTCTGTCCAAAAGGGCCTTTGATGAACTAAATGCAGGAAGGGGGGATAATTACCGTATTCCTCTCATCTCTTTTCCTGGACAAGTTCAGAACTTTGACGGGAAGGAAATTCCCGTCGAGGGGACTGCAGATTTGGACATCAAAATTGGGCGACACAAGGTGAAACACCCAGTCACAGTAGTGACTCCAGAGGGCACCCCTGGTTTACTAGGGAATGACCTCCTGAGAAGGTTGTCACCCCTAATAGATGGCGTAAACAAGGTCCTCTGGACCCAGACTAGCCGGCCAATAAAATTAAAACAGAATGTCAACCATGTTAGTTTAAACGGCACCTGCCACATGGTTGAACAAAAATCTGACCAAGGGAGGCCACCAGGGGGCGCGGGCAATATGGCCGCCTGAATCTCAAGCTTCCCACATGGCCTCGGGAAACTCACGGAAAAACATGCCTCAAGTGCTTTTTAACCCCATCTATCAGCGATCCTTGAGAAGGGGAACCGCTGTGGACTACTCAGAAGCTGGTCCGGACTTCGTAGGTGCCCCCGTTCCCGAGATAATGACCTGTGAACAGCGACCCCCCTGCGCCTGAGGGAAGGCCCCGGATGGGAGCCGCACATCGCCTAGCTGCGTAGCGGTGGGAGGAGTCGAATTCCCCAACCGCTCTGACTCGTGCACCGAGGCCTGAGGTCCTCTCGACGGCTCGGACGGGCCATGCGGAGATCCCCTTCAGCGGCTTGGGCCACACGGCTGACGGCCCCCGCCTCTCCGGACATCTCAGAGGAGTCCCCACGCCGGATGCGGCGGGTAATCCGATCCCACCAGAGAGGAGTAACGGCCCGTGCAACCAACACACAGGGCCCAACGCCGGGCGGGCCTTCTGAGAAGTTCCAAGGGCTGCCGGCGACCGGCCCATCCATCATTGGGGATACGGGGGCACCACCGCCACACCTACTGCTCTCACCACCAGTGTTTCGTCTGTGCCCGAGCCGACGCGGCGGCGCACCGCGGAGCCATCTCAACGGCCCACGTTTCCGCACCTGACCACCACCCCAACGGCCTACCTCCCCACAGCCCCCACGGGGCTCCGGATTAGTGGTGGAGGCGCCCACCCGACCACCGGAGAAGGCTCAGGCCGTCGCGGGAGCGCGCCTGGGCCATCCCGCCACCCGGCAGACACCTCAGGAGAACCCTATAGCTTGGTGCGATCGACACCCATCAACTGGAGGGAGACCCTTGCGCAATACCAATACACGCCTGGGTCCCTCGAAATGGAGACCAGCCCTGCAGCCTCGCAACCCCCGGACATGAATGCCATACAGAGCAACATCCAAACGATCCTGGAAGAGTTTAGGGGTATGAGGACAGACATGTTGGGGCCAAGTTGGCGGACCTCACGGCCAAGGTTTCAACGCTGGAGGATCGGGTAGAAGGGGACGAGTGCAACCAGGCATTGACGGACATCCTCGAGGCACAAATGGAAACTAGATTTCAGGAACTGCACCTCCGCGAGGAGGACCTCCAGCTCAAGGTCGACGACATGGAGAACCTGGAGAGGAGAAACAACTTGAGAATTTTTGGCCTTGAGGAGACGGAGGGAGAGACCCCGGTTGGACTTGAAAGCAAAATCCAAGACATCATCAGGATTGTCCTGGGGTTGGACTCGGGGGAGACTCTCCTGCTTGATAGAGTCCATCGGGCCGGCGGGGGAGGGTGGTAGAGGTCCATGCTCAGCTCTTGCAAGATTTCACTACTATAAGGACAAGGCTAGGGTGTTGGAGAGGGCTAGAACCCTACGGGACATTCAACATGGTAACTCCAGGGTGACGATTTACCAGGATCTCTCGGCCCTCACTCTGCAGCTGCGAAAGAAATGCGGCACCATCACCAGGTGGCTACAAGAAAAGGGGACACGCTATCGCTGGGGCCACCCATTGCACCTAGCATTTGAATGGCAGGGCCAGAGGTACCAATTAGTCACGGAGGCGGAAATCCGAAGGGCCACCGAGGATCTCACAGGCAACATCGCGGGACCATCAGAAAATCGGGACAAAACCAACGGAGACCGCCCTCGTGCCCCTCGAGGCCCAGACCTCTCCCCAGGGAAGCTAAAGGTCAAAGGCTCACATAAATTCCGAAAAACCAAACATCCACCCACAGACCAAGGAGATCCTATATGAGCGTACGAGCAGCAAACAAGGCTCGCCTTTCTGTACAGAAGGCCTGATCCACACCCCACAGGAGCACGCGACGATTCATGGAGCCTGCCGTTCATAGTGTTTTTGCCCCATGACCTGTGGGGAGTTCTTTGTTTAATTGACTTCGGTCAGGGTTGAAGTGTTGCCCATTTCGAGGCTGTTGTATTGTTTCATAGGAAGCTGCACGGCGACTCCACACAGACAACGGCCAGCGCCTCTCCAGGCCTCATGTCGTGATACGCCCCGCCAGGGGCAAAGGAGACACAACCAGGTACCGGGGCCGTGGGGGGGACCTGGCTCAGGAGTCGCTACAGCCAGTTCCTCACCGTGGATCAGAAAGGGCCGGTACTTAACGAAGAGAGACAGGTTGGAAAGTGCTACACCTAAGAAAATGTTTTCCCGGGGCCAGGGAAGCGATCCTGGTGGTTCGTTGCCAGTCACATCCCCACCCGGGTACCCGGCGGCGAACGCCCCACAAAACGGGTAAGGGTGGTAGGCGGGGGGAGGGTGGAAGGGAGGGTTGCCCCCGTGGGGCTCGAGGGGCAATGGTAAACCAGCTCAAACTATGGACACTTTTTTTGCAACGGGCTCCGAGTAGTAGACACTTAGAGGCGATTTCATTGCGTGTAACGAAAAATGACAATGATTGAAGCAAAGATAGGCACGTTGAACGTCAAGGGCCTTAACTCCCAGAATAAGAGATCTCTTACGAGCAACATGTTCCGTAAGCAACACCTAACGGTTATTTTCCTACAGGAGACACATTACAGGCAAGGCACGGAATCGAAGATCAACACCTACACCAGAATCGACGTTTTGTTAATCTCGGAAGAGGGGAATGGGGTGGCACAACAGCCAAAGGTGGAAGCCATAACTTGGTCAGACCACAAACTCCTCATAGCGAATTGGTCACTGCCCATCTCCCCAAGATCTTCCCGATGGGGTTGCAATGATACACCCCTCAGGGACCCAGTATTTCGTGATTTCATGAGGCAGGAAATGCTGGCCTATTTTGAGACAAACGACACCGGCGAGACGGATATGTCCATGGTGTGCGATGCCACAAAAGCCACTTTCAGGGGCCTTCTCATAGCGGAGGGTTCAAGACGTAAACGGGAGAGAGGCCTAATCGAGGGTAAACTCTGCGCAGAGTTGGGCGCTCTGCGAGCCAGATTGGGCCTCCCGGGGGTGGATCGAGGGGCTCTCCTGGAGGAGATGCAGGGCAAAAGACAGGAACTCTATACGGTTCTCATAGGGGAAGTCATCAAGAAAATGAGATACACTAAGCAGAGGTACTACGAACGGGGAGATAAGGTGGGGACCCTACTGGCGCAGAGGGCTCGGGGCTGCAGGGTTGAGAGGGGAGTCACTAGTCCAGGGATGGACTGGGCGGGATTCACGGGGGCCGCGAGGAAATAGTGGAGTTTTTCGCTGACTATTATAGCAAACTCTATTTGAAAAAGGTAGGCGAATCACTGGAGGACATCCGCTCCTACCTGGCAGAACACCCTGTGCCTAGGCTGTCCGATGTGGAGCTAGAGGTCCTGGAGAGAGAGATATCGGAGGAGGAGGGCGCCATCAAAAGACTGAAGGTGGGAAAGGCACCGGGGGAAGACGGCTACACAGCCGACTTTTACAAACAGACCCAACCCGTCCTGCTGAAGCCCCTGGCCAAATTGTTTAATCAGATCAGGAACCGGGAGTCCATCCCACTGACATTTTTGCAGGCCCTCATCACAGTTATACCCAAACCCGGCAAAGACCAGACGGAATGTGGGTCTTATAGACCCATCTCACTCCTTAATCTGGACGCTAAGATCTTTGCCAGAATCCTGGCCACCAGACTTGAGGGCTGCCTCCCGCCCCTGGTACACCCCGACCAAGCGGGATTTGTCTTGCACAGGCAGGGTTCTGATAATATGCGGAAGACGCTCCATGTGCTTGCCTCGAGAAGGGTCCGTGACGAAGGCGCGCTTCATCTGGCCCTTGACACGGCGAAGGCCTTTGACAGGGTCAGCTTGGCCTTGTTGAGCAAGGTATTCACGACCCTGGGTATGGGCCCGAGGTGGCTGGGTTGATATCCGCGGTCTACTCCTCCCCCTCCGCTAGAGTGGTGGCAAATGGGACCGAGTCGTGGACATTCCCCCTCGAGCGTGGTACATGGCAGGGATGTCCTTTGTCCCCCCTAATTTACGCACTCGTTATGGAACCATGGGCAATCTCGATCCGCAACGATGCGGCCATCAGGGGAGTACAGGTAGGAGAGATGCAGTGCAAAGTCTGCCTTTTTGCTGACGATGCACTGCTCTATATCACAAACCCATCCCAAACAGTCCCCCGAATGCTGCAGGGCCTCTCGCGCTATGGGGACCTATCGGGGTACAAAGTTAATCTGGAGTAATCGGTGGCGTTCGTAGGGGGCAATTTACCAGACTCAGAAATGACCTTTGTTAACGGGCTCCCATTCGGGCTGAGAGACGACGGATTCCGGTACCTTGGAGTCCAGGTCACCCGTGACCCCGAGGGCCTATATCCGGGCAATTTCCCCCCCCTATGGTCAGCAATTCGGAAAGACATAGAGCGATGGTCAGGGTCGGGGTTCTCCTGGATGGCACGTCTCAACCTCATAAAAATGGTAATCCTTCCCAAGTTTTTATTTCTTTTCCAAATGCTCCCAGTGCTAATAACAAAAACGTTCTTCAAAGAAACGAAGCAAGTCCTCCTCAACTTTCTCTGGTCAGGGAAGAAACACAGAATCTCCTACAAGGTGCTGACCAGACCGAAGGAGGATGGAGGCGTGGGATACCCTGACCTTGAAACATACCATAGGGCCTCCCAACTGAGGGTCCTGGTTCACCACTTTGCCCGGGGACGAAAAAACAATGGGTAGCCATGGACAACGGGCCTCTCGCGCCCGTCACCATAGAGGAATGGCTCTGGGTCCCGAGGAAAAAGATCCCCAGAAGTGTCTTGTATCATCCAGTCCTAAAAGTGTTGTGGTCCCTATGGAAAGAGGGAGGGGGTTGCTACCGCTGTCTCACAAGTTGGCCCTCCCCCTTGAGCTGCATTTGGGCCCCCCCCTTCCTGGCCAAGATAGCGGAGCCAGCGGCGTACCAGACGTGGTTCGAGGCAGGACTTAGCAGGACTGGTCACATCTGGGTGGGGGGGCTCTTTCTTACCCCTGAAAGATCTGGAGGAGGCCCTGGGAATAGGCACCCTGTCCCCCTTTCGCTATCTCCAGCTTAAGGGAGTCCTGACTGAACCATCCTGGGGGACACCGTCAGGAGACCTCACAGACTTCGAAAAACTCCTCCTTTCGGCGAGGGGCTCCAAGGGAATAATATCCAGCCTCTACAAGCTCTTCCTCTTTTCTGTCCCGCAAGACCCCCCACCTGCATGCACACAATGGGGAAAGGACCTGGGTGAGGAGATCGATGACGAGAGGTGGAGGGAGATGTGTAGGCGGGCCAACCGCTCCACGGCCTCACTCCAGTATCGCCACCAGGCCCTCAAGGTATTGCATCGCTGGCAGTACCCCCCGCAGAGGATTGCTAGAATGAGGCCGGGGTACGATCCACATTGCTGGAAGTGTAGGACCGAAAGGGGGGATTATATTCACATGTAGTGGAGGTGCCCAGTGGTCCAAAACTACTGTGAGGAGGTTTTGACATGCATTAAGGGGATAGATGGGGTGGAGCGGCCTTCCTGCCCCTGGCTTCTCCTTTTCGGAATTGACATTGGGGACGATCATGAAAATACCCATGACCACATGCTCCAGGTCATGTTGGTGGCGGCCAGGTGCTGCCTGGCACAAAAATGGAAGAACCCCGGAATGCCCGGGGAAATAGCATGGGTAACCAAGGTACGGGCCATTTACGACATGGAATTCCTCACGCATTTACTTGACGAATCTAGATCCAACATCGAGGAAATATGGCTCCCCTTCTTCGAAAAATATGGCCGCACAGTGTAATCTTAGGCTTCGGACCCGGAGAACCCCCCTTTGGGGGCCTCAGGCCAGTGTTCACTGGTCCAACTCCGAGCCCCTCAAAGCTCGGCCCATAACTTCGGCGTGCCAAGTGCACAACATATAGACTTTGCTATGCTATTTTCGGAACCCGTCAAATACGCAATTATTGAGAACTTGAACTGGTAGGGGGTGTGGGGGTGGGAAGGGGTGGGGGCGAGGGGTTATAACTGGTTTCCTGTTTATTCATGTTTAAATATGCTCTGCATTGTTGTAACACAGGCGCGAAACCTAATAAAATTTGATTTTCAAAAAAAATAATTGGAATTTCACTTCCAAAACAAGCAAATTCCAGACGTGACAGTAATAGCAGTAGGACAACAGACCGGTGATGGGGGGTCCTCTCTATTTCTGAAAATCAACCTTCCTTCCAGTTTAAGGTGGTATTCCACACTGGAAGGAAACACTCTGAAATTCTTTACTAATCCACAATCAGACATTCCCACTCCAATAGTTCCGAAAGATGTGAAATCAGCTCAAAGCCTGGATGATATTCAGCAAATTGGAGAGCAGTTGTTCATCCCTGTTCAGTTAAATGATGGGAAGGACTCTGTTCTCGCCTGAGTGTGTGTGAACAACGGTAAGAGCTTCATCAGCGAAGCCATGTTCCGCCAACTCCCAAAAGAGCCAGCCATTCCCACATTCAAACTGATAGACAAATGGGAAATGGACCTGGAAGCACCCAATTCCAAACATTTCCTGCCAAGCAGGTGTATGCTCAAAATCTCCATTGGCAACAAGAGCATAGTCCATAATTGTTGGGTCGTGCGAGACGTCACTGCCGCCTTTTACTTAGGCAGTGATATTCTCAATCGCTTTGCCATTAGTTTGGACCTAATAAACTTCAAAGCTTGGTCCCGATTAGCGGATAATCCCATGGACTTTGATGATCCAGAAAAAGCATTTAGGTCAGCTCAATTGCTACCTTATGCAGTTGAAATTCAGATTAAAGAGGAAGTCACCATCCCAGAAAGGACCGACAATTCTCCCTGGAAGTGAAAGTTAAAAGAGGACAACAATTGAAAAACCCTGATGCTTATATTCATCTAAATGCTTCTCTCCAACAGCAAGGGTTGGGGGTAAACCCAACACCATTAGTCAACATAGAACATGACACCATTCCAATAGAGGTGGATAACAGCGACTTAAAGAGTATTACTCTAGCACAGGCAACATTATTGGAATGGCGGTTGATGACCGACATTTTTCCATTGATTTAGGAAATGAACTGTTAGGACCAATCCCTGAGGACTGTTTTGACAGTGACAGTGATGACAATACAACACCAGACAGGATCTTTACCCGGCATGGGGGGAACATCCTGGTATACACTTCATGCCCTTATGGTAAGGCAGATGTGACTTGTGACTCCAGAAGGGATGAGGTGATTTTCTAGGTCCATGAGGGCTGCCTTTCCCACCTGAAGCCTCCAGTCCAAATCAGCACCCTGACCAGGGACTTCTCCACCCAGCTGGAGGCCGCTGAGATAGCAAAACCAGAGGTCTTTCCAGGCTTCAGGCAGATGGTGGAAGAGAGAGGCAACCTAGCTGATGCCTGTGTGACTCTGGAACAGAAGCAAAAGTTGAAACAAGTTTTCTTGGATTTCCAAGATCTCTTTGCGGTAGACTCATATGACTGTGGTCGCACCGACATCCACACAACAACAATTCCCACGGACCCTGGCATGACTCCAGTGTTTGTGAAGCAATATCGCTTGCCTCTCGCATCCATGGAGTCCCTTACTGAAATAATTAAGAACCTTGAGTCCCGGGGGATAATCCGTCCAGTACACAGCACTTTCAATAATCCGGTGCTAGGAATATTGAAGCCAAATGGCCAGTGGAGATTCTGCGCCAGCTCAACAAATGGGTGCATACTTCCCGATGGCCTCTTCCCTACATTGACCAAGGGCTGGTCCAGATCCAGGGGTCACAGGTATTCACTGCAATAGACCTGACCAATGGATACTGGACCGTGCCTGTCAGTAGGGAGGACCAATACAAACTGGCTTTTACCTTTGGGGATCAGCAGTACACATGGACCCGGACTCCCTTCGGATACCTCAACTCCGGCAATGAATTCAACATTTTCCTACACAAGGCCATGCCCGACCTGGGTGCAAGGGGTAACCTGGCTTATGTAGATGATGTCCTCATCAATAGTTCATCAGTGGAGGAACACATAGCAGAGATACGTTATGTTCTGACACAGTTGAGGGCCGCCGGAGCAAAACTTTCCTTTCAGAAAGCACAGTGGTGTAGAACCTGTGTTAATTTCTTGGGGCATGAGATAACTCCTCAGGGTCTCTGTACCCAGGAAAAGAAAGTGGAAGCACTTCAGAAACTGAAGGTCCCCACAACTCTGCGGGAACTAAGGAGCCTCCTTGGACTGACTAATTACAGCAGAAAGTTCATTGAGGGCTACGCAGAGATCACTAGACCCCTGATTCATCTCTTGAAGGGGGGTCAAGTGGGAATGGGGTCCAGAACAATCCAAGGCAGTAAGACAGCTCAAAAGAAGCCTCTCACAAGCGCCCTGCCTAGCTTACCCTGTCAGAAACAAGGAGTTTATCTTGGAGACAGGGTTCTCTAATACATGCTTATATCAAAAGCATGACAAGGTCAATAAAGTAATCTCCTATGCGAGCAAAACTTTATCCTCTGTGGAGGAAAAATTCAACGATTGTGAGAAGGCACTCCTGGCAACGGTGTGGGCATTGAAGAATTACCGCCCGTTTATCCAGGGGGAACAACACATCAAAGTGGATTCTGTCAATGCAAGGCTTTCCTGTGGAGGTCAGATATGGTCAAAAAGAGAAGAGTCCCCTCGCGCAAGGTCTGGCTGACTTGCATGATTGTGCCAGAGAAAATTGTCTCGAGGGCGAAAGTCTAAAAATCAAGGACAACATGGAGGCATACCTTAATTCCCCGCACAAAGTCTTTGAAGAAGACAAGTGTGAGGGAATGCCCACTGTCTTTGTGGATGGATGCTCTTACCATGTCTACAACGACAGGGAAAAAGAACTGGTGGCCGGCGTAGGGAATGCATAGGTGAATGAGTCCCCAGAACCCTCCGATGGGTACAAGATTGTTCCCCGAAGTAGTCAGGTGGCAGAGTTGATGGCTGTGCATCAAGCCATCCTCACTGCTGTCCAACATCAACTCCACAAACTGGTCATAATCACAGATTCAGACTATGTACGGAACGGGTTCGTGGAGCACCTTGTGAATTTGAAAACTAGAGGCATGTTATGTGCTAATAAACCCTTGAAACATGGGAAGTTAATTCAAAACATTGATGATCTGGTCACCTCGAACGGGATGAGCATCCACTGGAAAAAGATGAAGGGTCATTCCAAAGTTGAAGGACCAGACAAAACTGGAAATGACTTAGCTGATCAGCTGGCCAAAACCGGGGCCATCCAAGGGAATCTAATAGAGATTGAGTCCCTGTTGGGGGAAATCCAGGTCACTGCTATCATTAGGTCCCAGACAAATGCTCACAATGATCTTTCAACTGCACAATGGAGTAAGGAGACCCCAGATGCTGATTTGATTACGGCTCAGAAGGAGGATCCAATAATTGGTAAGTTTTACCAACACATTGAGGACCCTGAGAACTTTTCCCTGACGGATACCGATTACATTGGGAAAGAGGACCTTAGAGTGTTGATGAAATGTCCAAAAATGTTCTGAGTCCAAGACAGTTTGTTGGTAAGGAAATCCCAAGCTGGCCATGATCAGTGGATGGTCCCTACCTCATTCCGAAAGCCTGATGTTAAGTCACGCCCATGATGCGGCCACAGCCGGTCATAGGGGGTTTCATACAACACTTGAGATCTTAAGAGAGGTTGCATACTGGCCACACATGGGGCAGGACCTCGACCAATACTTGAAGGGGTGTCTTGTGTGTGCACAATTTCAGCCAACATCCCTCACACACTGTGCGCCTCTCCAAAAGAGGGGGATGACACTGCCATGATCAGATTTGCAAGTCGACTTCATAGGCCCGTGATTCGCTCCTCTAGGGGGAATAAGTACACGTTGATGGTGACATGCTTATTTACTAAATGGGTGGAATGTCTCCCGGCCCCAAACTGCAAGGCAGAAACAGCAGCTGCCCTGATGATCAATCAAATCTTTTCGCGTTTTGGTCTACCCCAAAGGATTGAGTCAGACAGAGGTAGCCATTTCACCAGTGAAGTAATGACAAAGATGTGGGAGATACTGGGGGTTAAAAGGAAGCTACACATTGCTTACCGGCCAGCCTCTTCTGGTGCAGTAGAACGTTACAACCAAACCATTGTGAGCATATTAAAAAAGTTTGTGGCAGATTCTGGGCCAAGTTGGGATATTCGATTACCTCTTGTCCTAATGGCCATCAGATATACCCCTTCATCTGCAATTAAAATGTCACTGTTTGAGCTGATGACTGGACACAGGATGGTGCTTCCCCAGCATTTGCTTTACAGGACCCAAGAGCAAACATTGATCAATGCCTCCACAACTCATGACTATGTTGAAAATTTAAGGAAACACCTTCAACATGTTTTTGCCTATGCTCAGCGAAACCTAGAAAGATCAGCCGATAGCATGAAGACTCATTATGATTTGAAGACGACTAGGAAAGAATACAATGTAGGAGACCGGGTTTATCTGTACAATTTCCAAAGGAACCAGGCCAAACAGCGGAAATTTCTGCCTACATGGAAGGGACCTTTTGAAATTGCAGACAAGATCTCCCCAGTCACCTACAAGATCTGCATCCCCAAAGGTAGCTTGGCAGAAGGGGAAGACAAGTGGGTCCATATAAATCAGCTAAAGTGTTGCCATCCCAGGCACACTCTGCAGCAACTGGAGGAGTCCTCTGCAATCCCAGAGGGGGCCGCTCCAGAGTAATACATTTCCAACCCTAAAATATTCCACATATAGCCTATAAAATTCTATGATTCTTGAATGCAAATGTCTCCTGATGTATAAAACGTATATGTTCGACCCACCATTAATGGTGGTGGGGAAATGTCTACGAATATGTTTCTGCCGCTTTGCTTTGTCATCCTAGGAGAGATAAACCATGGAGACTGACCAAGGAGGACGACCCAGGGACCGGGAGCAAAGATCCGAGGGGCCCGGGGTACCGCCCGAAACTCCCATCAGGACCGGCAAGGAGAACCGACCGATCGACCCTGATAGAGGAAAAGATGCTGAACTGTGCCATCTACGGAATCAGAAGAAGATGATGCGGACATCCCACCGCGTGGGTCAAAACATCCTTTGCACCCGACTCGCCCTCGACTCGAAATCAAAGTGCAGTCGGGCGGGGGGAGTTTGTCAGGTGTATCGACCCACGTTCAAGTTATTATGCTGCAACATTTGGTGCTGTGGGCTTAGAAAATCCAAGATGGCTGAAAAGCCCACATGTGCGCCAGAATCCAGGAAAACCGCACAGTTTTTGCGCACACCAAAATGGTCGCCTGACCTGCCACCCACAAGTGCGAGCGTGATGGGCCAGAAGCGCCATGAGTGAAACATGACGCCAAAGGAGAAACAGCAGTGCCTGTTAGCTCAAAAAGCACCTTGAAATCACCTTTGTTTCTCTGAATGCAAGCTCAAAATGCCTATTTCAAACATTGCAAGATATTCAAAAATCTTACTGAACACCAGCAGACGTCTGGTAGAATGAAGTCTTGTGTGCATACCAAATCTAGAAAGATGAAGAGCCTAAAATAATGTTCATAACAAAACTGGCTGAGCTGTGGATGTCAGCAGTTTAAGTGAAATGGGATTTAAAGCCACTAAAATCGAAATGTTTAAAATAAATGAGTGACCTACTTTTGAGTGTCACATAGGTTGCAACTGCTTAAATGTCATGGTTTTGAACTTAGAATCAGCATTCGAGCTGCATGTGTCAACATTGTAAGTTTGATTTGAATGAAGAAAAATGGGAACAAAAGTGACCTTTGGCTGAAGCCTGGCTTAAGGAGATTGAATTCTGCCCGGTAACTACCCCCGACAGGAGTTGAAACTTGCCCATCAACTGCATTCACAGGCCTGGCCTGCCTTCTGCTGCCCCACCAAAAGGAGATTATACCTCTCTGATTGAATCAGGGGAGGGGTACTTGGGACTGCAGGGAAACAGAACAATGAACTTTCCTTTGCTCCAAGCAATTGCTAAATCAGGGGGTCGTAAATGGCTTCCTCTTGGGAGGAACTGGGAGGGGCACTGCCTCTGTGAGCCACACCCCTCTGGGCCAGAGCATAATTTTAAGAAGGTGGATAATTCATAGTACAAAATTGTCAAAAGTATATCAATAATATCATTATTCCTGTGATTTTTCTGTGCACATTTTAAGAGGTTTTAGGACTCTGTGGTATGTTCTGGGGGGTAGTAGCGGAAAATAGGGTATTACTCCAAATGTATGTATGTTAAAAATCTGACACTTCATCATCTGATGCCCATATTCCTTGTGCACATTTGTGTAAATTCTGGAAAAGTTTAGAGGTTGTGTTCTGGATGAAAAGGGCAGAATTCTGTCAGAAGTGAACACAACATCTTACAAAGACAGGGATCAGATGGTTTGGCGCTACAGAAAATATGTTAACTGGACATATAATATTAGAAAAATTGTACATAGATAAATATGCATTGGAATCAAAAATAGATTTGTGTGCAAAGTGACACAATGCACACATGCACATGCACAATGCAAAATGATGCCTGATGACACAGGATGACTCACAATTCAGTTCCCCGGTCAGGCGACAGAGAATCCTCTAGCCTATCAGGATCCTCAGAGGGTTGGGCATACAAAGTCAGCCTTCCCACCCATTTTCAAAAGACATAGAAAGAGCCACTGAGACCCAGGTAGAGACATTCACTTTCCACTTCAAACTGATTTCTTGCGAAGCGCTTTGCCAGAAGACTCCAGAACCAGAACTTAGAATCCAGACTTCAGAACTTGTAGCAGAGGGGCCTGAACCACAAGCTGAATCCATTTTCAGCAGGCCTAAAAATCTTTTGCAACCTGACTCTCAACAGCAAGCTGTTTTGATTCTGGCCTAGAACCCTGTGGCAGACCCAGAAAGCAGTGCTGTATCCAGAACCAGGCCCAGAAAGCAGAGCTGTATCCAGAACCGCAGACCAGACCAGACTGCTGTGCAGTGCCAAGAACTTTTGCCAGAACCAGAGATCCAGACCAGCAGAGCAGAGCTGACCCAGATAGCTGTGACTTCAGAACCACCCGCCAGAAGTCCCGTCTAAACCTGTTGACCAGATCTTGATGGCCTATTTCAAATTTATAGTGTGAGTATCCAGCCAGAACTGTGCAAACCAATCTCTTAGTTTAAAATAATCTAATTCAAACCATTTCCACCTATCTAGAACTGCATCATAGAAATTGTGTGTCCATTCTGTGATTTCAAACCTGTGAAAGTGTCATTTACCATTTGAATCTTACTTTATTTCTGAAAATCTACCTCCACTAAATCGTCCGTATCTTTTGAACCATACGTGCTAGGAACGAGATTTCATTTTCAAGCTAAGATCCTCAGCTTTCCAACAAGACCAAAACCGACTTTCTACTCCTAATAGTTTTTCCGTAATCGCGCGTTACGCACTCGGAAAAAGTGCAGCGAATTGCAATTTGGCTCAGTTTTACCACACGTTAAAAATAGCTGTCTCTTACTTGCAACTGCTGAATTTCATTTTCTACCTGATAATCACTCATGAATCATTGCTAGTGTTGACCTGAACTGATTCAAAGTATCTGTCACCTACCCTGAATCTCCTATAAGGGAATTAATATCATTTTAGCATATTTTTCACTTCATTGCAAATCACATTTAAAAGTATTTCTGCCTGTTTTAAAGCATACCGGTTGCTCTAAGCTTGCTAGGGGGGAACTGGAATTGGAATTGCATTTTGATTGTATTCATGAGGACTGTGTGCTTTCCTTCCATCTCCTTATATTGCATAGGGGGAGTGAATTGCCACAAGGGGAAACGTCATTATATTAGCTCTTGTTGAAACCATAACAGTTTATTTATGTGCTGCATTCTTTTCCATCATTGCATTTCCTTGAAACCATAAAAGTATTCTCTGCTACCTTATCCTTTCTATACCAACTCCTAAGTAATTAAAGAAGTGTGCTAGTGTAATATTGTCCATTGTTGATCACTGTCATATTCATAAGTGTGCTAACAAATATTAATTTATTCATAAAAGTGTGATATATATATATTGTTTAATCTTTCCAATAAATCTTTTAATTTGCAAAACAAACCTACTTCTTGGCTCAGTGAGGTCAGGGGGATTCAAAGAGAGGGGCATTATACAAGGGTTTATCATCCAGATTTATGAACTTGTCATAAAAATATATAAATAAGGGCTTCCCTTGGGCATCCCAGACTAGGCAATGACTTAGTTGGAGTGCTTTATTGAAGTGACTTTACAACACTCTCAGAACAACAGTTTTCAGAAAAGGATGAAAAGACATCCCCCCAGTCACACCTATGTGAATTGCAGCCAAACAGTATCATTCTTGTGATTTAGGGGAAAGGTGAAGCGTCTTGGCACAACAGGTCACCCTCGGCACTTGCTTTCATTATTCCTTCAAGAACGATTAAAATGAGCTTTAAATGTTACCACACCACCCTCCCTAAATATGTGGATGGGGGCTATGGATTGTTGCCTAATTTTTGTGAAAACGGGGTACGAAAATAAAGGGCTCACCTCAAAAATGCAATGAAACACAAATAGTCTGAGAGGAAGAATGATGAAGACAGGAAGTCGGCAAGAGAGGAGGAAGACCTAATAGATATTGGTGAAGGGTGATGAGTCAGACTGGCAAAGAATGTAAGGTTTAAATGGGTGAGAGGAAGAAAAAGGAAATGGGTTACAATGTAATAGAAATTGATTTGTACTGGTTGCGTAACATAGTATGTGGATTCTTTAATGAACTGGGCTTGACTTTCCAAAATAGGAACAATGAAACTAGAAACCTAGAGTCACTGGCTACTGGACAACAGGTTGCTGTGGATGAAATAGATGCCCCGATTGGTACACTGCTGAATTGAAATTTCGAATGAAATGGACCAATGTTAATGTTTGTTTTTTAATGTTATGTTTTCCATGAAAAACAAATTCAAATATACATTTTTCTGAAAAAGGCATCTTTAGTTTTCAAACAAGAAAGGCTGAGTGGGGGGCATTTTACCACTGAATAAAAGTGTAGCAGGCCAAAGATACCAAGGAAATAATAATGTATTCCCTTATTCTAGGACGGCTAAACACGAGGGACAGTGGAGTGAGCTGTATGCAGCAGAGAAGTGGCATGAAGAATATAGAGTATAAAAGGGACATTTACAAGAGAACGAAGATTGGTTTCACAGATGCCTGACCATGTGCAGTGACCAGCAGAGGGAGAAGCATTGCTTTGCAGTGGGGCAAGGAGCAAAATGGTAGCAGCTGATTCAGGCGGGGCGCTTGAGTGGCTCAATGGTCAGGGGCGATTTCCGGGTGAGTAGGGGAGTTTCTCATGGCAGTCGTATGATAAAGATTTAAGCGAGAGGCAAATAATTCAGCTTGGAGTCTAAGGCACGCTATGTAGCACAAGAGCACTTGAGTATCAGAAGAGGTTCTGGTCTGAGGAGCTATCATGCCCCCCAAACTCCAGCGTAGCAGAGCACATAACCCACCTGGCGGTGGCTCTACAGGTGGGTCACTACAACCTCAGACTGTTTCGGGACTCTTTCCACATTGTTGCAAGCACTTATCTACCTCCGTTCTCAGTTATGGCTCATCCTGCTTATGCCTGCACTTAGTGTTTTATATTGTTTCTTATAATTGGCCTGCTCAGGTTTCTCTCCCTCACACTTACGTAATCTGAATGTTTCCAAAGCCTGCGAAGCTCAGACTCCATTTCCTTTCTCTCTGGAGGCGCTACTAACCGACTGTACTCGTGATTGCTGTCTCACATAAACTCAAATAAATAAATATATAAATCAGTCCCTGTTTATCTCAGAGCAATGGTGCTTGCCCAGTTTTCAGCTGGCAAGGATATATTGGAACCAACATTTAATTGAGGGTCTCTTGTGTGGGCGCCTCTGCCTATTTTAAGGGTGCTATTTCTGGAGCCATGTGTGTGGGGGGGGAATGCTGAAGCTGGTGCTAATGGCTACATGAACTGTATGACTGGCATGAACTGGCATCGCAATGGCTCTGATCATTGAGGCTTTGGATGCTGAAGGCTCAGGCAATTCAAATCACTCAAGTTCTTTCTGAGTGTGCTCACATCTTTGTATTGGAATGGGGATGGGATTCTCCAATGTATGATTGGTGGAGGCCCCCTTCTCTCTGCCTATTTCTGAACCTGTTTCCGAGTAGGCTGCATGTTACTGGATGTTCTGCCTGCATGTTCTCTTATGGTATACGCTGCAGGTTGCTGGTCTCTACGCCTGCTGCTTCTGCATTCTTGCTATAAGCTGCTTTTGGCTAATGCCTGGTATATTTAGTCGGCATCATACATATTACAGGGTGGTTTGCTTAGTGAGGAGGGGTGTTTGCCTACGCACTATGTGGGCACTGAAACTTGCACCCCAGTACAGGGGATGCCCATTTCCATTAAGCACTAACACCCTGAGGCTACATTCATCCATCACTGCTGGGGTGCCCTTGAAGGACTTCAAAGAGTCCCTGTTTCTGGAAGAGGTGGACATGGAAGTGGGCATCTCACTGAGTCTGAATCAGCGTGGCAGGCCTAATGCCATGACAGCGTTTTAAACACAACCTTGATTAAACAATGGGTAGATCAGTAGACACTGGCGTAACAGGGGCCCCCGCAGCCCCCGCGGTGAGGGGGGGCCCGTGGTGTGGGGGGCCCCAGGGGGGCCCCACCAGCACATGGCTGGGAGGGGGCCCCAGTAAAAAAAATAAAAAAAAAAAAATTTTTTTTCTAAAAAAAAAAAAAGTTTCTTTTGAAATTCACTCTGCATTCATAAAGAACATTTCTGTAACAGAAATAATTTCTTTATGAAGGCAGAGTGACTACAAAAAGAAACTTTCTTTTTGAAGTCTGAGGGCCCCCGTACCCCATGACATGGAAGACCCTAGGCTGGAGGCCTCCATGTCATGGGGTGGTGGGGGGGGGGGGAACCCTATGCCTTCAAAAAGAAATTGTTTGTTTTTGAAGTCACTTAGCCTTCATAAAGAAATTATTTTGATTATGGTTCGGTCCTTAACTGAAATAATTTCTTAATGAAGTTATAGTGACTTAAAAAAGAAACAATTGGGCTCATTCTGACCATGCCGGTCCGGAAACAACGGTGCTGGTAAGCTTACAGGCACTGTTGTTTCCGGACCGGCATATTACAGGTCTGCCTGGTGGGGCTGCCGTGCCCGACAGGTCTGACCCTGCCAGGCACAGCAGCCACGGTAGGCAGACCTGTCACGGAAGCACCGGCACCGTTAACAATGGTGCAGGTGCTTCTGTGTCCCCATTCCCGTGGAGTCTGGGGTTTAACGAAATTACCGGCACCTGATTTCCCAGCCGCCGGACTTGAAATAGCACGGTGGCACCGGGAAGTCAGGCCATAGTAATTTTTTATGGGTCTGGTGGCAACCCGCCGGTAGCACCGGCATGGTTACCGCTGGACCCGTAGTGAGCCCCAATTTCTTTTTTAAGTAATAGGGCCCCCCCTCAACTCCATGAGGTGTGCGTATATGAGTCTATGGTGAAAGGGTGCACACTCAAATGTATAGCCGGCTGCCTGTGTGTATGGTGAAAGGGTGCACACTTAAATGTATGGGTGGCTGTGTGGGTGTGCCTGCATGGTGAAAGGGTGTACACTTAAATGTATAGGTGGCTACCTGTGTGAGTGTATGGTGAAAGGGTGCACACTTAAATGTATGGGTGGCTGTGTGGGTGTGCCTGCATGGTGAAAGGGTGTACACATAAATGTATAGGTGGCTACCTGTGTGAGTGTATGGTGAAAGGGTGCACACTTAAATGTATAGCCGGCTGCCTGTGTGTGTATGGTGAAAGGGTGCACACTTAAATGTATGGGTGGCTGTGTGGGTGTGCCTGCATGGTGAAAGGGTGTACACTTAAATGTATAGGTGGCTACCTGTGTGAGTGTATGGTGAAAGGGTGCACACTTAAATGTATGGGTGGCTGTGTGGGTGTGCCTGCATGGTGAAAGGGTGCACACATAAATGTATAGGTGGCTACCTGTGTGAGTGTATGGTGAAAGGGTGCACACTTAAATGTGTGGATGACTGGGTGTGTATAAGGTGAATGGTGTGTGTGCTTGTGTACAGGGGCACAAGAAAACCTTCATTTCGGGGGGGCTAACCCTTCAAATGTTGGGAGAGGCGCTAACTTCACATGCGGTGGGGAGGGGGAAACTTATTTGTGTGGGCGCATCCAAATTATTTACGCATTTTAATGAGACTATTCTAGTGCAGATTCAATGTTACAAGCAGTTAACTCTCTCCTATAAGTCTCCTGTTCCCTCTCTACCCTTCCAATCACTCCCCTGGCATGCAAGTACTAAACCCACATCACGATTTCAATCGCCTAAACAATGTGGAATTTGAATGCAGGTACTAACAGTGAAATGCTTTACGTTGGTAATTGCTGGGTTCTTGTTAACAGCAAAAACCAGGTGCCGTTTAAAATCTGTGTCCTGTTCGGTCTGGCAACTGCTCTAAAGGTTAGCCAAGTTGAGTCAATATAGCCCAAAATGTCAGGGGGGGTAGTGCTGAAGCCCAGTCAACTCAATGGTGTTGCGCTACTACTTGTGTTTAATGCTTTGCTTACTCCTAGCCCTATTCTTCCTCGTCCCAGTACTTATATACGAGGCAGTACGTGTGTTTGAGGCACTCTGCCTCATACAAAAGTACTGGGAAGAGGTAGAGGTACATGGAGGTAATGCCTGATTTAGCTACCTGTAATCTTCATCACTCCTAGTCCCACTGTTCCTCATCCCAGTACTTACCTATGAGGCAAGGAGCCTCATACGAAAGCTCTGGGACAAGGAAGAGGGACGCAGAGGTAATTCTGGGCCAAGGAGCTGATTGTGGAGGTTGGGGTGGTGGGTTTTAGGGAGAGTGGATGTGTGGGGGGGCAGGATTGTGTGATAAATCATAATGGTTGTCCATGTCCAGGCTAAGCAGGCATGATATGTGGTATTAGTGGCTAGAGAGGCATTTTGATTTAGCCAGTCTAGTCATTCCTCAGTTTGGTATGGCTTTCTTTTAACTGGACATTTCTGATAAAGTGGTCCTGCTAACTTAAATTACCTGGCTAGATTGGCATTTGGGTGCTGCCAGTCTAGCCATTTCTTACTGCGGCATTGTATATTTTTCTGGGCATCTTTGATAAAATGATATGATGTGATTCAAGTCATTTATAATGCGCCTGTACACAAGTGTACACAAGGGAGGGATGATAGAGGGAGGACAAGACAAACGATCTCACTAGGCCTTGTGTCATTGTGAGAACGAGAAGTGCAAGGGAAAAGGGAGCAGGGAAGTGCAAGTGAGAGGGGAGGGGAAAACAGGGCAGCAATGCTCTCAGTAAGTGCAGCCAGGGCAGAGCAGCTATTGGTTGTGCAAGGAGAACAATGGACTGCAGGGTTACAGTTACAGCCCCTAAGTGCATGGTAGGCCCGGAGGCAGTGCAAGGGTGACCAATCAAGAAAGAGCCTGGACTCAGAGAGACTCTGAGGGTAGCCAAGCAGCCAGTCAGTACAGCAGACATGTAGGTCAGGTAGGTCAGCAGGGGGGAGAGAGAGCGAAAGCAGCAGAGAAGAGGAAAGCTTTTAGCTGCTTCCGAAACTTCAGGTTGTCCGCCTCAAGTTTGAGAGGGGCAGGGAGGCCATTCCAGTTGGAGGCACCAGCAGAGGAGAGAGGTCTACCCCCACTCTCTGCCTGGAGAAATGTCTAAGCCTTAGTGAGTTGGAGGTAGCTGAGTGAAGGGTTAGAGAAAGAAGGTATTTTGGAAGAGAGCATTGGATTTAGTGTTGGCACTGGCCCCAGAAAGCCTTGTGGGCAATGCAAAGGTTCTTGAACTTGATCCTTGCAGCCAGTGGAGAGATTTCAGGGCTGGAGAAATACAATCCCAGGGCTTGAGGCCAAGGCTAAGTCTTGCAGTCCTGTTCTGGATTATTTGCAGATGAAGGAGACTAGAGGAAGACAGATTGAGAAAGTGGCTGTTGCAGTAGTCCAGCTTAGAGACAGTGAGCTTCTGGTGGAGAGTGAGAAAGGGAAGAGTCCCTTTGAGGAGGAGCAGCTGGTAGTGGGACTTCTTGGTGATGTCCGAGATGTTAGGAGAGAAAGAGAGTGTGGCCTTGAAGATGACACCAAGGTTTTTTGCCTCGCAGGAAGGCAAAGGAAGAGGGCCCAAGGTGGTCTGCTATAGTGAGAGAGGAAACACAGTGGCAAGGGTCCCAATGAGAAGGATCTCTGTCTTACTGGCATTAAGGCAGAGATTGTTGGAGGCGCACCAATCCTGAATCGTGGATAGACAGTCAGGAATGAGCCAAAGAGGAGAGGAGGATGAGGGGAGCCTGAAGGAAAGCTGAGTCATCCGCACAACACTGAAAGTTAGAGGATAAGGTAGAGATCAGGGAGGCCAAAGTGGCCAAGTAGAGGTTGAAAAACCAGCGTGAGAGGATAAAGCCCTGGGGAATGCCACAGGTAGAGAGAGGTGGCGGAGAGAATGGGAACCCGATCGACCTGGGAGCGGAGTGGCGGTCCAAGTGGAAGTAGGTCAGTCACTCTAGGGTCTGATCTGTGATGCCCAGGTTCTCACAGAGTCGATTGATCAGGATGGCGATGTTGACCCTGTTGAAAGCAGAGGAAAGATGAAGGATGAGAATATAAGGAATGCTGGAATCAAGGTTAGAGAGCAGCACAGGTGTTAAGGAGAGCAGTTTCCATGCCTCTGGCAGCTCTGAAGCCAGACTGATGGTCATGGAGACAACCAACAGATTCAGTGTGGAGAGTAAGCTGGGAGATGGCAAGCTTTTCCAAGAGTTTGCTCAGGAAAGGTGGAGATTGAGCGATAGTTTTCCAGCAGGTAGGATCAGCAGACTGCTTCTTGAGGAGTGGGTGCACAAGGGAGTGCTCAAAGGGAGAGGGGAACATTGCAGTGGCGAAAGAGTGATTACAGAAATCGGCCAAGGCTGGAGCGAGGGTGTCAATATGGGCTTTGATGGTTCTGGAGGAGCAGCGGAGCACCTGTTTGGACGACACTTTCATAGATCGGACTTGTCTAGAAACCTCGTCAGGTGTTGTCAGAGAGAAAGAGGAAAAAGGGGGAGGAGAGAAGAGATGGCCAAAATGGGCCGAGAGAGGAAGAGGACATAGAGGACAGGATGTCCTGAGATTTAGCAGAGAAATGAGAGGCCAGAGCTGTACAGAGGGCATGGGAGGGAACAGAAGAGGTATAGACCACAACAGGATTGACCAGTTCCTTGCAGATTTTAAAGAGTTTGGCCGTGTTGTTCGAGGCCATGGAGACACATGCTTTATTGTGTGCTCTCTTCTTGATGAGTGTTATTGCTTTGACTGGCATTTTGCTGAAAACAGTCTAGGTATGTCTAAATGTGGCCTGGCATTCTGTACTATAATGTTATTACGTGTTTACACTGGTCTACATTGTGCAGCCAGTTGGAAGCATTAATGTTCGGTGACTTGCATGTATTGGATTGTGTTACCCTACAAAATAATTGCAAACACTCTGGCTTTATAGCCAATTTATCTCAGAAAGTGTGCTGTATATTGCATTAAAACACATATTTATATCTTTTTCCTAGTGCAGTGTGCGGCATACCCCTTCAGCAGCACGTTCATGCGTATTGTGCAAGCGTGACAGTCTAGGCCGGCCCAGAGTGTGGCGCAACCCGTGATTTGTTGCTGAGTTGGGGGGCCCCCTCAGCATGGCTCGCAGGGGGGCCCCCACATTTTGTGTTACGCCACTGTCAGTAGACCCGTGTGATCCTACAGCAAATCAGGGGATCAAACAGCACGATTAATGAACACCCCACACACTCTACAGACCAATGGTTACTGGAACATTAGCTACCAATGTTTAACTCCAACGTGACGTCATGCCCACAAGGCAGGTGCTTTATGTCAGCGTTCCCCTGTTTCATGACACTGTAATGAGGAAGACGAAAAAACATGCGTCATCACATCCGGGATGATGTCGCCAACATAAATAGAAACAGCCTGTTTAAAAAACCGCTAGCAGCACTGTTACCTAAACATACATGAAACACATACACACCTTGTTGTCCAGCTTTCTTGCTCCCATGTCAAATAGGACAGCCCTATTATCTTTTATTTCTTCGGCTTCAATCTAGAGAGATGGGAGTCCAATGAGAAGGCAAGATTGATTAGAGATGCGAACTCAGCACTCAAAAAAGCAAAGTCAGGACTGTTCTTTGCGGGGTTCGATTCAACTGTAACATTGATTGCTTAAATCGATTGCCTTTAAGTCAGCAGATCTTTGCATCCTTTTGAGCGGAGAGAACGCAGTTAGCTTTCCTGAACAGGCCAGGCAGAGCGACAGTGAACGATACAGCAAACCAATAAAAGAATGGAGTACAGCAAGGGACACTCTCCTACCGTGATGGTGCCTTTCCCCGCTGGTTTGCCGTTCTTCAAAATCAAAGGTCTTGTTATCGTCTTGCTGGCTACAATCTGTGTGAACAAAACGTGCTGCATTAAGAGCGTCAATGGAAAATGCCATTGTTAACGATTCACTACCATAAACAATATTATACGACCTATTTCCCTTACAAATAAATAAAATGGAAGTCGGCATGCTTTCACTCTCAATTTAAACCAGAGATACAATTGAGCTGTATCTAGCCAGGATGGAGCTGCCTGCCGAGTTTTGTACTTCTCATTTAAAAAAGGAGAGACGGTAGGTGCACCAAATGTTATGATAGCAGTGGAATGCATCTCTTTTTGTTTCTTAATCAGAGGTGCCAAAGCTTCAAGATGCCCTTTAACTGCGCAGGTCTGTTGGGTGAAAGGGCTGCCTGAGGGGATTGGAATCTATGATTAAGAAACACAAGGAGAGGCGGCACATTGCTATCATACCTTTTGGTGCAACCGCCTCGACCTTTGATTCTGAATCCCAGGCTCCAACCACCACAAGCAGCCTACCTGAGGGGGTCGGAGTTTGTGGTTAAGAAATAAAGAGAGGCACGCACAGCAAAAGTTCAAATTAAAATGCACCCTTCCTCTCCTTCTTGATTCCCAGTGCCCAACCCATAGCAATTTCCATCCTCTTACCCTACCCCATACTTAGGCCACGCCCTCTTGCTAAAGCACTCCCCTTCGACTGCTTATCCCTCTTAGAGCACTGCATGTGTGTCAGTACCTCATCTTGCTAGACCTTCTGCTGCCCCACCAAAAGGAGATTACACCTCTCTGATTGAATCAGGGGAGGGAATCAGGGGAGGGGTACTTGGGACTGCAGGGAAACAGAACAATGAACTTTCCTTTGCTCCAAGCAATTGCTAAATCAGGGGGTCGTAAATGGCTTCCTCTTGGGAGGAACTGGGAGGGGCACTGCCTCTGTAAGCCACACCCCTCTGGGCCAGAGCATAATTTTAAGAAGATGGATAATTCATAGTACAAAATTGTCAAAAGTATATCAATAATATCATTATTCCTGTGATTTTTCTGTGCACCTTTTAAGAGGTGTTAGGTGGTATGTTCTGGGGGGTAGTAGCGGAAAATAGGGTATTACTCCAAATGTATGTATGTTAAAAATCTGACACTTCATCATCTGATGCCCATATTCCTTGTGCACATTTGTGTAAATTCTGGAGTTGTGGTGTTGTCCTCCACTTGATCATGACTATCCCCTCCATCTCTTCTACCAATGGCAATACAAGAGGCCAGGGATTTTCTGCACTGACCCACCTAATGCCAGAGACAGCAAAACCTATTGGCCAGTTCTCTCTGTTATAACATGGCCCTTAATTTTGTATCAAACATACAGCTATTGTGCATATTTTAGAAAACGGGACAGTGAATTATTTAGTACGTTTCTTTCAGCTAACTTTTTAAAACACGTAGCTCTTATGCACCGCATGGATGGATTTCACGAGGTGGCAAAATGAAATGTTTAAGTACAAAATGTTCGCAATCGCACCATTGTATTCTCTGTCAGCAGTCAGCGCATTGACTCCTGGGCTGACTTATCTGCAAAGATGCTACTTCAAGGCAATACCGACATAACTGCACAGACTTGCCCGCCTTAGTGCCACCACAGCATGGCCACTGCCATGTGGCATGCGATTTGTAGAAGGTGAGCTGCTGGCTCTAGGATACCCACATGATCTGGAAAGAGGACTTTACTTCCTTTGTAGTTGGAACAGCTTTACATTCAACAAGGAAAGCAACCATTTTAGAAGTGGCCTGGCAGATTTGAAAGAGCTGTGAATCTATATATTAATTTATTCAAAATATCTATTAAATAAGTTTGGATTTAGCTGTTGTAAATGTGGTTGTAAACATACACTGATACATACACACACACACACCCCAAACATGTATTAATTGGAAGACAAGTTTAAAACGAAATAAAGTTACACGCAACAGTCTAGAATCTTCTTACATGCCAGCGCCCTGTCCAAAGCATTCCCCATAATGGGCACATAAGGCTCTGCTTTGGAGACAAATAACTCTTTAAGACCTCGATGCAGACCACTTAGAAACAGACCCAGACATAGTAACCGGGTACCCCCAAACCACATGCATCATCATCGCAGCAAAGCAATCTTGCGCTTTCCCTCTCTCCTCACTAACCAAACTCACACCCCTCACTCATTTTCAGATCCTCCACCGCCAGAGTTTCTGGAAGCTATGCAATTAGCAGCAGTGTATAGTCCAAATATCAGTAACATAACGTGGCAAGAAGGTTCGTGTACACTCAAGACGAGTCTTGCCTCATGGTGTTCAGCAGGTTCCGTTCCCACATGGCACAGAAGGCTTTGAGGATGAGGGGGGCCATGGACCGCAGCGGGCAATAGTGATGTGTGACAAAGGAGACTTAAGAGGAGCAGATTGTGGGTAATTAGAAAAGGGAGGGGTACCTAGAGATGCATGCCTTGTGAAACAATGGCCACAAGCAGGTGACTGTAGGGTGCTGTTTCTTTCACCATATTCTTTTCAATCTTGGTTGTAGTTATAAACCCCAGATTAGATGTGTTGGGCTCCCATTACTTTGCCTTGGGGCTCCATTCACCAATGGAGAAAATATAGCTACAATTTCCCCCTTTCCTTAACATGTTACCACAACTATACATTGCTCGTTTGGTTAAATGTGTAATGTGTGCACATTTTAAGTGATCAACAAAAAAAGACTGTTCTTTTATTGCAGCTCTGTGATTTGTAGACGTTTTAAAAGCCCATCCCTTGGCTGCTATCACTTCATCCCTAGTCCGCGCCTATCCACCCAAACTCCCATGGAACCCCAGAAATATGATTTCATTTCTAAAATTGCCAACCGGCCTGTAATGCACACAATACCTCTGGTCCACAGAGGGGACCTGCATGCACGAGGGGGGCTGGCCTGCAGGTGCAAGGAGCTCCATTCATGCATAAGTGTGTGTCGAATGCACATCCAAGACATGCGCTTCGGCACTGAGCGCACGCATAGATGAAGGGCTAGGCCTACAAGGATGCTGGATGCTGATTCACAGTGAAGGGACTTAGCGTCCATCAATGGAAATACTAAAGAATGTTTCTTTTTCTATTTCAGGCACAGCAATGCATGGAGGAGTCTGAAAGGACTTTTCAGCTCTTCCTGTTCACTGCCACTGTCCTATGACAGAAGAAGAACGAGGACTTCTCATTGGCAATGAGGGATGCGCTCAAGGATGCAACTTACACTCCGATGCAGAGGCGGCCATTTTTATAGGGCGGGGGGGTGCCACTCGCCCTCCCCCACCCAGGGCCCCCAAGTGTGCAAGAGAACAGTGGGTACGTTTTCCACCACTTCCAGTTGTGCAGAACAGATCCAGAAGTTCTGAATCTGTTCTGCATTGAGCAGCGGAGCGTGGCAGCAATCCTGCAAATAGATAAATAATGATCTGCCACCACTCTCAATGTCATGCTGCATCTTCACTCGTGGACATGCCACAGGTACACGTCCCGTTTTACGCAGCTTTTTTGTACAGAAAAATACCTGAAGCTCGTAACTCCACGCACTCTACGTAACCCATCAGAACTAGGATGCTGGCGGGCGCTTGAGGGGCAGCCCACCAGTATTGCACTAGTGGATCTGATTAGTTCTGTTGCTTACAGTTGCATAGCAACAGAATTATACTGAATGTCATTGGCTGTTTGCCAGCCAATGACATTTCAGTGTGGGTGGGGTGATGGGCGCATTGGTGCGTGCCACCTTCTCACTGCCAATCGTGTTGAGAAGAAGAGCAGCTGCCCAGCAGAGGCCAGGGCCCAGGTGCACAGGCATATACAACTCCGGAGTCGGACAGTGGCAGTAAGTAAAGTTAACCACCTTACAAAGTTACACTTACTTGCAGCCTGGCCTTCATTCACCAGGACAGTGCTCCCGCACCGTCCTGGTACCCTGCCCTGGGGAATGCAGAGCCTAGTGGTAGACACGTTGCTCGGCTGGGGCTGGGCTCTCATCCAACAGCCAAGTACTTGCCCTACAGACTAACGTCTGAAACACGATTATTTTCAGATCAAAGGAAGGCCAATAGTTGGGTGGCACTGGTCCCTTGGCCTTCTCTTGATCTGAAAATAATCGAGTTAGTCTGGTCTTCTCAACTCTCTGAAGGTGTCAGTGGGGGCCTACGGCTGCTTAAAGTAGCTGATCCTCGTTCTGCTCCACAGCTTGTTAAGCCAAATGAATATCAGCAACTTTAAGCAGCCGTAGGCCCCTCTAAGGCCAGTGAGTGGCCCAGTGCCACCCAGTCGGGCACTGTAACCGTGCCAACAAGGTTGCACAATATTCGCACCCACAGTCCGGACAAACTCAACGCTGCACTGGGGAAAAGGGCTGGAACCTGCCTGTAACGTCCTTTTCCAAATTATGTTTTAATATAATAAAAATTACTTCAGTTCGATGAAGAGTGCAATTTTGTAGGAAGATGTCTGCTGGCACCACCGTACCGCAACTACCACGTTTATCAGAAATTAAACTAATATTCTAACTGGGTAATACCAATCTCAAATCAAGTAACCCTTTGTTAATCTTGGAACTTCAGAGTCACTGGTGCCGTGTCGGACGTATGAAACACCTACCCCCAGTCCCCTGCCATCTCCTGACAAATGTATCACTTATGGCTCTGTTCGTACCCAAGTCCAATGTATCACCCAATGGAATAACTGTCTGCCCACCACAGTTTGTGCTCTCCCTTGCTATTTTCAGCTCTCCTTTGCTCCATGGGGATAAGGTTGTTCTCTATAAAGAAAATGTAAACAAAAAAAACCCTCTATTGGTTATAATTCTTAGTAAAACCTTAATCTCTCAGTGAAGTCAACCCACCGCACACTGCCCAACCACGTGCTCATTCGGGCATCTGGAAGAAAACCCCTTTCTGCACCAGCCTGAGGTGTTAAAAAGGAAACCCCAAGCCCCTGCCTTAAGACAGCTCAGTGGGCTATGCAATTGCTGCAGACCCCTTCTTGTAACGCACAGGCCAGCCACACAATGCAACAGGATTATTCGAACATGATAAAAAGAAGTGCGCCACTAATTTGGGAGATAATAAGAATAACTATTTACAATAAATTCCTATCGTAAGCCATATAAGTGGACAGTATTACAGTCAGACAAGCCACTGAAAGCAGTACTGCGGAGGTGTCGTCACCAGGAGCACATGAAATCACGCCCCCCCCTCCTCCCACCCTGTTCCTCCGTCTGCCTTTTTCAGAAGTGCGTGGGGTTGTCAGTCTTTGAAACCAAACAAGATCACATTCAGCATGCTGGGGCCCGGCTAGGAGCTGCTCACATGCCCGGAAAATGTAGTCGGGAGAAAAGAACTGTATTATGGAGGCGAGCAGGAGTTTATTCAAAGGTGTCTGAGGCCTTTCACAGGCCCGAGTCAGTGTCTCTAAGGGGGAAGCCAAACGGGCTGGGAATTATCTCTGTTGGATGCAGCTAAGAGGCCCACTCGGCGCTGGGGGGAACAATGGCCGACGGGGACTAACAGCCACAGAAGAGACATTCATTCTGTGTGCTGTTATCTTTGGGACTGAATAAAACCGGAGTGCCCCCTTTCTGCCCCATAGTCAGCACTATTTGTAGGAGCCACCAGTACTTTTGAGCTACCGTTTACCCCCTTGGGCATCTGTGGTGCCTCCTTCACAATGTCATGCACCCAGACACTCACTTTATTAGAGACGTTTGATGTATGTCGCTTAGACCTGGTCCTGGTGTCTGCTCAGTGATGTGGGGCACTGAAGGTGGGACGCTACAGAATTAGCTGCAGTAATGCTGCCGGGGCAGGTGTACTAACACATGTGGGAATTTATGGGCTCAAGGCAACCTATCACCTCATTATGACTTAGTTGTACTAACTGGAGTGAGAGACAAACTTGCTTTGCACAGCCATTTTAACAACAGCTGAGCAATCAGCAAAAATGTCTCGCATTCAACGTAGACTCAAAAATGTACCTTTGGTAGTTGTCCCAGGCACTCGCTTGGTAGTTGTCCCAGGCACTCGCTTTAAATGAAAGGGGGCCTTACAGGCATTGTAAAGTGAGCATTTATTGTTTCTTATGTTTTGGTGGCCGGGCGTCTGGAATTGCTTTACTTGAAGTGTGTTGACTACTCATTTGTTGATTCTTATAAAGTTGGCAGGCCGGCAGGCCCATGAACTGGGCCCTCCGGTAGGGCGCTTCTCACCCTGAGAACATCAAACTGTGGGGGCTGCAATCCGATGGAGTGAAGCTTCAATGATAAGTGGTCTCCACTTCTTTTAAAAACAAGCATTGGCTATGCCAACAGCTTGGGCTTTTGTGGAGGCACGAGAAAGGCACTTACCAGCCGTTCATGGTAGCATGTGCAAAATGCTGAGAGTATCTGGGATTCTAATAGAAGTGCCAGACAAATGCCTAATACTTATACGCAAGCCAAAACTGTTGGCTTTGCCAATGCTTGTTTTTTAACATGAGTTCGGTGAATGCCAAATAGTGCTTCTAAATCGAGTGGCTGAAAGCAGACCTGGTTAAGACATTTTTATAACACCAGTAGTGCATTTACAGCTCCAATTAAGTCATTAAATCTCAGAAGACTGCTTTGAAAAAACACTGGCAGACACTTCTAGCACATAGTGTGATGGTAATGCTTGAAAAAGCTAGCCCAAAGAGATCCCAGGTAGATGTGTTTTGCACAGGGAAAGGCAGGAAGTGGGTGGGAATGGCCAAAGGGATTAGCTTGCCCATGGGCAGCCAATTAGTGGGCAAATAACCAAGCAACACCTACAAGCCATTAAAGGTAGGACAATGTCGCTATAAGTGGCAAACAAGTCATATTTTAGTTTAGTTTCTCCCTTTGCAGATAATGTATAAATCCCACCTTACTAAGAGGATGAACGCATATGCACGCCAGTAACAGCATGACAAAATTATGTTTAGCTATCATTACCGGATATCTATATAATTAATGTCTTTATGCATACAACATGGAGCCAGTTATTCTCAATACAAGCTGCTGTAAAAAACACCATCACACTTAAGAATACTGTACCACCATTAGTATTTAAAACCTAATGCTTTTTATATCATATTTTTGTAGATTTGGACAGTAAATTGTGCATTGTGGAAGCCATTTTTCCAAAGTTCTCGCTGGGGGAAAACCCCCTGCATCTCCCATGATGTCGGTTGGGCTCGCTTACTCCCTAATTCGCCTAGACAAATTTACGCCCCACCACCTTTCAAAGTCACCAGCCGCCACTGCTCCCAGGGCATGCCTCCAATGTGCATGTTTTGCGGGTGTGCAAAACCAGCATGCACAATGTAATTTGCACATGCAAGTTTTGCTTTGTGAATGAGGACACACGCAAAATTCAGGCTTTTCCATACTTGTGCATGCACTTGGAGAACACAAGAAGGGGTACACTGAATAGCATATTCACTATTCGGCAAATGCTGAATAGTTTGTCAAGTATTCAACGGAAGCTAAACATGTAGCCCAATAGTTGCTTTATTTAATACATCATTATTTATTTCTCTCCATTTAAATCAACAAACCACCCATATTTAATGCATACAAGGCAGACAAATACAGATTAACAACATTGATACACATTTTTTACAAAAGGTGTTTACATATGCAAAACCAGTGGTACTCAAAGTGGCAGGCTTCACAAATGCAGAGTGCTAGGTTGCAATGAAGAAACCGGATTCTGTAATATTGTCATCTCTGGTGAGTTGCAAAGTAGCTTTGATGGTGCGTACGTTTTGAACCTTCCTTGCAGCTCACATATCCATGTATAAATGGTGTCTGCCTGCTCATGAATAACATAAGCCGATGGTACACATGAGGTGTCTGTATTCCATCTCTCTACTTTGTTTTTAAAGAGGGGACTCACCCCCCCCCCCCCGCACCCCCCAAAAGGACACATGTAGCAAGACTACTCCCCCAGGAGAGGCCAATAGGATTGGAAAGCTTGACATGTGACTGAATCTGCCAAACCCTGTATTTCCTAAAGGCACTTTCCTGTTGGGCAGTTGCCCAATTCCACCAAATCTAAATCCACGTCCTGTTACCTTACTCCTTCCAACCACACTAGAGGATTCAAGGCGCTATGCCTTTTGCTATGACTCTCACATTTCAACCCGTCACCCCCACAACAACCAGCAGAGACAGTGCTCTGACCAGGCAAAGAGCCATGACCACCACATCTGGGGTTTCTGGTTGTCTAATAAAAGGGGATGTGATCCATCAGTTTCAGATGGACTGCTCCTTATGGGGCAGGTGAGAGGGATTGCCATAGGGTTGTTCCTCTCTTGTAAACAAAATGATGAGCTCAATATAGGCATGGAATGTTGTTCAACGGGCATATACCAGTGGGAGTAACATGCATAATAGTGACATGAAATACAATTCCTATTCTGGTACTTTGCTTCCCTGGTATGGCTACCAGTACACATTTTTTCCTTAACAATATATTCAAAAATCACTCTGTATCCCTCAAGTAGTCACTAAGAATGGCAAAAGACAAGAATAACCAAACAATTCCATGACATGTTAGAGCAACATTAGCACACTGCATATCTCCTGCATCCAGTCACTCACAATGCAGGGAACACGGACACCATCTGCTGAGACCGACCAATGGCCCCTGCATCCTGCAGCTGCTGCCTCACCTGCTGCCTCACCTGCTGCCATTTTCCCTTTGCCTCTCCTCACTGCCTCATCCCCTCCAACTAGTGCACACTGCATAACTGAATTGCCTCTTGGCTGATTCGAAACCTGTGATGTTGATGGGTGCAGGTCGAAGGCACTAGGTTCTGTGTTCTGGTATGCTTCAATGGGATTGCAGGAGTTATCTGGCATTATGTTACCTAATGGAAGAGCAGGACTGAAAAGGGCAGGGTGTGTTTAGTGCAGTCTTGCCGATAATGTTTGGGAGTGTGACAGAGAGGAGGGTTGCTTATAGCTTAGCAGTGTTCCTGTGGTATTGTCTAGGCCTGTGGTGGCCATCAGTGGGGACACTGGAGCGTATGTAAGATGAAAAGGATGACAATTAGATGGTGGTTGGTTAGTTACGGGTAAACAGACGTACATGTAAGGGCCCTTTCTGACTGAGATAATATGCACCTGCTGGTGAAGCGGATAGACAGCTTGTCAGATGTTTTTTGCTGCTAATTTGTGGCTTTCCCCTTTGGTGGCGTGGAGTCTGACCTGTAGGTTTCTTATCTCCACGTCCATCTCTCTTCCTCCTCCTAGTCCATTACTCTATTACTCTTTGACAAAGTCAGCATTTACTCCAATCCCTTACAGCATTTTCTTTCTTCGGCCCCCGATATAAAGATGGGACCCCACCTCCAAGCGCTTTGAAACACATTGGGCCTCATTATGACCCAGGCGGTATTGTATGGACGGTGCCGGTATGGCACCGGCACTGTCCATACCGTACCGCCTTATTCCGAGTTTCCCTCACGGGTCCGCTGTGCGGCACCGCGAGGGAAACACATGGATGCACAGCACCGTTATAAACGGTGCCGGTGCATCCATGCTCCTCATCCCCACTCTGCCCTATGGGGCAGAATGGGGATGAGGAGCCCGGCATTACCGCCACCCGCGAATGGGCAATTACTGACCCATTCAACTCATAATGGGCCAAAGTGCCCATTCGAGGGTGGCGGTGCCGGATGCGAGTTTGGCGGTAGCCGTACCTGTAATGCAGACACGGCAACCGCCAAACTCATAATGAGGCCCATTGGGCCTCATTACGACCCTGGCAGTAGAGTGATAACGGCGCCGGTAGTGCTGCTGGCGCCGTTATCACTCTACCTCCACATTATGAGTTCGGCTCGTGGGGCCGCCCTGTACACCTGGTCAGACGAGACGTGCAGAGCAGCACCCGCTAGCAGAACAGGATGCTAACAACGATCCCGTCATTAACGGGAGCGATGTTAGCATCCTCCCCATTCCCATTGAGCCCTATGGGGGATGTACCAGGTCCGTGTCCCGCGAATGTGAATTACCGGGCCCGCAAAGGTCGGAATGGCCCAGTAATTCCCATTTTTCAGGACCCGGGCCCGAGTTTGGGGGTAGCCATGATGCTAAAAACGGCATGGCTACCTCCAAACTCGTAATGAGGCCCATTGTGTATAGGCGCTATATAAATAAACTATCATATTATATCATAGCTCCTGTTTCTTCAGCTGTGCATCCTTTTGTGGTGTTTTAAGTGGCAACATGCTCGGCAAGGTTTCGGTGGTGAGGAAGCTCCTGTCAACTCCTGCTGGGGTGGAGGGTGGAACACATTCGACACAGTGCACATGGGAAACCAGAGCTGGGCCAGAGAATCTGGGGCATCTGCGTGCTGTAAATGCTGCAGGACCGTCCAGCTAGGCCGGTCGGTCGGTCCAGGAACCGCCCTTGGCCAACATTGGTGTTTGGGGGACGTTGGGAAGTCGCTCTCTAAGTCTGCTTGATCGTGACTGGCTGATGCCATTAGGGGGAAGGATATGTCTCTTCAAGGATATCTGACTAAACTATGTGCATGATTCCTGGGTTCAGGGCTCCCTGAAAGATGGTCATCAGATATAATTCCTGATTCCCCCCTGGGAGACGGGAGTAGTGGAGATCCCTTGGCCTTGGGATCCTGTCAAGGGAGACAGTTTGAAAGCAGAAATACAGAGTGTGATGCTGAAGAGAGCAATTCTGTGGGTTCTGCAGCAAGCCCGAGGGCAGGGATGTTACTCAAGTTTTTCCTGGTGACAAAAGCATCAGGTGGATTCTGACTGGTGGTGGACCTCAGGGGCATGAACAGGTTCATCAGCAACCTGTCCTTTTGGATGGGCATGTTGAAAAAGATCATACTGCTAATCACAAAGGGGGATTGGTTTGCAGTGCGACATCTGAACAATGCCTTCCTGCATGTGCCGATCCATCCATTCTGTTTCTAGTTTCTTCGGTTTGATGTGGCGGGGTAGCACTTCTAGTTTGTGGTGTTATCTTTTTGGCCTCAAACAGCCCCCAGAGTTTTCACCGAGATCTTGGCTCCAGAAGTGGGCCTATTGCATGAGAGAGGATTCAGGATCTATGCCTACCTCGAAGAGCTTATGCTTTAGGGTTTGACACTTTTATATATCGAGCTTAGGGCAACAAAGGTGTGTAGAGTTTTGGGTTCCTTATCAATCACAAGACGTCACTGAATAAGACGGTCCAAGATATCATAGTCATTGGGCCTGGGGATGGTTTGCCTCCCCCACAAGAGAATTAACATTCTGAGGGAGAAAGTGACTTTTCACTCCCCCCGCCTCCCTCCTGAGAGTTGCCATCAGGATAAGGCGACGGCCAGACAGTGGTCAGGATTTCAATGGCTGATGGCAGTGATTGTCTTTGTCATGCTGTGGACAAGACTTCATGTTTGGCCCCTGCTGTGGCATCTACAGTGATTTTGTAACCTGGCCTCCCAAGATTTGGAAGCTTTAATTCCAGTTTCAGCCAGAGTGGTGAAATACTTGAGATGGTGGCTGAAGCCTTGCAATGTGCCCAATTGACTCCTCGCTGCCAAAGGTGATAACTACAGATGCCAGCGCTAGGGGTTGAGGTGTGATCCTAGAGACCATGACTATGGAAAGATAGTGGAAGCCTGGGTAGGACATGCGGTCCTCCAACTAGAGGGAACTGGAGGCAGTCAGGCGCGCTCTACTGGGATTCTCCTGCATGATTGTGAATTGCCTTGTGAAGGTTGTGTCGGACAACACAACGGCTGTATCTTATTATGAACTGTCAGGGCGGGATGGGCTCTTCCCCCCTGAGCACATGGGCAGAAGTCAACTTGTTATCTCTGGAAGCGGCACGCATAAGGGGAGTGCAACTCCCCAGCAGATGGTTTCAGCAGACGACTCTCTTCATACCTGGAGTGTTGGGTCAGTACGGAAGCCTTCAGGATGGTGTTCCAGAATTTCAGCCTATCGGTGGCAGACATGTTTGCCTCCCACAGCCATCGCAAGGTGGCCAGATTTGTCTACAAGAGTCGGGAGGAATGGTGTTGGGCAGTAAATGACCGGTCCATCCTACAGCATCCGGATCTACTGTACCTGTACATGTATACATCAGTTTGCTTCTCCCTCGGGTATTGAGGAGAATCAGGTTGTCCAAGGGCAGGGTTTTGCTGGTGGCTCCCTACTGGACTCGCAGAGCATGGTTTCCAATTCTGTGACTGTTGGCAGTGGCTCCACCCCTATAACTGCTGCAATCCCCTAAATAGTGTTGGCAGCACACCTGATGCCTCCCACCAATCGGAGTTGGGCATTGCCTGAAGTGGCAAATGTTATGCTCACTAATCTCACTGGCTGGGCAGGGGTCCAAAACGCATCAATGTTCCACTCGTATGTTAGACACAGAAATATATTCTGTAACTAGTGTTCTAGGAACTCAATGTTGCCTCTGGATTGCTAGTTTTCTGCATGAGGAGTGTAGGCTAGGCTTCCTCTCTGAGAACATTAATTACAATGGTGTGGGACCCATGGGGGAACTCTTCAGACTCCAATCATAATATTAATAGGATTTTATGAAATTTTGCTATAGAGAGGCTGAGGGTTTGCACCCTTATCCATACAAGGGATCTTCTATCGGTAGGGCCCCATAGGGTCGTCTCTTTAAGCCGCTGTGGGAAGCAGATCTGCAGCCACTGACATTCAAGACTATTTTATAATTTCAATTGGTTCTACGTGCCAGATTGGGGTACTGGGATATTTGCTTTGTTCTCTACCAAATCTGTCTGTGCCCCTGGAGGCAGGGATCTTGAGATGTGATCCTTCCGTCCATCCTAAATTGGTCTCTACCTTTCATCTATCACAAGAGGTTATTATTCCAGCCTTTACGGCCGACCTTGATCCGGATATACGCACCCAAATGGCCGGTTTGGATGTGAAGGATGTACTGCTGTATTATCTTGAGAAGACGGCCTCATTTAGATCTTCCAACAGTCTGTTTGTCATCTACGGGGGGTAAATAAAGGGCACAAGGCTTCCTCGTTGACCAGCAGTCGGCAGATTAAAGAGATCATTGCCTTGGCATATTGAGATTCTGGGGTCCCGCTTCCAGGGAATGTGGTTGGTCGCTCCACCGTGGGGCTGGCCATCTCATGGTCTGATGCAAAAGAGCCCTCTCTGGAAGATATATACAGAGCCACTACTTGGAATTCCTTCAACACCTTTGCTAACCATTAAAGGCTGGCTATCTGAAGTGGATGGATAAGGGTTTTGCCTTGGCTGTGTTACAGGTTGTTTTTCCTTTAATTTGAGCGTCAGTCCAAGGTAACTGGGTTTGCAGTATCTTGAGTGTGCTTTGCAGTCTGTGATGCATCCAGTCCTGGCTTGGGGACAATTCATATAGTAATGGACTTGGGCAAGGAAAGGAATGGTGCAGAGGTAATGCATGGATTATTTACTAGTAATGACGACCCACCTCTCCCTCCTGGGGACCGTCGGCCCATGCTTCTTTGGTATGAACAGTAAGTTATGGAGGTAAGGCACCATGTTTATACCGGGGAGGGGCAGCAAACTGCTCTAAGGGACTGTGTCAAGGCCGACTCCTTCATAGAGTAATGGACTGTGACTAGGCATAATGAAGATTAATGATAAGTAATCCCTGCACTTGGTTGGTGTGGTGCATGAGGACCTGTGGCGGTTTCAGTTATTTCTGCTACTACACAGCATATCATTTTCAGGGTAGTAGAATAACAGGAATGAGCCCAGGTTTTCCACACACAAGCCACTATCGCCACTTGCATCTCAAGTTTCGAGCCACTCCTAGTGTCATGACCTCATAGACAACTACACATTCTGTACAGTTAGCTAGTTAGAATTAAATATTATCTTTAATATTGCTCAGGAATTTCCCTCACCGCAACTTAAAACCCAGTTAAAGGAAGCATAATTGAGAATCTCATTTTCAAGTAATCATTGACAGGATCCTGATGAGGACCGGATTTAATGACTAACGAAAGGGTGCCTCCAGCATCCCATCGGAAACACTGACGTGTAAAAAAGAGATTACAAAAAAATGCTGAAAAACCAGAAGCGCAACCAAGCTGTCAGCCCCATGACGGCCCACGCTAAATAATGCAGAAGCCTCTTTTCCTGAGGCTACACCAGGCTTACGCTGTGACATATTGGCCCCCACCCTGGGTCCAGGCTACGTTTTCATGCTTAATAGGCATGTGAATGTACTGACAAGCGCCCTCCAGTGCAAGTTACATGGGTACAGCGTATTGGCATCAACAGTTGGGATTCCTGAAATTAAGTTTCAATCTTACCTCTTCACCCCACTTATCTAACTGTACATGTCCGTTGGTGCAAAGCATTTGTTTAAAAAAAAAGATCAAGGCCATGAAAAACCTTATACGATGTTGTACTTACTTGCCCGAGAGTGCATTCAAATCGCCCCAAAAAATCATCATCGCTAAGGTCGATGGTCTTGTTGTCAATGTCATAAATGCCAAAACTCAGCTTCTGCACGATCTCGAATTGGTAATCCACCCTAAATCGCTTGCAGAATTTGGGGGATAAGCAATTCTTTATTCTTTCTGTCCGATCCATCTATAAGAAAGAAAAGACTGCAGGTCACTTGATGTCTAATTTGCTCATTACACCGGCTATAGTCGACTCACTCCGCGTGGAATCAGCACGAGGGCAGCAAGTCATTTCAGGGGGAGTGGAATGCCGCCTATTCATTATAAGGTTATAAAGGGTTTGTCTATGGGCAACCCTAACTGTGCCTCAAAAGCATGCGTGGCCCCTAAAGAAATATGTGTGGTCCGGCACGGTGGGAGAACTAAATGCCAGCCGTGACCAGTTGTATAGGGTGCATTTTTCAACAGCCTACAGCTATGTGTCATGGAAACACTGTCATTAAGGGTACATCAAAATCTAACATTGCATTAATACCAGTAAATGTAAGGTCCATGGAAAACACATTCTTGGAAGGGATGGCATTTAAGTCTTCAAAGTCTTGGCCTCCTGCACTTGGCAGTGATTTGGTTATTCGAGAATCTGCTTCCGCTATTGCAGAGAGCCACGTGCAGGCAAACATAGTGTTGACATAGTGCTAGGAGAGGGGTCTTTCAGAGAAATATTATATTCCTGTACCAAATATTCCAACCACCAAATCACTTATTTTTGTTATTTTGAGTAGCATTATGCACTCTTTTACATTTGGGAAAAAAGAGGCTCATAGAGTCAAGTACGTATAAAAGAAGCACGTTGAAGAAACATGTTACAGAAATGCAACGTTTATGTCCAGTATTGGATCCTGCCAAAGCCACCGTCGATAACAAAAGAGGACAAGCATGAAACCACTGTTTTACATTCTTGTTTCTGGTTACATTTAGGGTGTTAAGAGGTAAATTCTATGAGGAGAAAGAGCCATGATCTGTAACGATGTGTTCCCTTCCACAAAACAGGCTGCAATGAGCGCTAATCATCCCCTTCTGGAGCAGACTTGGCCGGAAACAGCTCCCCATCCCAAACCACTTTACCAGCCAAGCACGTGCCAAGAACAGGGATTTTAACATGATTAGTACTCAGAGACAGGGTTGGGAGGAGAGGGAGATCAGATGTGTGGGTTGGAGGGGGCCAGATATGGGAGCGAGTGTGAGGAATTTGAGGCATAGGTTAATGGCCCTAAAAAACATGGCAGCCCCCGGTAAGGGCACAGGCTCTCCCATCTCGTTTCTCCCTGACAACTACCTTGTTAGGCAAGATTGTATGCAGCACCCTGTGGGAGACTGCACCAGCCTTGTCCTCTTGGCAATAGTTAACCCAACCATTGGTATAAGCATGTACTACACAAGTTGGAAGAGTGACTGACCAGCCAGGCTTATCTCAAGAGGGGTATCTCAAGAGGGGTCAATGTGAGATGTAGGGTTGTAACACAGTGACAAGTATTCAAATAAACACTTACACTCAAGGTTTCTTGATTAAACAATTATTTATTAATTTAACAGTCAGTTGGATAAGCCACAAAAATATACTTCAAAAATACACACTCTCAGTTTCAATAAATCAGTAGATACCCATTTGAGATGGCACACAGATACTTCCTACACCCTGAGGTGACTTAAATAACTAGGACACTGTGGACATTGACATATCACTAGCACATTTAGTGCAATACTGAGGTTAGTGTCAAAAGGAAAAGATGAGGGAATAAAACAATGGTTAACAAATATTCTTAAGCAGGTAAGTACTTTTGATACCCCAAAATGCAATGTAAATAAACCCTTTCCAAGCTACACAAGTTAGAATGTGTGACTTTTGTTGAGGGACAGTTAAAGCACAAAGTCGGAGGTTAGAAGAGTCTTTCAGGGTGCCAGAACAGCCAATGTTAATTGAGCAAAAGTCTAGTTGAGCTGAAGCACTTCTTGAAAGTAAGTAAAAAGTCTTGCACAATGTTTTAGAAGTCTTTGTAGAAAATGAAACCACTGTTGGGCCACAAGCTGGGACAACTCTGCAAGAGCAACCAAGACAAGTCTCAACTGAGAGCTAGCAGGGCTACACGACAAGAGGTATGTACCCCTTAGTTTACTGTACCTTAGGTCTGAAGAAATTGGTTCCATCTGGCTTCTGTTCCAGTTGTAGTATGGCAGATCCTGTTGTTCCTGGACCTTAGTCGTGGGGACAAGAGGGAGGACGTCTGGGGACACCTGCACCACGGCTTGAATGTCGGCGGCAGCAATGGGCAAATTTCAGATCAGCAGCACTTGGTTTCAGCTTCTCGCAAATAGCACCACAGCGGTTCTCGGGTACCTTGTGGACTTTCCTCATATCTGGGGTCCAGCACTCTGTTGAGGTGGCTCAGGCTCAGTCAGTCCTGCTTCCTTGGAGTCCGGAGGATCTTCCTGGAGCTCGGGTCCGACTTAAAGATGAGACACTCGATTCTGGTGTTCTTCTCCCTGGCAATCGGTTCCTGCAGCAGCAAGTGAAGTATAGCCAGCTCCTAGCGGATTTCCAGATGAGTTCGTCTTGGGGTCGATTGGTCCCACCAACCCAAGGGGAGAAGTCGTCCTTTGCAGGGCTTCTCTAGTCGAGGCGAATTCAGGGCTTCACCAGGCAAACCAACAGTCCAGCAGTTGCAGCAAGCGTCTCTTCCAAGTTCTTCTTTGGATTCCTTCGTCCAGTGGTCGACTCTGCCTTCCAAGCAAAAGACCTCGCCTTTTATGCAGGTTTCTCCCATTCATTCAAAACCTAGCTGTCAATCATACAGCAGGGTAGATGTCCTGCAAGAACAGCCACTCAGCCAATCACCTTTGGGTGCATTCCTGTAACCAAGGAGATAAGCACAGGGAGCTTCGGGCACCTCCCTCACTTCCTGTCCTGCCAGACACGCTGGAGCCAGGGGCGGGCTTCATTGGTGAATCCCGCCAAAGACAAACCGAACAAATGGACCAAACCTGGTTTGGCGCGCAGAGTAAATCTCAAGAAGGACCTTTCCACCAAGAAATGGCAAAAAAAGAAGACCGGTGACATTTTGACAATATGGGCACCCATAGGTGCTTCACTACAGCTGCAATTGCAGCCGGCGGTAGAAACACACAAAGGTAGGAAAAAGTAAACCACCGCCACCAGCCATTAATCGTAGAAAGGGTAACATAAAAATGTTACATGGGAAACTAGACAAAGGAGATACTAAGTAACCCTTGCAGCACCCTATTGTAAGATAGTGTGTGCTGGGTCTAGAAAGTTACAAATGTAGGTAAAGTCAATTTCACTTCACTGCTCTTGGAAACAGTAGTTTAACCAGGAGAAGGTATTTAAACCTTTGGGAAATCTGGAAAACTTTGCTGTGTCACTGCACTGAGGGTGATGTGTGACACAATGTAAAAAGATGATGCCTATGGAGTTTGTCAGACTCCAAATTCAAAGGAAACACAGTGTTCAAATCAATGAAAAAATACTTGAGAGGGGGAAAAGGTCTCACTCTCTCCAGGATAGAAATTAAAAGTCCTAAAGTCCAGCAAAAAGAGCTGGGGGTCTCTAAGGTAGAAGGGAATTAGTACATTTCTGAGAATTCTCCCTAACACACCTCTTCCGTCATAATGCCCTCCTTGCCTGGTCCATTTCCTGTTTCAATTTCTGGTCCGTGTTCATGGTGCGAACCTGCTGGGAGGAGCGTGATGCAGTTGAATGATCTCTCACAGCCCCTGCCTGGCTGGGGCGGCAGTAGCAGGTCCAACGATGGTCCCTGGTTAGTGTTCAGGCCTGGTCTGGGCTAGTCTCACCTGGGCTGCTGCACAGTCCCAGAGGACCAGAGGTTAGTACCGACACCCCAACCAGGTAAGTAGGGGTTGAGCGGGCCGTATCGGCATAAAGGTTATAAACAAAAAACGTTGCTTTGTGCCAAGAGTGGAGCAAGACTCCTGCATTTATGGAAACGGAAGGCTCTGGCTAATTGACAAAACACTGTCAACAAGAGAAAGCCACACAGAAAAGTCCCCACAGGGAGCCGATCAGTACCGCTTCTTCTCCCCAGTCCCCCTGCACAGAAAAAAAGGAGCAGAGGGTGCTGGATGACAGGAATCTCACCAAGCTAACTAGGACGGTCTTTCAATAATAGAGAGACAGGAAAATGCACAGGAAGGGATGCATGACGCGATCTTCCTCTTGTTCACCTTTGAGCTTGGATGCAGAGAAGAAGGGAAATGCACCAACGGGTAAATGCCTTGACACACATTCAGCAGAGGAGGTATTGACCATAGTGTATCTGCGTATGTAGTTCAAGAAACCAGCATTAGCTAAAGGCGACAGCCCTATGGTCCAGACATTTCGGGTTACATCCAAGAAAGCCTCCTGTCATCCTCCCTTGTGCCCCTGAGAAGTGTCCTAAACGCGGCTGCATGCCTCATCAAGGATCTACGCAGATACAACCACATCAACTGGCCCTCATCGACCTTCACTGGCTCTCACTGCATACACGAATCACCTTCAAGTCTTGCTGCATCATCTATAAGGCAGTCGCACTCAAGTCACCCAGCTATCTCACAGAGAAACTCAGCATCTCCGGCAGACAGCGCACCACCAGAAGCCAGGACACTTGCATACTTGAAAACTGCTGCTGCCGAAAATAAGCCTTCTCTGCCTACGCCCCCAAGACTATGGTATCTCCTTGCCGTCAGCATCGGATTCGCCACATGCTCCTAGCATTCAGAAAATAATTCACCTATTCTAGGAGTCTCTCCTCAACTACAAGAACCAGGGTGGCCTCTTGCTCGAGACTCCCAAGGCACACCACCACTTCTACAATGCCTGATGTTATTAGCCTGCAGGGCTACCACCACAATCTGTAAGGTAAGCCCTGCTGGGTTGAATCAACATGAATCGGAGCCCTGAAAATATTTAAAAATGGCTGCCGCCATTTCCACCATCTCTCAGAATCAGAGATGTTTCCTCAACGTGCCGACCCTATTTGTTGTAGATTGGCTGCAAGTTGCTTCATTTCACCAAATCCAGGGGAGCAGGCAGGCGAAGCCGGCCCACTCCAAAGGCCCACACACAAGGCTCTCATTTCCTGTCCGGCCTGTCTGGCCATGGCCGGTGTGCCGGCCACCTCAATCTATTCACGTTTTGTCTCTGAAACCAATAGAGCCAAATGCTATCGCCGATTCAGCTGTTCCAACAAGCCATGCCACCAGCACACCACATCCCGCGGATGCTCAATGTACTACCTAAACCAAGCTCTGCAGGTAAGCGCGGGTGCCTGCATTTGTGCACAGCAAGCTCTCTTTGCATAACTTGTCACCACCACACAAAAGTTGCTTATCGCCTCTTATCAAAGGCCGCCCTATAAGGCCCTTCACGACTCTCTGAGCCTGTCAGGGGCGGATGGGGCAGCCACACTACCAAGTAATAACATACATACTGGTGTCTGATTGACACTGCACACAAACTCCTTTAAAAACGTCCATCTGACTATTCTTGCTGGCTTGGATGCTAGCTCTCGATCACCTCTCTCCCAAGAATCAACGCACACCCAAGACTATTTTACATATTCTTATTTCACTGTCATAATGTGTGTCCTCTCTGTGTTAGGCTTTACCTAAATGTTCATTCACAAACCACCCTTTGTTGTAATCCTGTCCTGCATTTCCGACGTAGCTCCCAGCACCATGGGGTGTGGCTTTCCCGGAATATGCATCTATACCAATGTTGCTTTTTATACCTGTCTATATACCTGACGTAGCCCCCTGCACCATGGGGCAGAGCTTTCCCGGAATGTGCAACTATACCAATGTTGCTTTTTATGCCTTCCTGCATACCCGACGTAGCCCCCTGCACCATGTGGCAGAGCTTTCCAGGAATGTGCATCTATACCAATGGTGCTTTTTATGCCTTCCTGCATACCTGACGTAGCCCCCTGCACTGTACCATGGGGAGAGGCCTTCCCAGAAAGTGCATCTATACCAATGTTGATTTTTATGCCTTCCTGCATACCCGACGTAGCCCCCTACATCATGGGGCAGAGCTTTCCCAGAATGTGCATCTATATCAAAGTTGCTTTTTATGCCTACCTGCATACCCGACGCAGCCCCCTGCACCATGGGGCAGAGCTTTCTCGGAATGTGCATCTGTACCAATGTTGCTTTTCATGCCTTCCTGCATACCCGACGTAGCCCCCTGCACCATGGGGCAAGACATTTCCGGAATGTGCATCTATACCAATGTTCCTTTTTATGCCTTCCTGCATACCCGACGTAGCCCCCTGGACCATGGAGCAAGGCTTTCCCGGAGTGCTCATTCACGACTTACCCTTATGTTGTAACTTTCATGCCTTGTCCTACAAATTGGGGACTATGATACCGCACTTGTAACTGACCTAGATCTTAGATGTCTCAGGGCTTTGCTGCTATAAATGTATAAATAATTAAATAAACACCTAGGCCATCACGTCAGATCCCACGCCACCTGACTCGCTAGACGCCGTCAGCCCCTCTTCTCCCCGTTACCCTGTACAGCTGTACCCCTCCTCTGTGCTCCTCTGTGTATCTGTTTTGTTATATACCTCTATAAAGTGCTCTGTTGCTTCTTGAAGCTATGTCCGCACTCAATAAATACCATAATAATAAAAATAACAATAATAAAAGAAAGGGTTGATGCTAATATGGGACTTCAAGGCACGTTTGTTCAGGGAATGGGAGGACCCTGAGAGGCTGTTGGTGAACAGGTCCACGACGAAACTCTACCCATTGACGGGAGGACAGGCTACTCTCTACTTTGCGGACAGGGAATCCTTCCATGTCAGCGGAATAGGTGGGGGTGAGAAACCCATTGGATAAGAGGGTGGATGCCGCCTTATGCAAGAACTATGCCAGCGCACACCTGGCAATGAGAAGTAACGTCTATGGGTGTTACAATACACTAGTGCTGCTGGATAACTTCCACTAACTGCTCTAGGTGCTGAAGTCAGGGAAAAACTTTGAGGTGCTGAGTACGCACCTCCACATTGAGTTCCTTTTAGACATCTTTTATGATGGGGTACGTACTGCGGCACTAACTATGAGAACAGCAGTAGCAGATAGACGGTGCATCCATGTGAAAGATTGGGCGACAGATTTAGCATAGAGGATAGTGGCCCTCCACCTGCCGTTCAAAGGAGCCAAACAAAATAGGAATGGCCTGGATAAGACGGACCATAAGGTCCACAAGCAAAATAAGTAGACCGATACCCCGGAAGTGGCCACAAATGCACCCTTAGACATCAAGAGCATCTCACAGGGCCTTCCAGCAAAGAATCTTTGTCCGGAAGGGAAGAGAACAGTCCAGGAGGTTCAGTCAAACTCTCCGGTTGGGGCACTAGGGCAAGATCACCGTCCAAGGCACCTAAATCCTAAGTGAGTGTCCCAGCTAGAGGGAGGCTAAAATGGTTCTGATGCCTGTGGAATCAGGAAATCCTTAGAGGCCTTTGAGTTCTTCAGGGCGTTTCACAAAGTTATCCTATAGAATTCGCACCTCCTCCACCAAGAACAGGGACTGTTCAGACTCCATGGCCACAAGATCCTAGAAAACGGCAGGCTCTTTCCCACGAAATTCAAAAACGCCTAGAAAAGGTAGCCATTTTCAGAGTACCAAGGTTTCAAAGAGAGTAAAGGCTGCTACTCGATTGCCTTTCTAGTTCCTAAAGCATCTGGAGGGTTAAGACTAGTGCTAAATCTGAGAACAATGATTCCGCTTGTTACCCACATACGCTTTAAGATGAGACACAACAGCAAATAATACTACTGGTAAGCACAGGGGACTGGCTGGTGGCATTGGACATCCAGGGTGTGTACTTACACATTCCCATTCGCCTGTCAGACCAGCAGTTTCTGCGTTTTACAGTCCAAGAACAGCACTATCTGTATATGGTTCTTCATTATGGCCTAAAATCATGTTTAGGAAGACACTTGCACCTCTGGGGGGGGGGGGGCATGCTGCCCGAGGAGGGAGCAGCGGTAGACCCCTATCTCGACGCTGGCGTGAATGGGCTGGGTGGTAAACTTGCAGTACTCTCACCTTTGCCCGGTCCAGGAGTTGAAGTTTATAGGCACTTTGTTTCTTACTTGCATGGGCAGGGTTAAGCTGCCAGAGGACAGAGCCAGAACCATCATGGAGGAAGTTCAGGGGCTAAGCAAGAAACAGGTGGTCCCTGCAGGTTGTGGCTCAGGTTGCAAGGAATGATGGCAGCAACCGTTTTTTTTGACACCCTGGGCACTCCTTCATCACAGACCTCTGATGCCTCACCTAATCAGGCACTGGGCTCCATCAGATGGGGCACTCAGTGAGCTGGTATCAGTCTCTCCAGATGTGAGTAGATCATTGCAGTGGTGCCTGCAGTTGGACAACGTTTGTAAGGGCATCACTCTATCGCCACCAAATCCAATCATCATCATGACGGATGCTACTGCTGTGGGGTCTGGAGTAGTGCTGCGGGACATTCCCTGCCAGGGTCACTGTACCCAAGAGGAAAGAATTGAACGCTGCACAGCGAACCCTCAAGATCATTCAGCAACGGGTAGGTCTTCCTGTCTTGATTTGAACAAAGAACATGACTATAGTGGCGTATGTCAATCAGCAGGGGCCCACCATCCTGGGCGCTAGAGAAGGTGGCATTGATAATAAGGAGAGTGGTCAGAGTAGTATCTCCAGTCCATCAAGGCCTGTTACATCAAGGGGGTGGACAATGTGGCGGCAGATAACTTAAGTCGAAGGTTCTCAGTTTCTCAGGAAATGTGTTGGTCCAAAGTGGCTTTCAGAGGGATCACTCATAAAATCAGAATGCCAATGGTGGATCAGCTTGCCTCCTGGGGAAATACACTGTTGCCAATGTATTTTTCCAGGGATCCCAACCCGTTAGCGACAAGGACAGATGCATTGGAGAGTTCAGGTGTTGATGTTTGCCCTCCCTTCCATTCCACAAATTCTCAAAGTCCTAAGCATGATCTAAAGGTTGAAGTGCAAGAAGATCATGTTGACCCCTTGCTGGACGAGGACATCCCGGTTCCCCTTCCAGATCAGGTTCCAGACTGCTGGGGGTAAGTGCAGCAATCGGGTCTACATGGCATGGTCCTTGAGAGGGAGGGGTTGACTATGCATGGATTCTCAGGCACGGTTTCAGCTGGGATTCAGGGAGGGATGAGGATGTCGACCAAGAGGACATATCACAAACATTGACCTCCTTTTTCATCCTGGTGTGGCAGCAGTGGCATACTTGCTCTACAGTGTGGGGCGCCAGCAAAAGCCATTTTCTGCAGGACAGGTTGCAGTTAGGATTGGTACTTCCTCCTTCAGGACCGAGTGGGCACCAATTAGTGCAGTTGTGTAGCCCTGGGTTGAGCATGAGAAGGAAGTAGCATGCCTTGCCAGGAAATTGAAGGGTTTTTCGGTGGAAAGGCCCAGGATCAGATTGCTTGTTCCCTCATGGGATTTGCCACTGGTACTGAAGTCTTTATAGGGGCCCACGAAAAAACCATTGGAGAAGGCAGAATTGAAGCTTCATAAGATCAGGGTGACATTGTTGGTGCCCATAGTATCAGCAAGGAAATTGGAGTAATTGAGTGCATTATTGTGTGTGGCACCTTTCTTCTGGGTTACCCCAGATTCAGTGGTGCTCCGTTGTAACCCAGTAATTCAGCCTGAAGTATCATTATAGTTCCATATGGCACAGACAATAATAAATCCCAGGGTGACTGGAGATCTGGGCCTGGGACAGCCGGAGATGAAGGGTTTGGAAGTTAGGCAGACATTGTTGACGTATGTGGACATCAGTCCCTTTTCGGAGATCGAAAAGTTGCTTTGTGACATTTTGTAACATCGGGAGAGGGCACAAAGCATTCACAGTGTCCATCAGTGGAAGGTTTATGGCGACGATTTTCTTGGCCTTTGCCCATTAGTATACAAGATCATTCAACAAGATTGATGGCCACTTCACGGGCTGAAGCAAAAACTGCCTTGATCCACGATATAGTCTGCTCCAGGTTGCATCACAGTGGACATGCAAATCAGGCATTTGGACAAGCGGTATTGAGGGTGGCATTGCTTAACTAATGTGGAACTGAATTGATGTGAAATAATTTGCACAGGGTGGAGGCATGGTATCCATGGCTTTGTATTGCACTCTGTTGGAGGATATGGATCAATCTCGTCTTTTGTGTGCTTCAAGATAGGAAAGTACTGGGACGAGGAAGAGGGGATTTGGGTGATGCTTTATTACTTACAGGAAATCCTTATTACCTCTAGTCCTCCGCTTCCTCATCACAGTACTCATACCCACTATGCACACCCCTAGATATGGGATTGATCAGTAGACAGTGGGCATGGCAGAGGAAGTGGTGCCAGAAGAGGGGCGTGGCCACAGAGCAACACGACTGCAAAAGATTGAAGAGAGACTGCCTTGAAGATAGGTAAGTAGTGTGATAGGAAGAGGAGGACTAAGAGTAATGAAGATTATTGGTAAGTATTAGAAGCATTAGCCATATGTTGTTACTCCAGAGGTTTACAACAACCCGTAACTTGCAGCCACACAGATTAGTGCAGAATGAGGGTATTACATCTTGAAACACTGGTTTCACTTGGGTGGCACTGCAACCCGCTCTTTTACTGTGCTGGACTAACGCAAACTTTGGAGCATTGAGGTGCACTGATAGCAATGATTGCTCTCTAGGGATCACAAGCGAGTATGGGACTATTTTAGGACATACTGTATCCCACTGCAGTCCTCAGCTGGCTTCAACAGCAACAGCAATTTTGTATCTCTCACATACATGCAGGACTCCAGATAAGTTGGGTCCCAGGCCTTTTTATGCATGAAAATCTTGCAAATACGACAGCTTTATTATTTTCCTGGGTACATTTACACACAGGTTTAGAGCAAAGGACAGTGCAAAGGTCAGGTTACTTGATAGAAACTAGGAGGCTTCTTTTGATGTTTATCTACATGGATGTAATTGCAGGCCACCTCTGAAACACAATGTATTTCTCTGAAGCCTTTCAAAAAAAGAAACTGCACACTGTGATAAAAAAGGAATGGGTTCTTTCCATTCAGCGTTAGAAGCACTGTGTATAATTTCCTAGAATGTTAGGATTGTATCATTAATTAGATAGAAAACTAAGTTGCAATTGAGAATTAATATTTTGTAACAAATTATGCTTTTTTTCCAGTGAAAGCAAACCAGTATTGCACAATTGTATTTTTCAAAGTTCTGGTGCTGTGTGCATAATCATGCAAAGGCAGATCATTTTCACACTGTTAATTTAATTTACACTATAATTGTAAGTGTGTAAAATGATGACTATGCACAGTCTAGATTACATCCATTCAACCTTGCAGTCAATGGGGTACATTACTATAAATAGTCAGTGGTAACAGAGTCTTTGCTCAAGGGTGAGTGATTGTCATTACACCAATCACAGGTGTTCTAGTCTCTCAAATCTTCAAGACTACAATTAAAACATCCAAAACCTGACTCTCCAGGAAGTGCAAGCGCTGTTCAAAAACAAACACATGAAAGTTACATTTGTAATTGAAATAGAAACTCAGCAAAACCTGTGCCTGTGATAATCCAGAGAGGTATTTAATTTCATGTAGTGCTTCATAAATGGTTTGTCTAACATCTAGATACTGTGATTATTATACCTCAGTCGATACTCAGTTAACCGACCTCTGAAGGATGTTAGCCAATAAGATAGCTCAGCCAGTTGAGCACTCATTCATGCAATCTGTGCGTGATCTGTAGGTTGCAGGCTCGAATCCCGGCAAGTTCAACTCAGCCTTTCATCCTTTCGAGGTCGATAAAGGAGTACCGACTTTGGTTCGGTGATAATTTTGATAAATATGTTCTATGTACATCGCTTGGCCAAAAGCGCTATATAAATATCCATTTGACCATAAGATTAGATGTACAATTTATCATGGAGTCATTGGGCCTCATTCCGAGGTGGGCGCAAAGGGATACCGGGCACCATTAAGGACATCAGTGCCGGTAATCCCTTTGCGCCCTATTCCGAGGTCCGTTTGCGGGTCCAGGGAGCAAATAACGGTACCGCAAATTGCGGTAGCTTTATTTGCACCTTCCCCATTCCCATTGAGCCCTATAGGGGCTCAAATGGGAATGGGGAATGGTATTTTCAATGGGGACTTACCGGTCCCGCAAAGGTCCGACTAGACCGGTAAGTCCCCATTGAATGAGGGCGGACTCGGTACCGTTAGTGGAGGCAGCCATTGCGCTATTAGTGCCATGGCTACCTCCAATCTCGGAATGAGGCCCATTGCCTCTCTGCACTGTTGTATCATAACATTGGCATACCATTAGGTAGTAATAGCTCCAGAAAATGAGGACTCACCAAATGACAATTCTGCTATCGAACCTCAAAACACACAATACAATTCATTGCTTTACTATGTAATTGGCTAGGTTTTTGTGATTTCAACATTTAAATATATACAGGAGAGATCAAATGGCCAGACCTTAGAGAAATAATGAAAAGTGTATTCTGTCACAAAGCAGAAAGCTGCCGTACGGTAATGATTTCCATAGAGTGTGTGCATGCGTCGGCTACATGTCGCATACATTTTACTCTCTTGCAAAGGAGAAAAGTCATTTTTACTCTCTTAAAATCAGATTTACTCTCAAAGTTTAAAAACAGGGAGTAAAATACTCCCACCTCAAAATCTTATCTGGAGCACTGCATACATGTACAGTCCTTAGTGTGCCCAGCACTATAGCTACTGGCTTGACTTGGACACACTGTAAATCTGCTATATAACCCACAACCCGAAGGTTGCATGTTAGTCAGTGCATGTTTGAAGAGTTACAAAAACAATGGCCGGGAGACAGTAATTTGTCATTTGTAACACGCAACCGTGCAGAATAGACTGCATTTGACCGCAAATGTGAATCAAAAATGAAAATATCAAAATAATTAAACCTAAACAGATCACTGAAATAGCTAGGTTTTCAGAGTTTCAGAGCCTTACGAAATATGAGTATAGACGTGATATTTCTGAGCTCAAGAGGCAGGGACTTCCACACGTGTGGTCCATAAACAGAGACATGTCTGTCCCCTCCAGTAAAGCCACTAAAGCCCTTAATCCCTCAGGACTCCTTATTTTAGGAGACTTTAATGTATGGTTTGAAGTCCCAGGCAACCCTGACATCAGCAAACTAACTGAATTACTTCACGCACACACCATATTATCCTTCGTACCCTCACCATCTCATCGCGAAGGGTATTGCCTCAACTTGATACTCCATAGAGGCCCCGGGATTATATGGGATACATTACCCACCGTAATCGTATTTATGATGCTTATATCTGCTTAGATTCACATGCTGTGCATAGGCCGACATCTAGTGGAAGCTGCAGAGTATTACAGTTTGTTTTTCGAAACTCGAAAATGGGCGTCGACACAGGGCGTGCCAGTAATACTATCCCTAGTGTGACGTCCACTGTACCCATGATCCCTCACGCGTCTAGGACCCTCAGATTGTATTTTTTCTGACATGTGGTAGCATGAGGAGTAGCGTGAGTACAGATTATCCAAGCAGATAGATAGAAAGATAAGACTACAAGCATCCATGCGCCTTCTCTCAGAGGGGAGGAAGGGCGGGTCGCATGTAAATCTAAGCAGATACAAGCATCAGAAATACGATTACGGTGAGTAATGTATCCCTTCTGAGGCTTGTGGAATCTGCTTAGATCACATGCTGTGCATAGATTAGCGAGCAGTGTTAGAAGAAGGAGGTGGGATGTGAGAAGGGTCATGAGCAAATAAATGTCTTAGAACTGCTTGTCCCACTTGAGTATCTGTCTTGCAATGGGTGTCAATGCAGTAGTGCTGAGTAAAAGTGTGAATAGAGCTCCAGGTAGCTGCTTTGCAAATGGTGTCAAGAGGCACATTTGCAATAGAAGCCAGAGTGGCCCCAATGCCTCTTGTAGAGTGGGCTCTTGGCGTGAAAGGCAGAGTTTTTCCAGAAAGGGAGTAACACAGCTGGATACAGTTTATAATCCACTTAGAGATGGCACCTTTAGAGACGCGATCTCCCTCTTTGCCTGTAGCTACGGAGACAAACAGTTGGTCTGTTTTGCTTAGCGTTCTGGTTTTGTTTACATAGTATAGGACCACCCTACGCACATCTAGGGTGTGTAGTTTCACCTCAGCCGAGCTTTGTGGGTTCTGGAAGAAAGCCGGAAGCTCGATGGACTGGTTCACGTGGAACTTGGAAATAAACTTAGCTGAGAACCTAGGGTGTGTTCGTAAAACCAGTTTATCTTTATGGACAGTAAAGAAAGGATCCTGCACTGACAGAGCCTGAATTTCACTGACCCTTCTTATAGACGTAATGGCTACCAAGAAGGCAGTCTTATATGTCAGGTGTTTGAGACAGCTCTTATGCATGGGCTCGAAGGGAGGGCCCATGAGTTTAGCCAGCACCGCATTAAGGTCCTGGTGGTGGGTTAGAAATTGGAGGGTGAAGTCTCTTTACTCCTTCCATGAAGGCTTTAACCACTGGTACTTTCCACCACGATACTTTGTTATGCAAGGTGGTGTAAACTGACAGAGCTCCAGGTGTACCTTCAGTGAATTAAATACCAACCCTGCGTCCAGCAGGTGGAGCATGTAGGTGACTATAGTGGAAGGAGTGCAATCAACTGGGTTGATTTGCTTATTCTGGCACCAGATAACAAATTGTTTCCATTTCTCAAAGTAGCAATACCTCGTGTTTGTCTTCCTAGATTCTTTTAGGATGTGCATACATCTCTGAGGTAAATTGAGATGTCCAAACTCTATGACCTCAGGAGCCATGCTGCCAGGTTCACTGAGTTGGGTTGAGGATGTACTGTCTGACCTTGGTGCTGGGACAGTAGGTTGTACCAGCACGGGAGCTTGATGGGTTTGCACACCGCTAGTCTGCGTAAGTGTGGGAACCACGGTTGCCTCGCCCACATGGGAGCAACTAGGACGAGCGTCATCGATGCCCTGTGCATCTTGTTGACCACCTTCCTGATGAGGGGGGTTGGTGGAAAAGCGTACGCAAACATCCCTGGGCGTTCCACAGGGCGTTCCCCTGGGAGTCTGGTTGGGGGAACCTGGGTGCAAATCCTGGGCACTGTCTGTTTTCGCTTGTGGCGAATAGGTCTATAGTGGGGAAACCCCACTGAGAGAAGAGATCTTCTACGATTTCTCTGTGTGGACACCATTCGTGTTCTTGTGGGAGGGGATCCCTGCTCAAAGCGTCCGCCAGAGAATTGAGATCCCCTGGAACATGTTGAGATGACAGGTAGATGTTCCGTCTGAGTGCCCATATCCAAATTTTCTGGGCAAGCTTGGACAGATTTGGCGAACGAGTCCCCCCTTGCTTGTTCAGGTAAATTATTACTGTTGTGCTGTCTGTCAGGATCTGCACTGACAGGTTTAACAGGTAGGGCTCGAACGCTTGAAGTGCTCTGAATACTGCCAGAAGCTCTAGCAGATTGATATGATTCCTGGCCACTGAGTGAGACCAGAGACCCTGAGCTGTGTGGTGGAGAAGGTGTGCTCCCCACCCTGACAGGGATGCGTCTGTTGTGACTACAGCCTGTATCTCGGGATCGTAAAAGGGTTTCCCCTTTGATAGGTTTTCTCTTGTCCACCAGTGCAGACTTTGTACAAGTGTTGGCGAAACGACCACTAGATCATCCCACTGACCACTTGGGACGCATGCGCAGGCGCGCGTGGGGGACCAGGTAAATACATGATGCCATCATGCCCAGCAAACGCATCGCTTTGCCCACCGTTATCTGGCGACCAGCCTGATATAGCGGAATTTGAAGCATTAGATTCCGAATTCTTTCCTCTGATGGACAGGCCAACCCTTCTTATGTGTTTAGGACAGCTCCTAGGAACTGTTTGGAGGTGCTTGGCACCAGACTTGACTTCTTCTCGTTAATGGAGAAACCCAATTCGAAGAGGTTGATAGTTCTTTGAATGTTTGATCTGCAAATTACCGGGGTCTCCCCCGTGATGAGCCAGTCGTCCAGGTAAGGGTGCACTGGGATAGCCTCCCTGCGTAGGTGTGCCGCCGCCACCGCCAGTACCTTGGTGAATACCCTTGGAGCCGAGGCTATACCGAAGGGCAGTACCTTGAACTGGTAGTGCTGACTGTCCACCTTGAAGCGCAAGAATCTTCTGTGCGCTGGGAAAATGGAAATATGAAAATAGGCATCTTTCATATCCAATGTTGCCATGTAATCCCCCTTTTTTAGGAGGGGGATTACCTCTTGGAGAGTAGTCATGCGAAACTTTTGGGGCTTGACATACTTGTTTGCAGGCCGTAAATCCAATACTGGGCGCATTGTCAAATCTTTTTTTGGCACAAGGAAGTAAGTTGGATAAATACCCTTGTTTACCTGGTGTCCAGGGACGAGTTCTATCGTGTCCTTTGCTAGAAGATTGCCGATCTCTTCGAGGAGGATCTTCTGGTGGTCTAATGAATGTATCTTTTGACGTGGAGGGTGGTTTCGGGGACGCTGTAACAGTTCTATGCAGTATCCTGCGGACACTGTGGACAGCACCCATCTGTCTGATGTGATCCCTTCCCAAACTTGGGTGAAGTTGGAAATACGTCCCCCTACTGGGGATGCGTGAGAAGGGACCCTGAACGGAAGGTCACTGTTTTGCGGGAGGCGTGCCGTTGCCTCTATTGGGGCTGCCTCTACCCTTACCACGTCCCCTCTTGTTACCCCTGCCATAACCCTGGGTAGACTGCTGGTTGTTGTTATTCCATGGTGTACCCTGCCCCTGGGAATAGTTGGAGCCTCTTTGTGAGTTTTGGCCGCGTGGGCGACGAAAATTGCCATTCCCTCTTTGATTAGGGGGTTTGTTGGTTAACTGGCCCAGGGATTTGAGAGTCTCGTATTCACCTTTCGCATTTTTTAAGGCGTTCTCTACCGCCTTACCAAACAGTAGATCGGGCTCCACCGGTTTGTCTATTAAGGATGCTTGTGTCTCGGGTTTAAACCCAGAAACCATGTCTTTTGATAACAGTGCTCTCTGCTATCAGTCTGCCGGCGTTATCCGCGGCATCAAAGGTCGCCTTAAGGATGCAACCGGATACGGCCCTTCCCTCCGACGCAACCTGTGCCAACTGTCTTTTTAAAGGTTCCGGGGCGGAGTCAATGAGCGCCATAACTTCTTCCCACTGATGGCAGTTGTAACTCGCCAGCAGGGTGGTGGAGTTGGCAATCCTTGCCTGGTATGCGGAAGTGGAGGCTACCTTCCTTCCCAACCCATAGATCTTCTTGCTCTCCTTGTCGGGGGGAGCTTCAGACGACGATAAGGGTGTTCCCGCCCTCTTTCGGGTATTAGTCACTAACAGGTAGTCTGGTTTCAGTTGTCCCCTTATGTAGAGTGGGTCTGATTGGGCTGCCCTGAACAGTTTTTCAATCCTGGGGTTTACCGCCCTGGTGAGGTTGGGATTGAGAAGGGAAGGGTCTATTCTCCTTTGTATTGATTTTAGAATAGGGATGGCCTGGGCAACAGGTCTCTTTTCTCCCACTAGTTCCTCGTCAAAGTCCCTCTCCTCCTGTGCTCCCTGCGTATCTATGCGGAAGTGTTCAGCTGCTCTAGATAAAGCCTCATTTAAGAGAGGTTGGTTGTCGACAGGAGAGTCGGTAACCGGAGGTTCTTTGTCTACTGGGGAGTCTACTCTGTAGACTTCTGGGTCATCTTCGTCGTCATCTTGGGCCTCGTCATCCCCATAGTAATCCATTCCAGTATGGATGTCCAACTTGGCCAATTATGGATCCTCGTTAAAAGATGGATCCTCACCATATTGAGAGTATGGCTGGACATGGAAAAGGTCAGAAGACCTACTTTGCGTTGGCGCCTCAACTTGAGGTTTTTTACCAGGGGGTTTAGGGTCCTTAGACCCTGAGGGGTTGCCCCGTCAGGGGTATAGGCGAGGAAGTGCTGTGGATTGTTGACATAGAAGTCGGCTAGGGATGACATTCTAGACATAACTCTGTCTATATCCTCACTTGACCATTCTTTAGAGCTGGGGATTACCCTCTCCAGGGAGTGTTTCCCTGCTATATCCTGACTGGACCTATGGCCTTGTGCAGGGGTCTTGGATATTTTTTCAAAAGATTGTGACTTGTCCTTATGTGTCTGTGGTGCAGATGAAGGCTGAGAATGCTTTTTCAGCTGTTTACGCCCCTCCCGTGACTGGACGAGTGCTTGCCCGGTGTTTTCACCTTTTCGGAGCTCTTCGACGTCTGGCGTTGAGATTCGGGGGTAGTGTCCCTTTCCTTAGCGAGTGGAGGTCGGGGCACGTGAGCAGCCGTTACGCGGTCTGCTGACGCCGACTCCTGGAGTGCGGCCTGGGGATGGTGGTCGTCTTCGTCTCCCGACGATCGAACCTCCGTTACTTTAGAGAGCGAGGCACTCTTGGCAACAGTGGATGGTTGCCTGGTGTCATGCGGTGATCTTGATCGAGAACGCCCAGAGGACACCGATTCGGTGGACCGTTCTCTGTGTGACTCTCTCCGAGAACTCGACGCGTGCCCTGAGACTCGGTTGGACTTCGAGTGCTTAGTGGATATGTTGTGGGTAGCGCTTGTGTTGCGGGGGTGTTCCCCATAGCTGCCCTGCCAGACAACCTTCCGAGGTCAGGGACTTGCACTTGGCTGTCTCTCGACGCCACGTTGCCCTCGCCGTCCGATAGGATGGCGTCGCTGCCATCACTGAAGGCGCCCTCCGCTTCCATAGCCTCTTGTTGCCTGGCGTGGTGGGCCCAACGTTTGACCGAACGGTCCTTTAGAGTCTTCGGTTTAAACCGACTACACGCTCTGCAATTCCCCTCAGGGTGGTCCCTTGGCAAGCAGAGGTTACAGGGAGCGTGTCTGTCAACCCAAGGCTACTTGCGGTTGCACTTAGGGCAAAATTGAAAAGGGGTACCCTCCATACGCACCCTGTGGCAGCGGGCTAGTGTGTGTAGGAATATATAAGAAAATGTATCTATATATATAGAGTGTAGAGTATGTACCACCCCCCACTCTCCCTACTTGTAGGGGCCGAGGCCACAGGCCTTCCAAGGCCCGGGCCGAGCCCAGAGGCCTTCCTAGGCCCAAGTCCGTTGTGCAGCTCTCGACTGTTGTTTTTCTTCTCTGGGCCGGCATCGAGTGTCGATCTTCGGTGACTCAACGTTGGGATGGAGAAAACGGGGAAATATTAGGATTTTTTGCAAAATTATGGCTAAGGCCAGGGAACTCTGCGGGATGCTTCTGACCAGTATGGTGGAAAAAAACAATCTGAGGGTCCTAGACGCGTAAGGGATCATGGGTACAGTGAACGTCACACTAGGGATAGTATTACTGGCACGCCCTGTGTCGACGCCCATTTTCGAGTTTCAAAAAACAAACTGTAATACTCTGCAGCTTCCACTAGATGTCGGCCTATGCACAGCATGTGATCTAAGCAGATTCCACAAGCCTCAGAAACTTGATACCAATTTCCTGGTCAGGTCATTTTGTAGAACCTTTGTGATCAACAAAAGAGCACCCTAGAAAACCTGCAGATGTCTGATTTATCAGTTATTCTTCTCGCAGTCTTAAGGACTTAGCCAAAATCACAGAGCAGGAAATCTTTTCAGTGGTGGTCCCTCCCTGTCCAGACCTTGCAAGTGAATAGTATTTCTTATCTAATATGAATGAACTGTGTGATTTATGCAACCATATTGCTCCTATTAAAACGAGACATTACAAAATCGTCAAACAATTGGTACTCTGCCTCCCTTCGACTTCTATTGAAGAAAAGAGAAACTGTAGCATAAAAACAGGGACTCTGCCTCTGATATAGTCAGAACTGCTCTTACTACCTATAAAAAAGCAATATGTTCTGCTAAACCTAACTATCTCCAGAATCAAATACAGCCATCAATAAACCTAACGAGCACTGCAACGTCCTAAAATTATTTTGCAATCCACAATGTGCATCCTCTAACTTGCTGCCAACACCAAAGCTGGCAAATAACTTCAACAAATTCTTTCTGAACAAAATCATTATAATTAGAAGGAATATCGACAACGTATCTATGGCCTTTACACCTCCCTCATAGGTAGAGACTTCCATGGTAACTCATTCTAGATGCAAGTTTGACTTCTCTCCAGTCTCTTTGGAACACAATATTCCCACTTCTACTAGCATTGAAACCAACTAATCACAACTATGATTTTCTTGCAGCTAGTCTTTTCTATCATCAAGCCAATACCTTTTGTGAATTCTCACTAGCTTTGTCATTTCTTCAATTTGTCAATGGATTGTCTCTAATACTCTGAAAGCATCTGTTCTGATGCATTTGCTGAAAAACAAACTCGTTGGACCATTATACCCCACAAAACTACGACCCCATCTTTTATGGCCAGCTAAGATTCTTGAAAAGGTGGTCAAATTACAGTTGCAAACATTTGTGGAAAATAAACAGCTTCTCATCTCTTCCAGTCTGGCTTTAGGAGATCTCATGGAATGGAAACGACACTTGTAAATGTGTGGGATGACATCTTGAACTTTGTAGATGAGGGATCCATCACTTGGTTGATTAGGGTGGACCGATCGGCAGTGTGCGATACGGTTGCCTTCGAAATATTACTGTCCAGGCTGACTGAAGTTCCTCATGTATACCAGAAGTCCCTAAAATGGCTTACATCCTTTTAAACCGACCAAACCAAACAGGTCAAGATTGGACCTTATTATTCTGACCCAATCTCGGTCATTTGCGCAGACCCCCAGAGCTCTTCTCTGTCCCTGTTACTTTTCACCATTTATATTCAGCCAGTAATGACTAATGCACATTTTTTCTAAATACAATCTTAAGTATCACTCTTCTGCAGATGATAAGCAGGTATATATGCGTGTTAATATTTTGTCTAAATCTCTTCAGTGCACAGTGGACTGCATTTCGGAAATAAACAATTCAATGGTATCTACCAAGCTACAACTAAACCCTTCCAAAAGAGAGGTCATTCTCTTCGGTCCAACAAATCGTTTAAATAACTCCTCCCGGCTTCCTTCCTGCCCTGTGCCATTTAACCTTACTGCACCCTTCTTGCAGAAAGCACAACATCTTGGCTGCATTTGGAAACCCAATTTGGACAGTAACATCTATGTGGGGAAGTAGTAAAGTCAATTTATTTCCGTCTTCGACTTTTACAACCAATCCTCGCTTTCATCCCAACAGTGGACCGACCAGCTGTAATCGACTCATTGGTTAACCCTAAATGGGATTATGGTAATGCTTTGTTAACAGGAATATCAGGTAAACAACTCCTATGATTACAAAAAGCACCGAATTTAGCAGTGAGACTAATTTATTAAGTCCTAAAATCTAATCTATATCACCATATCGCAGGTCTCTTCACTGGCTGCCAGTAAGGCAAAGATTCATTTTAAAGTTCTCTGCCTTGTGTTTAAGTGTCTTAATGGACCTATCTATCTGCAAAAACGAACCCTTATTTCACGGCTCGTCCCCTTCCGTCTTTAAATCACAGCTTGCTAGTGGTACCTGCATCACAATTTGTTCATAGAGGGGGTAAGCATTTTTCAGTTTTGGGCCCCCGTCTCTGAAATTCACTCCCAATTGATCTCAGATTTATCAACTCTTATCTCTTATTTAGGAAAGATCTTAAAACCTACCTCTTTAAATAATTTGGCTTTTTCTTGTCTTCTGCACTATATGTGACTGAAAATATACTAACATCTGCACCCAGATGCAGTTAATTCTGCCCAATTCTCGTTATGCAAGCGGATATGCGCTCGATAAAGAAACTCAAACTCAAACCCTCTTTGGACACAGCGGGAGGATGGTACCCTCAATAGTTTTCGAACCTCTGATCTAAGTGATCTCGTTGTTTGAGAAAAGTAATTCTATTTACTAAACATTATGGAGGAAGTTCCGTCACACATTTTGTACATTAAACATAAGGTTTTAAAATCAATTCTTTGACCCACTGCCAGCCAATGTAAGGAGGCTCAGTAGTTTGATAACAGAGTAACCTCAAGAAATTAAAGATCAATCTGACTGATGCATTTTGAGCAAATTGCAGTCGTCATAGTTGATGTTTGGGGATGTCTGGGGATGCCTATTAAAGTGGCCCTGGCATAGTCTAGTTTAGAGTTTACCAGAGAGTCTACAAATATTATTGGTGCCAAGAATGGGAAAGCTGGCCGAAGTAGTCGAAGAGTGTAATATCACCATTGGACAATGGCACCAGTTTGGTAATTGCAACTCGGATCAGACTGCCAGTGGCATCCTAGGTTCTTAATCCTAGAGGCATAAGTAGAAGGTAAACTTAACAAATAGGAAAATGGAGGTACTGGGGATGGATTTTTCAATAAACATTTCAGTCCTTTCAGCATCATTTCCGTCTTCGTACGACTGAGTTGCAATCTATTCAAGGTCCTCCACTGTGCAATCTCATCAGTACATTGTGAAATGTTTTCCACAGACACTGTAGCGTCCTCGATCCGCAGATAAACTGGGTATCATCAGCGTAAGAATGATAAAACAGATTAATTTTCGAGAGGATTTCCATCAGGGGTTGCATATATATGTTAAAGAGAATCGGGGATAACGAAAAACCCTGTGGAACCCCAGAGGGTACAGAGGTTTCTGTAGATAGGAAATTTCTAATCTTGGCACTTTGTCGACATTTCATCAAAAAGGAACGAAACAGACCAGAGCTTGGTTTGACACTCCTGCCACATTAGAAACTCTAGATAGCAGGGTGTCAAAATACACTGTGTCGAATCCTGCAGCGAGGCCTAACATGATCAATAATGTCAGTACACCGTAATCAGCATTTCTCAACACATTGGGGGTCATTACGATCCTGGCGCTAAGGGGTTAACGGCGCCGTAAAAGGCTAAGGCGCCGTTAACCCCTTAGTGCCTAATTACGAGGTCCTTTTGCGGGACCCGACCTTAATGGCTGGTCTGGACCACCCGTTAAAGTAGGGACCCGCAAAGGGACTCTCGGGGTAATTACGGTACCGCAATTTGCGGTACCGTAATTACCACCTTCCCCAGTCCCATTGAGCCCTATGGGGCAAAAATGGGAATGGGGAAGGGCCAATGTTCAATGGGAAATTACTGCCCCGCCAACCTTGGAATGGGGTGGTAATTCCCCATTGAACATTGGCGGACTCGTTACAACACCGGCAGCAACCATGGTGCTAATAGCGCCATGGGTTACCGCCAGTATTGTAATGAGGGCCATTGTCACATACCGCAAAGATGATGGTCTCAGTATCATGCTGTCGATGAACCCAGGAATAGTGTGTGTCTAAGATTTGATACTGGTATACATAAGACTGTAACTGAGAGGTTACAACCTTTTCCAATACATATCGGCCAAGGGAGACCTGTGACTGGCTGATCATTCTGCACTATTTCTGCATTGAGAGACCTTTTTTCGGCAATGGTGTTCAGGTGGTAGTTTTAAGTGCCAATGGAAAAATCCCCTTATTAAGGGAGACATTGCCAAAAACCTGTCCAAAAAAAAATGTGAGAAACATTATTCCCAGCAACATAGGCAGGGATTCCATTACCATTACAACATTGCTTGTTAATCTGCTTAGAATCACATTCTGTGCATAGACTAGCGCGCAGTACCCAGAGTTGGAGGTGGGTTGTGAGAAGGAACAGTAAAGAAGAGATGTCTTAGTACTGCTTGTCCCACCTGAGAATCAGACCTAGAATGAGTGTCTAGGCAATAGTGTTTTGTAAAGGTGTGTACAGAACTCCAGGTTGCCGCTTTGCAAATGGACTCAAGAGGAACATTTGCAATGAATGTTATGGATGATCAGTGTCTCGAGTAGAGTGTGCTCTAGGCTTGAAGGGCAGTTCCCTCAGCAAAAGTGTAACATAGTGTGATGCATTTGACAATCCACCTTGAGAAAGCTGATTTGGAGACAGGATCCCCTTCTCTACCAGCTGCCACTGAAACAAAGAATTGTTTAGTCTTCCTTAGTGGTTTATTTCTTTCCAGGTAAACATGACTGCCCTGCGCACGTCTAGTGTGTGAAGGCTTCTTTCGGCCATGTTCGTAGGGTTCTGGAAGAAAGTGGGTAGTTCGATTGATTGGTTCACATGGAACTTTTGAGATGAATTTAGGCGCAAACCTGGGATGTGTGCACAAACCTTATCTTTGTGGACTGTAACAAAGGGGTATAGAACAGAAAGAGCCTGTAGTTCGCTAACCCTTCTGATAGAAGTGATAGCCACTAGGAAGGCTGTTTTATAAATCAGGTCTTTCAGACGTGCTTTATGCATAGGCTCAAAGGGAGCTCCCATGAGCCTGGTCAAAACCACATTCAGATCCCATCCAGCGAATGGGTGAGAGATGGGAGGATAAATCCTCTTAAACCCTTCCATAAAGGCTTTAATCACCGGTACTTTCCACCACTATACCTTTTGTTGTGATGTGGTGTAGGCTGACAGAGCAGCCAGATGAACCTTTAGGGAATTGAAGACTAACCCAGTGTCCAACAGGTGGGTTAGATACGGCACAATGTGTGAGGGTGAGCAATCGATGGGACTGACGCCCTTGGAATTGCACCAGATGACAAAACGATTCCATTTGCTGGCATAGCAATAACGTGTATTAGGTTTTCTCGCTTCCCTGAGGGAGTTGCAGGTGTCCGAACTCTATGACCTCAGGAGCCAAGCTGCTAAGTTCAGAGTTTGTGGGCATGGATGTAGGGTCTCCGCCCTGTCCTGAGACAACATGTTGTATGGGCAGGGCAGCTTGACTAGTGGGGAGAGGGACATTTCCATTAGGTGAGCGAACCAGGGTTGGCGGGCCCACATGGGGGCCACCAGTATCATGGTAACTGGTTCCTGGTGCATTTTGTGTACTATCTTGTTGAGAAGGGGAGTCGGGGGAAAAGCGTAGACAAATTTCCCCGACCAAGTTATCCAGAGACCGTTCCCCTTTGATCGGTTCTTGGGGTACCTGAAGGCGTAGTCTTGGCATTGGGCGTTCTTCTGAGTAGCAAACAGGTCGATCTCTGGGAAACCCCATTCTGCGAAGACGTTGGACACAATGTCTTCGTGCAGTCGCCATTCATATTCTTCTGGCAGAGGAAAATCTCTGCTGAGTACATCTGCCAGAAGATTGAGTTCCCCTGGAGCATGTTGGGACAACAAAAACATCTTGTGTTTGAGAGCCCATATCCAAATGTTTTGGGACAGCTTGGATAGCCCTGGAGAGTGAGTGCCCCCCTGTTTGTTCAGGTAATAAATTGCTGTAGTGCTGTCCGTTAGGATCAGCACTGTCTTTCCTTGAAGTTGCACCTGAAAGGCCTTCAATGCTTTGAACACCGCTAATATCTCCAGTAAGTTTATATGGTTGGACACTACTTGAGGAGACCAAACTCTGTGCGCTGTCTGTTGAAGCAGATGAGCTCCCCACCCTGTGAGAGATGCATCTGTCGTGAGAGTGGCTTCCACTGCAGGGGTGGTGAAGGTCTTCCCCTTCAAGAGGTTTTCTCTTGACCACCACTACAGAGAGAGAACCAGGGCTGGCGAGACAACTACCAGATCTTCCCATTGTCCGCTGGCCTGACACCACTGGCTGTTGAGCCACTCTTGCATGGGAGGCATGCGCAGCCGCGCGTGGGGAACCAAGTTTATGCATGATGCCATCATTCCTAGCAAGCGCATTGCTTTGCCTACCGTCAGCTCCCGACTGGCTACATATTGGGGGATCTGCGAAAGCCTGTTCTGGACCCTCTCGCTGGAGGGGAAGACTAAACCGTCTTCCATCCGAATTAGAGCTCCCAGAAATTGTTTTACTTGGCTGGGGACTAAACTGGATTTCTTTTCGTTGATTGAGAAACCCAGGCTGAAGAGGAGATCTACTGTTTTTTGGGTGTTCGAAAAACAAGCGTCGAACAAGTCCCCCGTGATGAGCCAGTCGTCGAGGTAAGGGTAAACTGGGACTCATAGTCTGCGCAGGTGTACTGCTGCCACTGCCAGGACTTTGGTAAACACCCTTCGCGCCGAGGCGATGCCGAAGGGGAGTACCTTGAATTGGTAATGTTTGTCCTGGATCATGAACCTCAGGTATTTCCTGTGCGCTGGCAACATTGAAATATGAAAGTATGCATCTTTCATATCCAATGTTGCGATGAAGTCCTCTTGTTTCAGCAATGGGATCACCTCCTGCAGTGTTACCATGCAAAACCTCTGGGGTTTTATAAACTTGTTTGCTGGGCGCAGGTCTAGAACAGAACGCATGGTGAGATCCTTTTTGGGTACAAGGAAGTACACTGAATAAATACCGTTGTTTACCTGAAGAATAGGGACGGCTTTTATGGCGTCCTTTCCCAGCAGTGCCTCCACCTCGTGGATGAGGATCTCTAGATGGTCCGGTGAAAGGCGCCGTGAGCGCGGCGGTCTGAACTGTGGAGGTCGGGCGAATTCCACGCAGTAACCATGGGCGACCGTCTTTAAGACCCACTGATCGGAAGCTATCCCCTCCCACGCTCTGAGGAAAGATGTTAATCACCCCCCGACCGAGGTGACATGGGAGGGGACCTGGACTTGGTGGTCATTTCTGACCAGAGGCTGTGGCTCCTCTGGGATTGGGGCCTCTGCCTGTACCTTTGCCGCGTTTCTAACCCCTTGAGGAGTAGTAAGTGGGGCTTCCAGATGTTTGATTTGCGTTGAAGTTACCTGTGCAGTAGTTGTTTTGAGCAGCACAGGCTTGCCCTCAAAAGGACCGCCGAGAGTTATTACCCCTCTGGGAGGAGGGTTTCTGTGTAATTTGATGCAGAGACCTTATAGTCTCATTCTCCTTCTTGGCTGTCTCCAGCGCCTCATCCACTGCTTTCCCAAAGACGTTAGTCTCCTCAAAGGGTTTATTAATGAGGGAGGCCTGAGTCTCAGGTCTAAATCATGATGTACGCAGCCAAGCATGTCTTTTCAGTAGAGTCCCTTGAGCAAGAGACCTGCCTGTAGTTTCTGCAGTGTCCAGGGTGTTCTTCACCACATTTTGGTTAACCAGTCTTCCCTCCGTTACAATGGCGAGAAGCTTTGATTTGGCGGGCTCGGGAACCTCTTGGAGGCCTTCCTGGAGCAAATTCCATTGGGCATCAGCATAGCTTGTTAATAGAGTAGTATTATTAGCAACCCGTATGGTGTATGCAGCTGCTGACGTGACACGTTTGATCAGGGCATACAGCCGCTTAGACTCCTTGTCCGGTGGTGATTCTCCCGTGGCAAGGGGTAGCGCTGCCCTCTTTCGAGTGGAAGTCACTACCAGTGAATCTGGGATGGCGTGCCCTTTAATGTATAGAGGGTCAGAAGGAGAAGGTCGAAATAACTGCCCGTGTTTGAGCAGGTGACACCAATGCGGGAGCTACCCGTCTCTTAACAGAGTTAAGGAGGGGATGGATTGACTTGCCTTATGTTTTTCTTTAATGATATCCTCCACAACATCTTGCTCAGGTACTGCTTATTGAGTGGCAATTTTGAAGTATTCAGCTGCTTTTTTCAACATGGAGTTGAATGCCATTTGGTCATCTACAGGAGAGGCCTGGCGAGCCGGGGTGGACGGAGGAGAGTCTAGGCACAAAACATCAGAGTCCTGATCTTGCTGTGTCCATGGGTCTTGAACTTCCTGCTGGGTTTCCTCCCAGTTGTCCGTAGTATCCTGTTGATCTTCCTCATAGTTTTGCAGAAAAGAAGCTTCTTCTTCTTCATTATAGATGTCTCTATATGTGTCCATCTGGACCACGTCTTCCTTTTGGAAAACATGAGACTGATCTTCCTGAATTTGGAGGTTAGGGTGTTAGGGTCTACCCTAACCCTTTTCGGGGGCGGGGGGAGGGGATGATCAGAAGAACTGATAATCTGCTCCAGCCGATCCATACACCCTTCGAATTTTTCTGTAGTCCATTTAGAGGACCCAAATGGGCCTATGTGAGGAGAAACGACATTCTCGCACTGTGGCGTCGAAAGGAACCTCTCAGGGTGTAGGACAAAGGCTCTCGACTATCTTCATAAGCCTCATCGGAATCGGGAACCCAATCCGCCAAAATATTTTACGCAGCTTGTCCCATAACCTTAGGTGGAACCGGAGTAAGGCCCACCGTCGCCGTAATTCTTCCGATGCTACTTTCGATAGTCACCGAATCGTCGTGAGACAAAGGCGCTGATGATTTACCGGCAGTTGTAATACCGTCCGCGGCACTAGAGGGCCTAGCGGTCGGTTTTCCGGGTAGAGGCCTAGCCGTAGTTTTCGTGCCTACTGAGGCCTTAGAAGTCGTCGAAGCGTCGGGCTCCCGCACTTCGACGCGTGTAGGTTTCCGAGGAGCGCCATTAGTTTGTTTAGATTGCCCAGTCGCAAAACGCTGCTGCGGATGCGGGAAAGGCTATGGATCTGAACAATCTGAGGGAACCGGCAAAGTTTTCGGCGGCCCCGTTGGCGCTTTCGCCTTTTTCGACGAAGGGGTTGTGTGCTTAGTGCGATGTAGCAAGACCAGAGTTGAGCCTTAGAGGGTCGGGGACGGGCGTGGCGGACATAGAAGCATCGGCCTCAAGGTCTATAACATCCGAAACAGACGTTTGGTCATCCGAAGTACCCCCGTCACTTTCAGCTGGTGTGGCGGTGGGGGAAGGAGGCTCCACGCGTGACATACTGTACGCGGCCTACCGCTTTACACAGCGCTCCTTAAGGGTCTTAGGCCGAAGGAGTTTGCACGCCGCACACCGCTTCTCGTCGTGCTCTAGGGGGAGACAGGCGTTACACGTCCAGTGTTCGTCCAGCCAAGGATATCTGACCCTACACCTAGGGCAGAATCTAAAAGGAGTCCTTTCCATAGCCAAAGGGAAGGATGACCAGACCAACAGGGAAAAGAGGATAAAGGAGGAAAGACATACTAAACAATATGGCCACCCCAACCCCACTCTCCCTACTGTATAGGTCGGCCAGAGGGCCCGACCACGTGGAAAATCCAGCCGCCGCATCGTAGGCGCCGAAATCCACAGCTGTAGACGATTCCCCCGTAGTCTTCGTCGAAGATGTTCTTGTTGGGTGAAGTGACTTAACGGGGAATAAACCAACAATTCGGTAAGATAAACAATGTCTCTAGTAAGAGCTCTGCTATAGGGCGACCAGTTATCTGGGTGGAAAAAAACAATCTGAGGGACCTCAGCGCGTGAGGGATTTTGGGTACTACACAAGTCACGATAGGGATAGTGTTACAAACACGCCTATGCCGACGTCCCCGTTCGGTCCCCGAAAGACAAGATGCAATGCTCCGCTGTTACCACTGGATGTCAGACCATAGGTATAGCATGTGATTCTAAGTAGATTAACAAGCATCAGAACTTGTTTTACTTATTGTACTTCCTACAGGAACTAAACTCTGCAGCGGCAGGATGTTTCAAGGAACTTAATTTCATAATACAGCTCATGGCCTGATCAAATTCTAATGACTTAGCTCTCATTTTTTTTAGATCTAACTTTCATATAGCACCCATCCTAAGCTACGTGAAGTCCACTCCCAAGCTCCTACACAGGGCAGCTCAATCCACAAACTATGGATAAATTTACTTGAGGAAAGTAGGACTCCATTTCCCCAATAGCATTCCCAATATTGGGGTTTTCTTGGGTCGTTGCAGATACTTTCTGATGAAATTCCAAAGATCTTTCTTCCACACATAACCTAATACTTGATGTACGCACTTCCAATCAAAGAGCCTCCCCTGGGGGGGCGCTGTTGCGCACAGAAGAAGATGGCCGCTTCTGTGTGAGCTCCGGAGTGAACCAGGGCAGAACTCCAAATATATCCGTATAACGGGTCCGGTTACACCCGGGCGACGCACCGAGGGTGCGGTGGCGACTGGGCTACCTGGAGGTGAAATTTCGGGCGGAACGCTGGCTGCCATCCTGAGTTATCGCGATTCTTGAGTGTGCCCGCGCGCGGGGCCTTCACTCGGGCCGCCTGGAGAGGGGAGGAGCCCGGGAGAGAGCGAGCGCAATCCGCGGCCTGCTCGCGGAGGAACCTTCGTTACGGGCCTCTCCCCACCGCGCTGCTTAGCCCCCCTCCATACCGGCTGACACTGTGGCCCTCTCTCGGCCCCTCGGCTTCACCCCATCGCCCATCGACTGCTGCGGCTGAATACGGGAACCTTACCCGCCCGGCGGGAGCCGACTGCTACACTTCCTTGCTGCTAACCGCGGCCCTCAATCCGGAGGCCTGTGGTCCCCTCACCGGCACGGTGTGCTGAGGGGGTGCGACACCCGACCACGCTACGACGCGAGCCAGGGAGCGGCCGCGGGGACGTCAGCCCTGTGCAACTGGGCTATATTGGTCCACCGGCTCGCCACCTTGTTGAACGCCCGGTGGCACTAGGGGACGCTTGTCACTACCGGGCCTCTCGCTCGACGTATGTACTGAGGATCGTGGTGTCCGGGGCGATCAGTCCATACTAAATACAGCGGATAATGCCCAAGAGCCTAGGATCCAAGAAGACCAGGGGGGCCATCGACAAGTACACCACAAATATTCAGAAGGAAACCATATCGCAGATGGAGCCACCGGCGACCACCCCGGACCAACAAGCGACACCGCAAGCCCAGATGGATCCCCAAGCGGTGTTTCTCGCTATGCAGCAAGGGTTCGGCGCCCTGAACGACAAACTTGACGGGATCACCGCAAACGTGGCATCCATTAAGGCTAAACTGGATAAGACAACGACGCGCATAACCGAAGCTGAAACCAGAATATCAGGCGCGGAAGATGCGCTCGAAAACCTGAAAACCACGGTGTCCACAATGGCGATTGAACTAGGAACTGTTAAATCTAAATGCGAGGACTTGGAGGCGAGATCGAGACGCAACAATATCCGCATTGTAGGTGTGCCTGAAGATGCGATGAAGGGCCCAATGGAGGGGGGAGTGGAGGCCCTCCTCCGCGATCTGCTGGGCGACCCAGGATGGTCCCCCATGTTCCTAATAGAGCGTGCACACAGATCTATGGCTCCAAAACCAAAACCCGGAGCATACCCGAGACCAATAATTGCACGCGTGCTTAACTACAGGGACAGAGACTTGATACTGCGAACGGCAAGAGAGAAGCGGGAGCTGAGATGGGAGGCTAGCGTGATACGGATCTTCCCAGACTTTACACTGGCGGTGCAACAGGAAAGGAAACAATTTGCGGGTGTCAAGAAACTGCTACGAGAGCGACAGGTCCAATACGCAATGCTCTACCCGGCGAGACTGAAGATCCTGTACAAGAACAAAGTCCATTTCTTCACCTTCCCCGAGGAGGCCGCCAATTTTGTGGAGACGCACATCCCTGCGGACGTGGGGAGCACCGAGGAAGCTAATCAAGAATGACCTCCCTGGGGAAGGCCAGGAGAGGGGCGGCATTGCATGCCGCTCCACATATATCAACGGTTCCCCCCGGATGGAGACGTTCACTAAGGTGGGAAATCATTGTCTACGGTTTGTGCTACGTGTTGACTTTCCTTGCCGCCAGTAACATGTGTGAGAGTAACACCGGACCTGACTAAGTGTTTTCATGTTTGGAGGAGCATATGCCCTGGGAATCTCTGCAGGCCCCCCAATTGCAGGTGCATATGTTAAAAGTTAGTGGGAGGGAGGGGGATTCTTTAAGCACAGTAGAAGTTCGGGATGCTGTGAGGGTGGGGGGTGGTGGGATCAGGATGGAAGTGGGGATGTGTTATTGTTGTTATGGGGAGAAAGGTAAAAGCACGAGGTTACAGCGCACTTGCACAAATGGGAATTATATGAGACACTCCTCTATAGACTCACAATGCTTTCACATTGAATGGGATGGCTGGAATGATCTCTGAGAACATCAGATTCATGAGTTGGAATGTTCGGGGCCTGGGGTCTAGGGTTAAGAAAAGGAAAATCATGGCCTACATTAACAGACACGCCCCACAAATCCTATTCCTACAGGAGACACACATTGGCCCGCAACACGGGGAACAACTAGCGCCGAAGTGGGGAACCCACCAATACTTCACAACCTACTCGAATAGGGCCAGAGGAGTAGCAATACTGTTACACAGAACCCTCCGATTTACGTGCAAGGAGGTAAAGTGCGATCAAGGGGGCAGGTATGTCTTGGTGCATGGCAACTTGCAAGATAGAGAGGTGGTTCTCCTTAATGTCTATGGTCCCAACCTGGATGACCCAGGGTTTTACACCGAACTTTTCGGGATGTTGGCCCACTATCCAGCAGCCCACCTGATTTGCGGGGGGGACTTCAATACCATTCTGAATGTAGACATGGATCGCACCTCGACACAAGCGAGATCTTTAACCAAGGCCGCTCAGGCGATAATGGCTCACATGGCAGACCTGGGACTAAAAGACGCATGGAGGACGTTACATCCATCCGAGAGGGGATACACCTATTACTCCACGGTACACGACATGCATTCCAGGATAGACCTGTGGCTGCTAGACAACGTGGTGCTGTCCTGGGTACTCACAGCACATATGCTGCCCAGGACATACTCTGACCACTCACCAATAGTGCTAGACCTCCGGCTACCGGGCGAAGCAGTGTGTAGACCTCCTTGGAGGTTCAAACCTGCAGCGCTGCGTGATCTGGTCTATAGGACCGCGCTGGAACAACACGTACAGGAGTATTTTGCATTTAATGACAACTCTGTGTCTCGCCAGGCGACTCTGTGGCAAGCATTCAAGGTGTATATTAGAGGCGCCTCTATATCGAGTGAGAGTGGCATCCTCAAAGACATAAGGAATAGGATGCAACGCCTTGAAACACAAATAGCTGCTATACAATCACAATATGAGCTTCAACCGACACCACAGCTGGCATTGGACCTAAAAAACACACTGGACGAATTCAATGAGGCTGCCGATCAAGAGATCCGCTACTTTGACAGACCGGCGGCCGCTCGCCGCTATGGTGAGAGCGAACGCCCGGGGAGGTTGTTGGCTAGAGCAGTGAAGGGGGAGAGGGGACCGACCGACATTTCATGTATAACAACGCCGGAGGGCGCGGTCACTACAGATCGGGGCAGTATACGCTCCACGTTTCTTAAATTCTACGAGGAGCTGTACTCACCCCAGTCAGACGCCACTGAAGGTGAGATCGAGCAGTATCTCTCCCATATCCCGACAACCCTGCTAGCTGCAAACACGAGAGAGGTACTGGAAGCCCCGATAACTGAGGCGGAGGTGATACGGGCCATCGAAGCTCTCCCGAATGGGAAGGCCCCGGGTACAGATGGCCTAAGCGCTGAATTTTATAAAGAATTTAAGTTCCTTCTGGCACCCCGGTTACTGGCTATGTGGACCGAGGCTCTGGAGGGAGGGGAGCTCCCAGCGACCACAAGGGAGGCGGTGATAACTCTGTTGCTTAAGACTGGTAAACCCCCAGAGGACTGCGGGTCTTATAGACCTCTATCACTAATCAACACAGATGCCAAATTGTTAGCAAAGATACTTGCCACAAGACTGACACCGTGGATGCCATACATGGTACACGAGGATCAGGCCGGATTCATCCCCGGCAGGTCAGCAGCTACTAATATTAGGAGATGCCATGAGGTCCTAACCACGACCCCCCCAGATCAGCAGGCGGTAGCAGTGTCGCTGGATATGCGCAAAGCATTCGACACGGTGTCCTGGCCATTTCTGTTCGGAGTATTGCGAAATTATGGGTTTGGCCCGAACTTCATGAGATGGGTAAAGTTACTGTATACGTCCCCACAGGCTAGGATTAGAATTAACGGCACCCTGACAGAACAGTTTGAGCTCCGGGGGGGCACGAGACAAGGTTGCCCGCTCTCTCCATTGCTGTTTGCCCTGATAATTGAACCATTAGCAGACATACTAAGGGCTCATGCCGGCGCCTATGGGCTACAAATAGGGGCTACAATGCACATCATAAACCTGTACGCAGATGACATTCTGCTATACTTGAGAGATCCAGACAGAACGCTGGGGAGGGCTCTTGCAGTGGTGGAGCGGTTCGGTGGACTCTCGGGACTTAGACTTAACACTAATAAATCGGAAGTGTTCCCCCTTACAGGGGCCACGGATAAACCACGGGACCTGCATGGGTTACAGTGGTGCCCGACGCATGTTCTATACCTGGGAGCATGGATTGCTCGGAACGCTCAGCTATCTCGCGCTCTGAACTACACCCTGCTTGTGGACTCATTGTGTCTGAAACTGAAGCGCTGGGGGGCCCTCCCTGTATCCATGATGGGTAGGATTGCACTGGTGAAAATGATCATCCTTCCAAAGCTGTTTTACCTATTTAGCACGGTGCCGGTCTGGCCTGGGCGTGCTTTGTTCGCTAAAATGGCGGGTGCGTGCTCCTCATTTGTGTGGGATGGCCATCCGAGGGTGGGCTGGGGGACACTCACAAACGACTATATGGCCGGCGGCTTGATGGCCCCAGACTTTGAACTCTACTACCTGAGCGCGCAGGCACAACATGCGAACCAATGGGCGACGATGTTTATCAACCCTGCAGGCCCGGTTCCTAACCAACTGGAAAAAGAGGCCACACTAGCACTCCACCACATTACACGGTCTGGTGTTAAGCATTACAACTCTCTGAGACCATCCAAAGTGGTGATCACTGCGTGGTCCAGGATCGTTGAAATGTACAAAAGTGAAAGGATATATCACCCTAGTATGCCGCTCTGGGGTATGCCGCAGACTCCTTTTAATTTAGAGGGAGAGATGGCCCGCCACTGGTCTGCTAAGGGCATAACACAATGGGGGCAAATATTTATGGACGGGCAGTTCATTCGATGGGAGGACATCAGGGAGGAGGTGGGTAACACACCTACGGCTAGGCGACAATACACTGGTCTGCGGGCAGCTACACAGAATATATGGCCAACCTTCCCCGATGAACCCCCAATCAACCTGGGTCTGGGATACATGTTTATGGGGGGACGCCAAAAAATATCAGCTTCCATACTGTATAAGACCATACTCCACACACGCCCACAAGAACAGCGCACGGCTAGGGCCAAATGGGAACAGGACCTTGGGGAGGAGATTGGGGAAGAGGAGTGGTCTCAATACTGTGCACTTGTGAAACAGATATCCTGCAATTCTAAATACAGGCTAATCCACTATAAAATTCTTCAGAGAACACACAACACTCCAGTGAAACTCAAGCGCATATACCCAACCATGACAGGAGAATGCCCGAGATGCCATGCGGACAATGCAGGCATTTATCATATGCTTTGGGAGTGTACTACACTGAGGGGATACTGGGAAGCTGTATGTCAGACGATAGACGAGATGGCTGACCACCCGCTAGAGTGGACTCCACGGTTATGCCTGTTGGGATCAATTGAAAAAATAAGTCCGATGTGGCGGAGGTTACTGAATGTAAGCCTGCTCCTCGCCAAGAGGGCGATCCTCCTTAGATGGAAGAGTGCGCACTCCCCTACTAAAGCTGACTGGGAAAGGGACATGGCATGGGCAAACGACATGGAGGAACTGTATATCGACACTGTGCTCCCAGCCTCGCGCCCGAAAAACATTTGGGGCAGGTACAAACAGTATCTGGCCGAAAAGAGCGGACTTGAACAGCTTGATACTGTAATGTGATTAGTATTGTAAAATGTAATGTCTATAATTATGATGTCTCTGTAACCAGGTGAACGTTGTGACCAAGTGCAATAAAAATAAAAGTTTAAAAAAAAAAAGAAAAGAGCCTCCCCTGAAGCACCCGGGCCGAGACCCAGTAATTTCCTCAGTACACCATCCAGAAGCGCACAATTCATACGTCCCCATATTTTGCAACTATACAGAACTGCAGAATAGAGTTTGGCCTCCATCATCTGAATACACTAATCAAGAAGGCGGCTGCCAAACTTATAATAGAAACTCGCCAAGCCACCCAAGCCTGTATTTAACCTTTTTTCCATCATGTTAAGATGTGGGGCCAGGAGCAGTTACTTGAGAACAATTGTTGGCACTTGTTAATGGTTGTTCACTCCCAATATTCAGAAAAGGCCCAATACTTTCCTATGGGCTAATGTTTTTCAGTGGACAAAGGTACTGGTAATAAACGCCAGTATTTAAATGTTTCCAAAGCTGGCCAAGCAGTCTCCAGACACCAATGTTTCTCAGTGGCCCAGTGATTTCCTGTGTGCCGGAGTGTCCACGGGCAACCTCCACTCAAGGGTTTCAGCTACTTTTGTCAGAATTCCAGCTGTTTCTAGAACACTCCTTGTCTGTGGTTACCAGGAGAAAACCTCTGGTGGTCTCTGAAGTCCCAGGGTGGTTTCCGTAGATGGACAGCAACTTCTGTTGCTAATGAAAGTTCAAGAACCATGGAAGGAATGGTCACAAAGAAATTAAATAATGCAACAAAGATGTCTGCAGTTCCTCGAGTGAGGTTGGACCACTCCCGCCCAGAAGAACAGCAGTCCAAAAACTGGAGTCTGGGCGTTGATTGGTCACACAACAGCAGCAGGTAGGCAGATGTGCCTCTTGATTTGCCAACATTTAGTTTTTCACTGTTTCTTGCCTTTGTCTTGATGTTGCTGTATTCTTATATTCATGAGCATGTGAATCCATGCCAGACCCCATGCTGAAGAAGGAACAAGTTACTTACCTGTAACTGTTGTTCTCCAGCATGGGTCTGGCATGGATTCACATGCGAACCCGACCTCCTACCCCTCTGCGGCTCTTCACTTGGTCATACTGCCACTTTTAGGCAGTACTTGAGGGGCCGTAATCCGCAGAGGGTTAATCTTCTGTGCACGGCACCAGACAGAGAACCTCTTCAACTTATGTCCGTAGCACTTGAGAGTTAAGGACGCCCTGGCCTTTGCAAGAACCTCTCTGCAGTCTGCCGGGATATCGTACCCTCCAAACTCTAGTCCTGCTCCAGGCCTGCAAGTTCAGTGACTCTGGGTCGTGATGAAGGATGGTGCCTCCTTCTCTGGAAAGAAGATCAGCGTCCGTCGGCAGCTTGACCGGTAGGGACGCCGACAAGTCCAGAAGGTCCGGGAACCAGATCTGCCTCTGCCACGCTGGTGTGAGGAGGATCATCCTGCACCGGGACCTCTTGAGCTGGTTGATGAGTGGGAGCAGCAACGGCAACGGAGGGAACGCATATAGGAACAGGCCGACCCAGGGGAACGAGAAAGCATCGCCCATGCTCCTCGGTTGGGGAAACCTGCTGGCGAACCTCTGGCACTTGGAGTTTGTCGCCGTCGCAAACAGGTCGATCTGGGGTTTTCCCCATCGCTGAAAGAGTTGGTCCACTTGATCCTGGCGTAGTTCCCAGTCGTGGCACGAGCGCAGCTCTCTGCTGAGTGAGTCGGCGATGGTGTTTTTTATCCCTGCCAGATAAAACGGCACCAGAAACATCCCTTGAGCAACGGTCCAATGCCAAAGATCCTGGGCTTCCTTGGATAGGGCCGGGGATCTGGTTCCGCCCTGCTTCCGGATGTAGAACATCGTGGTGGTGTTGTCAGTGAAGATCCTCACCACCTTGACCTTGAGGGACGGGAGAAAGGACCTAAAGGCCCAGAACACTGCCCGGAGCTCCAGGATGTTGATGTGGAGCGGCTTCTCCTCCGGGAGCCAAAGGCCTCTCGCGTGAAGATCTCTGGTGTGCGCTCCCCACCCCTCCAGGGAGGCATCCGTCGTCACAGTCGCCTGGTGGGCCGGAGTCTGAAAGTCTGTCCCTGCCGCTAGATGAGCGCGAGTGCCCCACCACCGGATTGCTCGTCGGAAGGTCTCGTTGAGAGGGATCCTGTCCTCGAAGCAGCCCTTCCCTTGAATCCAGCGGGTGTCGAGGAACTCCTGTAGAGGGCGCATCCGAAGCCTGCACAGGCGCACGAGATAAATGCAAGAGGACATCATCCCGAGGAGGGACTTGATGGACCTCACTCTGGCCACGTCTGTGGCCAGCAGACGCTGCACCTTGCCTAGGATGGCCTTTGTCCTTTCCTCCGACGGTGAGGCCAGACGCGCCACTATATCGAGCTTGGCTCCCAGAAACAGTGTGACTTGAGAGGGGACCAGGTGGGACTTGGGGAAGTTGATGGAGAACACCAGGTCTGTGAGCAGCTGGACGGTCTTCGCTGTGTGCTCTACGGCGAGCTCCCTTGTCCTTGCGCGGATGAGCCAATCGTCCAAGTAGGGGTAGACGTGGATCCCCTGCAGGCGCAGCCGCGCTGCCACTGGAGCGAGGCACTTGGTGAAAACCCTGGGTGCCGACTTCAATCCGAACCGGAGGGCCTTGAACTGGTAGTGCCGCCCTTGGACCACGAACCTGAGGAACTTCCGGTGTCCTTTTAGAATGGGAATGTGAAAGTATGCATCCTCCAAATCCAATGACAGGAAATCGCCCTCCTCCAGCTGTCCCAGCATGTGCTGGAGGGTGACCATCCGGTACTTCTGTGCCTTGATGTACTTGTTCAGTCGTCGCAGGTCCGGGATGGGTCGCCATCCTTCTGTCTTCTTTTTCACGAGGAAGTACCTTGAGCATACTCCGGATCCCCGGAGCCTCTTTGGGAAGAGCTCGATGGCACCTTTCTTGAGCATCGCCCTTACCTCCAACCGTAGTTGAGGACATGGTTTTCTTTCCTGGCCACGGGAGGAATGCAGAGGCACTTTTTTTAGAAATTCGAGGGCATGCCCCTGGGCCAGGGCGTCCAGCACCCAACGGTCGGTGGAGATGGACTCCCACATGCTGACGAACTTCGCCAGCCGGCCTCCCACCGGGATGCTTCGGTGGGGACGCCGACAAGTCCAGAAGGTCCGGGAACCAGATCTGCCTCTGCCACGCTGGTGTGACGAGGATCATCCTGCACCGGGACCTCTTGAGCTGGTTGATGAGTGGGAGCAGCAACGGCAACGGAGGGAACGCATATAGGAACAGGCCGACCCAGGGGAACGAGAAAGCATCGCCCATGCTCCTCGGTTGGGGAAACCTGCTGGCGAACCTCTGGCACTTGGAGTTTGTCGCCGTCGCAAACAGGTCGATCTGGGGTTTTCCCCATCGCTGAAAGAGTTGGTCCACTTGATCCTGGCGTAGTTCCCAGTCGTGGCACGAGCGCAGCTCTCTGCTGAGTGAGTCGGCGATGGTGTTTTTTTATCCCTGCCAGATAAAACGGCACCAGAAACATCCCTTGAGCAACGGTCCAATGCCAAAGATCCTGGGCTTCCCTGGATAGGGCCGGGGATCTGGTTCCGCCCTGCTTCCGGATGTAGAACATCGTGGTGGTGTTGTCAGTGAAGATCCTCACCACCTTGACCTTGAGGGACGGGAGAAAGGACCTAAAGGCCCAGAACACTGCCCGGAGCTCCAGGATGTTGATGTGGAGCGGCTTCTCCTCCGGGAGCCAAAGGCCTCTCGCGTGAAGATCTCTGGTGTGCGCTCCCCACCCCTCCAGGGAGGCATCCGTCGTCACAGTCGCCTGGTGGGCCGGGGTCTGAAAGTCTGTCCCTGCCGCTAGATGAGCGCGGGTGCCCCACCACCGGATTGCTCGTCGGAAGGTCTCGTTGAGAGGGATCCTGTCCTCGAAGCAGCCCTTCGCTTGAATCCAGCGGGTGTCGAGGAACTCCTGTAGAGGGCGCATCCGAAGCCTGCACAGGCGCACGAGATAAATGCAAGAGGACATCATCCCGAGGAGGGACTTGATGGACCTCACTCTGGCCACGTCTGTGGCCAGCAGACGCTGCACCTTGCCTAGGATGGCCTTTGTCCTTTCCTCCGACGGTGAGGCCAGACGCGCCACTGTATCGAGCTTGGCTCCCAGAAACAGTGTGACTTGAGAGGGGACCAGGTGGGACTTGGGGAAGTTGATGGAGAACACCAGGTCTGTGAGCAGCTGGACGGTCTTCGCTGTGTGCTCTATGGCGAGCTCCCTTGTCCTTGCGCGGATGAGCCAATCGTCCAAGTAGGGGTAGACGTGGATCCCCTGCAGGCGCAGCCGCGCTGCCACTGGAGCGAGGCACTTGGTGAAAACCCTGGGTGCCGACTTCAATCCGAACCGGAGGGCCTTGAACTGGTAGTGCCGCCCTTGGACCACGAACCTGAGGAAGTTCCGGTGTCCTTTTAGAATGGGAATGTGAAAGTATGCATCCTCCAAATCCAATGACAGGAAATCGCCCTCCTCCAGCTGTCCCAGCATGTGCTGGAGGGTGACCATCCGGTACTTCTGTGCCTTGATGTACTTGTTAAGTCGTCGCAGGTCCGGGATGGGTCGCCATCCTCCTGTCTTCTTTTTCACGAGGAAGTACCTTGAGTATACTCCGGATCCCCGGAGCCTCTTTGGGAAGAGCTCGATGGCACCTTTCTTGAGCATCGCCCTTACCTCCAACAGTAGTTGAGGGACATGGTTTTCTTTCCTGGCCACGGGAGGAATGCAGAGGTACTTTTTTAGAAATTCGAGGGCATGCCCCTGGGCCAGGGCGTCCAGCACCCAACGGTCGGTGGAGATGGACTCCCACATGCTGACGAACTTCGCCAGCCGGCCTCCCACCGGGGTGCTTCGGTGGGGGCCCGACGCCACGGTCGGTTCAATCTTGCTTGGAGGACGCCTTGCCGCCTTGGCCTCCCTGGCGATGACGGCGGGATTCACCCGACTTGCCTCGTCCTCTATAGGCTTCCTGCGACGAGGAGCGGGCCGCTTTGCGGTACATAGAGGAGCCACCGCCGAATCCCTTGGAGGCACCCTGCTTGCCTCCGGAGCTCCGAAAGGATGGCCTTTGTTGCTGGAGAACTCCTAGGGCCTTAGCTGTCTCCGTGTCTGCCTTGATGGCTTGGAGGGACTCATCCACTGTTTTCCCAAATAGGTTATTCCCGTCGAACGGCATGTCCAAAACCTTGGCTTGTACGTCCTGGCGGAAATCCGTCGCTTTGAGCCACTCTCGTAGTCTGAGGCAAATGCTGTTGCCTAGCTCGCGGAGACCGGTGTCGGCAACATCTGTTGCCACCGTTATGGCGTGGTCCGAAGCCACCTCACTTTCCTGCAAGATCTCCAGGGCCTCAGCCCTCTTGTCGTCCGGTAGGAAGTCCAACAGGGGGGCGATCTTGTACCATAACTCCCTGTCGTAGCGGGCCACGATCGCGAGGGCATTGGCCGCCTTAATCTTTGTAACTCGTCGTCCCATTGCATCCAGCTTCTTTCCTTTGCCGTCTGGCGGGGAAGTTGACGTTGAGGCCGATGCCCCCCCGCTTTCTTCTTGGCCACCGCTGAGACGACCGAGTCAGGGGTCGGTTGAGCCCTAAGGCACAAAGGGGCCGCATCGGGGACCCGGTACTTCTTCTCGTACCGATCCCTCTTGGCAGGCGTCGTAGACGGGTTCTTGAGAAGGGTGAGACCCTCGTCCCATATGTCATCCAACAGAGGCACGGCGAGGACTGTCTTCCTCTTGGCCTTGCGCCGTTGGTAAAGGAAACCTTCCTTCTTCTTCTCTTCGGGGCAGAGCTGAAAAAGCTCAGATGCCCTGGCGATCATAGCGTGGAAAGACACAATCTCATTGGGTGGGGAGGCCCGGGCTGGAGGCGATGGGAGCTCGGTCCCGTCGTCACCGCCATCGTCATCCATACCCGGCGTGTCCGTGTCCATTCCCGTGTCATCCCCAGGTACGGGGGACGTGGGCAAAGGCTGAGCAGGCCGCGAGGTCTGAAAAGGTGGGGCTGAATGGGTCCGTCTTCTCTTGTTTGGGGGACTTCCCGACGTGCCTGGCTCTGGCTCCTCCGTCGGGCCTGGTTCCGGCTCCTCTGTCGGTGGTAGGGGCAATCTCGTCCTTATCTCCGAACATAAGGATTGTATTGCCAACAAAATGGCCGCCAAGTTGTCCTGCGGCTCCGGAAGCGACAGTTGACTAGGAACCTCGCCGGCGCTCTCGTCATCCTCTTCGTCGGGATCCCTCCCGTGGGACCGGGCCTCTTCGATGCTCTCGTCGAGGCCCTCCAAGACTTCAACCAGTTCCTCCTCGGAGGCTGTGTCCGTGTCCACAATGGCCACCGGCTCCCCCCCTCTTTTTCCGCCGGGGTCTTCACAGGGGTCTTCTCGATGGGCCTGAAAGAGGCTTCCCTCCACGGTGGCAGGGAAACTCTGGGACCCGAGGTCGCCTCCACTGGTGTAGCCTCCCCAGGATGCGCCAGGGCCGCTGCGACTTCCTCGATATAGGCCTTAGCCGGGTGAATCAAGGCTTTCACCACCTTCTGCGGGCCTGTGGCCTTCACCTTGGGGGGAGGGTCACCGCCTCGGTCCCCCTCGGCTGGATCCTTAAAGACCGACCGGGGCCTCTCCAGAAGCTTCGCCGGGTTCTCGGCTTTCCTCTTCCCTGAGCCAGAGCGTTGGCTCGTGGTTGATGGTGCTGGAGAGGATGCGCCCTGACTGGCAGCCGAGGAGCCCGACCGTTCGGCGCTCCCGGTTCCCGCGGTGCTTTTCCTTCTGTTGGGCCCCCGTCGCCGGGGCGCCCTCGCAGGACTTAGAAGACCGCTCAGACTTCTTCTTCTGCTTCTCACCTGACGGGCTCTTTCCTTCCAGCCAGTTGGAGAGACGAAGATGTTGATCCTTGATGGTCCGTTCCGACATGTTTCCGCAAAACGCACAGTCCTTCTCCACGTGCGTTTTGTCCTCATGAAGGCAGTAGAGGCACTTTGAATGTTCGTCCTCTTTGAACACATTCTGCAGCTGGCATCCAGGGCAAACCCTGAACAGCTTTCAGGGAGTCGAGCTTCCTTTCTCCTGGGCCATGTCCGGGGTAGGCCACAGAAACTTCTGGACTCCTCCAAGAAGCGTAACTCGATGAAAACTTCACCCTTGAGGGGCATAGAAAAATCCGAAACGGGTCCCCGTTGATCGGATGTAGACACGGTGGTGCTTGAAGCTCTATTTGACCGAAAAATTAGAAAATCTCTTTGAAAAGCACAAAAACGCAGCAAAAAGCTCGAGAGCTAAACACGAGGACTCCCAACACTTGAGCGTGCGGTAAAAATCTGAAGATGGCTGCCAGGGGAGGGGCTTAGGCAGAGGGCAGTCATTGGCTGGGGGCAGTATGACCCAGAGATCAGTGATTGGTTACTACTAAGAAAGACAGATCAGAAACGAAACTGATACTGATTTTTTTTTTACCGAGGATTCCCGGCCTGACGACGGGGAATATTCATGAGCATGTGAATCCATGCCAGACCCCATGCTGGAGAAGTCTGACCTTTTTTGTTTTTGTTTTTCATTTTTCCGCAGATATATATGTATATATATATGTGAGGGAAGACCCCCCACAACCTTACCCCTATACATTTTTATTAACTTTACCCCCCACATATATATCTACGGAAAAATGGGGGTCGGACTTTTGGGGGTCAGACTTTTTGCCCTCAGTAATTTTGTCCTATTCCGTATTCGTCTAATGTGCCATAAAGTGCATCACATGCCACTATATTTGAGGGAACACATAAGTCCCCCTCTAAAGAGGTCCTTACCTCTCACCAGGTTTTGACCAATGTTGATCTTGCATGCTTAAACATGCACCATTTCCATTCCTTGAGGGAGGGCGAGAGCGGAGATGGAAAAGAAACAACTTTTAAACACCATGCAAAATAGTTTTAAGTCTTCTAAGTTTTAAAATATGTTCCTGACTGCGGGCTCCCAAAAATCACATTTTTATGAAGATGAAGTGAAATGTAATTAATTTGCAAATGTTTTCATTGACAACAAAAGGTTGGGGGATCCCTGTCTTAAACAATGATATCAGGGTTGAATATAGGGTTTATGGCCTTTGCATCGAATGCCATTGCATCTAATGCCATTCCATCTAAATTTTTCCATCTAAAATATTTCCATCTAATGCATTTTTTGTTCTTTTTTTTTGTTCCCCCCCCCCCCAAACCGCCGTTTTTTACCCTTTAAAATGCACCTGAACAAAAATTAACCCTTTACCCCCATAAAATATGCATTAGATGGACATTTTCTATATGGAAACATTTAGATGGAATGGCATTAGATGCAATGGCCAGATACAGAATAATAGTGCTTCATGCCTGAATCCTCATACGTTTAACCACTGTAATATTTATGGGTCAGTACAACATGCACTGAATATTTAGCTCACACGTGTTTTACCATCATAATCATACAAACTCTAATCATGAATATTCAAAGCTTTCAGTGCATAGACTCAGACAACGAAGGTTCAAAGTATCAGTAGCTCTACAAGGGAATTCTAAATCATATGTGGGACTGAGGCTCGACAGAGCGGACTCTGCCCTTTGTCTTGAGCTGAGAGATGCATTATCATTAATGTGGGTAATACCAGATATTGTTACAGTGTTAGCGGTGGGAAGAACTGGCGTGAGGCACTATATAAAATAATGATGTTAATATGATGAGGCAATATGATCGAAGTAACAGGACCTATGAGGCTGAGGCATCCGTATGATGAATTAACAAACAACAACCCACATTAGATGGCAATTCGGAGACATTTCAGACTGTACTTGTCATATGACAGCAGCACCTAACATGATAGTCTGTACCTTGCATATGGTGAGTTTACCAGACATAGGAATTATTTGCTGCCCATAGATAGCATTCATATGGCCTTTGGGGCTGCGCTGGCATGCAGTGGCGGATCTTGGGCATGGGAGACCATACTTTTGCCTGTGTTGACTGTGCCAGAGTGTGGAAGGCAATGACTGGCATTGAATGGCATTTCCAAAGCTTGTGAGGATGCCCTTGAATTATTGTGGCAGCATCTCCTGTAAATATGAGGCTGCCCGCTAAAAATAGTGATGTAGCGGGGATACGAGAGATTAAGTGGCGTGGGATGGCAGCACCTGGACATGTAATGGTGTACCTTGCCTATTACAACATGCCTGGGATGTGAAGCTATAACAGGCATATGGCAGTGTCGGTGTCGGTGTGTGGTAGGTAGAATGTGCTTGTCATATAATGACAACACCTGGGAATGTGAGCATATCATGACTAAAACAATTGTTCCTATGAGGCTGTGCTGGCATAAAATGTCAGCACCCCTGGCCTATTCTGCCGTGTGTACCCCATGATATCCTGAACCAAGCCATGAGACATATCAGGGATGCATGCTTGTTAAAATATGGTTGGTAACTTAAATAGACTTTTGTCTGCTTTATTGACTATTTTTTAATGTATTGACCATAAGCTTATTTAAGGCAGTTTTAACATTCCCAAAGGCATTTCCGGGCGGGTGTGATGTCATGAGGGTCAAAGGTCACACGGCATCACTTACTACAACATCATCGGGTGTATGAAGTCCCTTCAGCTACCCCTGTCGTGTTGGTAAACTGACATCCCTATTTTTGCGAGGTGGCTTGTTTTTGAGTCACTACTACTCTGTATGATCTGCAATATGCAACCATTTTCTTATCCACTAGCGCCCAGATACCCCTGGGTCAGGTGCGCTATATAAGTAAAATAAACAAACAAACAAACAAACAAACTACTGCAGTTTATTTCTGGGAGCAAGTGGTTCTTGAATTGCAGTCAGGATATTGCTGGGGCTCTTGGGCCCTGGGTTAAATGTTTTTCATACAGATTGGAAAATGTTCACGCCATGCTCCTGAAACAGGTTTATGCAGAACAACTCACAGCAAGCAGCTCACCCTCAAAGAGCCCGTGAAAGTACAGCACTTGAGGGTGGTTTCTCACTCCCTCTTTCCTATTACCTCTCTCCCACTGTCTGTCCTCACAATCGCCTTTTCACACAGGCAATATGTGACTCTGTCACTTCTGACACGCTATCTCTGGGGTTTGCAAGGGTGCCAACAAAGAACACTACCTGATCATTCTGGCCCCCATACTTCAAGGGTTGCCCAAGCACATCTTGGAGCCATCATGCTATCATGCTCTCACTAATTCTAACACTGTCTCCAGCTGAAAATTTTTTTTATCACAAGATGTCCAAAATCCCTTCTTTTCTAGATGAGCATTTGCTTCTGATCAATCACATATGATAACACAGGCACCCCCAAACACACACTCATTCTCTCTTTAACTCAAGCCCTTTGTATCCACCCAATTGGTCTGCCTCATTTGTCCCTACCCCCGTTGCTTCAGCCATCTGACCTTTACCGCTTTCTTTTCTCTCCACAGAATACGGTCTGGCCTGGCTACCCCTGGTGGGAGGGCACAATACACCAACTCCTCGGGCAAAGTATTTGTGGCATAAGACCACGACGGTTGTGACTGTTGCATTATAAAATACTATTAAAATAAACATAGCATGTATGGTACAACTGGGTTGGTCATATGAGTTACAGGGTTTTTTCAACACACTGAAGAGGTCTATTTTTAAATGAATTATACATGATATGGTCAAAAGTAGCAGGGATTTGAAACAGTACCTCAAACCACTGCTGTCCAGTTGCATTCAAGCTAAGCACACAGAGTGGATCGGATTTCGAGCTCACGTCACGATCCAAGAGATTGTTGCAAGAGACACTCAGCTCCACTTTGGTCATACACTGTGCTGCCATATTCTACCCTGTTGGAAATAATGAAATAGGAAAAAAAACATTTAAAATCCAAACACAAAATACCTTCACTTAATAGAACATGAGGTTTGCACCTTTCACCAGATGATCATTAACACTGGTTGCTTAGAGCAATTACATTTAGAAATGAAAATTGTTAAGGAGTTCAAAATCAACTGAAAATCCCTTCATAGAAACTTTGATTGAAGAAGGTACATAGTGAGTTCAGAAAAAGCTTTTTAAGGTCGAAGTCAATCTTCAAAAAACAAAATTAATTTGGCAATAACTCTTTATAAATGTGTTTCTTGGTCTTTCGTAACAGGACGCTCAATAAATACACAATCTCAAGCAGCCTTTTCGACTGTCCCTTCTGCCTCTGTTTATCTCTTCACTGTTTTAGGACTGGAAAAAGGATTATCCATCTTGAAAAGCATTTAGTGCCAACATCCAGTAATCCCCATTCAATGGGTATCCTCTCTCATCCCAATAACCCCTTTCTGACGTCTCCTCTCCTCACTCCAGAGTAAAATTTAGAATCACTAATGGCAGCTTCCATTTATATTCCAGGCCTGACCCCTTACCTGGCCCAAATATGTGACATTGTAGCTGGCCTTCTCCGAAGGTAATATCCAAGACAAAGTGATCATTCACGGGAGGGCCGGGAGGTTTGTGAGGTTTGGGATGCAGTTGGAGATTAAATGTAATGTTCATAATTTATGCATTATGCCAGGGCCATTGACCTCATCCCAATTCTCACTTTCTGAGGATATACGGTAAGGAACCCATGGTGGCAACAGTAAAGACAGTCACAAGTGATCACAGTTCAAATGTGTTTATTAAACTGAAAATGCAGGCTGCAAAAACTCCTATTCTAAACCTAAACCTAAAATGCAAGCAAGTGTCGACCATCAAATAAAAAATAAGGCAGTCTTTGTGGTGTTGTGTCAAAATAAAAGGGCCTATACTTAAACAATAGGCCCTGAGCATGGGGGGTAATACCCTGTCGTCTGGGGCACTACCTGAAGTGGTAATGCCCCCTTGCAAGGGGCCTATTGCTATTAGTACCACGGCCCATAAGACTGGGATACAAAAAGTATTTTTTTCTGTTCCGAAACGCCAAAAAAAAAAGAAAAGAAATGTAAAAGAAATGGCCACTCGGGAAGGGAAAACGAAGTCTGTTTGCAGGCTGGAGTGGTAATCCATCAAATGAAAGCGCTACCACCATTAATTACACAACATTGAAGTATTACGAGACTAAAAGTGTTACCACATGTCAACATGTAGACACTCATTGCAGCCCTGCAACAACACCCGCTTGGCGCAATAACAGAACTGGAGGAGGACACACTTTGCTATGAAAACATAAAAAGAGCTGAATACATCCACGATACCAAAACCACATGTTATTTGAGACTCTACAAGCAAACTACCTGTGGTCAGCATCGGTCCTTTGCGGTGACTTAAGCAACCCCAAAGGACCGGGGACCAGCAATTTCTCTTGGCCAGCAAGTTTTGGATGCCGAACTCTACTACAAACCATTGTTGTCGCTGTCACTGTGCCGAGTTGCCAGGTTCAGTACTTAGGCATTCCTGCATAGGGATGAAAGTCTCAGCCATTAGATGTGGTTGCTGTACCTCCTCCCCATTCCTGCTGTCGCCAGAGTAGTGCCAGGATTCCCTGATCCCCGCAGCTGTGGGGATCAGGGAATCCCAGAATGCAGAAGATGACAGAGGCACAGAAATGAGTAATCAGGAGGAGGCCAGGTTGCCAGTCTTACATCGGAGGGGGCCGATGATAGGGAAGCCGAGGGCACGCTGAACTGGCAGCATGTGCGGAGCATAGGCTAAGCTCAAATGTGGAACTCAATAAGCAATTGACATCTTAAGGATCTGCTGTTTGCTGTACTGTATATTCTAAAAAGGTGCAATATCCTACATAAGGGATGACAAGTTTTAATTTGCTAGAGGTTAGCTGCATGGCATTTTCTAATGATGGTATCTTTATTATGCCAATATATACTATAGGTTACATGCTTTCAAGTACACCCAGGCTCCTTCCTCTGAAGTTACACTACATCCGAGAACTATGCTGGAAATACACGAGACTGGCCCTAATACAAAAAGTTATAAAAAAGAGTTTGGGTTTTACTTAAGATCCAAAGATGGCTGCAATTATAATTAAATCTGTAATTAACAAAAAGGCAAAGTTGGTTCACGATCGGGACAACTGTGTTCGATGTTTTCTCCTGATGTGTGACATATTTGTTGCTATGATGATGTGAGGGGCTCAGGAAGGGGTAAGAGTGACTAGCAGGGCAGGAATGTAGTGCATTAGAGTATGGGCTGGTTGTGTCCCCACATTTTGATGCTCTTTCTGGCGGTGTAGAAGGAAGAAGCAAAGGGAGGAGCAATGAGGCCCATACCAGCTGCACCTTCAGGAAGCAAGAAAAGGTATGTCTATTTGACAAGAAGAAAGTCCAAATACATGGCAGCCTGCAATACCATTATACAAGCCTGTAAATCATGTTGCTATTGCAGGCTAATTGTGACAGCACTACTGACCCGTAATGTTCAAATGACACCACTACTGCTCTGTAATCAGCTATTACGCTTCAGTTGTGCTTCACAATGCCTGGTGCACGACACCGCCCAGTGCAGAATTCCAGCTGCTGCTGCAGCACTTAATTATAGCCAGGACAAGCTTTTCAGATTCCTTTCTTGTAAAACTGCTTTCCATAACACTTTACAGCCATTAACTGATAAGAAACTGTTTATGGTAGCATGTTTATTTTGTGCACTGATGGAGTTTAACACGGGAGAGCAAGAATATGAACTTTGTTACTCATGTTAAAACACAAAAGAAAAACGTTTTTGCTGCATTTTATTCAAATGCTTTAACAACTTTTCTGCAACACCTTAGAAGCTGCATATTTTTTTAATCCAAAAATATTCTGCATTTACTATATGTCGCATCAACTGCAAGATCCCTTATGTCACAATGAGAATAGTCCAGGTCGTAAAGAGGATGACAGTGCATGGCCATGCATTCTAAGAACCGGACGTAAAAAGGATATTGCAAGTCACCTCGCCATTCCGGGACCTTAGAAAGGGACATGTCTTCAGCCTTGTTCCTCCATTAACTCCTCGGTGACCTGCCAAATCCTTATAACGTATCGTAGAGTATACTTTGTCACATAGATAATCTAAGCGATCTCAACCCCAAAATAACTTTCTAAATTGAATGAGTTCGAAACCTACCATACCAGAAAAAAGACAAGGACTGATTAAACTACTCCAGAAAAGCACGGTGGAAAATAAAAACACAGTCATTGAAGACGAATAAGAATACAAAGACAAAACCATAGATAATGATAATGTGCCTCGGGTGTGCACGCTTATGACCACAATTTCTGTTTATATCCGTACAGTATCTCTGGCCAAATTCCTAACAACATATGATTGACAAGAAAGATGCTGCAAAGGAGACACCATTTCTGGATCACTCAGCATTATCATAATGAATAACATAATAGAAAGGTCTCAAAAAGGTTAAGTTTAGCCACAATTAAACTGCACTGGGCATTCAATGCGGAAAACCGGCGATATAGCAATGTCTGATCGCACCCTGAAATTACTGAAGGCTGCTCTTTCCTAATGAAGCAAAGACCAGGACTATGGAAAGCTCTGCCATGAACTCCTTATAGAGAGCATCATGGTCATAGCAGCTTGTACCAGCATAATATTTATTTTCCATAGGGTCCTGGCCCCCCTTTGAACCTTTTTTAAAAACACTATCTAGTCTCCATCACACGCTTCCACTAATCCTGGGGAGTTGCCAAGAAACATCTGGGCAGAACACCAACTCGACCGGTCACCATCTAGATCGGCCTTTATGCCCTGAAGTCTCAAAGAGCTTCTCCCGACTGAGGGCTACAGAGCGTGACTTCAATTGAGAAGAGAGACGTCACAAATGCCGTTCTTAGAAAAATCAGGAAATTGCATCATTGGATCTCCCAGCTACAGCAAATTCTTCCTCCCACCTGTAGATACCTGCAGTTGGATCCCTGGCACACAGCTGCATCATCTCCAGTTACAGCCTCGCCAGCTCCATTATGCCCCTCCCTCAAAGAGTTAGCTCAGTAATTCAAACTATTTGAACAGTGCCCGACTAATCCAGGCCGCTGGAAAAATGGGGTAAATACCCCGAAGAAAACTTCACCAAGCAAATATTATGCAGCACACTGATATCCAAATCTGGTTGTGCTGTGAGCTATAATAAAGAAACAATGTAATGAATAGTATTCCGCCAAGGCTAGTTGAATGTTATGTAGCTTCCTGGGTTTTACAATCTCAGCAATGAATCCCGGAGAGCGGGAAGGGTGCACAACTGCCTCAGGATACACCTTGGGTCAACCAATGAAAAGTGGATCAATGGCTTCTGGGCAACTAGCACCTACTATTCAGATAAAAACAGGGGGTGGATTGGAGTCACATGCTTATTTGCACCTCCCACTGGTGAAAAACTTCACTGAGATCTTCTGCAACTGCGTCAAAAACGTCATTTTGCCTCTACCTCAAGAAATGCCTAGTCTGTCTCAGAGCTGGTGCTGGCAAATTTGATTGACTCTTTATGATCAACCTATAGTCAGCCCTGTTTTTCTATTATGGGGCTCTCCCCACCTCTGCTCCCTAACTCGCACGTCACCCCTCCTCACTTGACCACCCATGCCCCCATATTTACACACAGACACAAATATATGTTTATTTGGTGGACACATCCAAACTGAGTCGATCAACCCTGGCACCTTCAAATTTAAAACGATCGATCGAATCACTGATCAGCGCTTATCACAATGAAAACCCTGGCTGCTTGACAGTCAGCTTGGGAAGCTGATTAAAGGCAAAATAATGGATGGACTTGGCCGGTATTGGCCCTTTCTTGCACCGTGCGAGAACCTCATTTATGAATTAGTGCAATTTATACTTCTCAATGTATGCAAATATGATGACCTTGTATTAAGCATCCTCTGTAATCCTTGAGGATTTTAGTCATGCCTGGCACCTGGAAGAGATTGCTGCCACGGAACCAGGTAATGCCTTCTAGGCTGAATCACCTGCTCCACTATGCAGATCATACGTAGTGCCATGTCTTAACCCGCAAGGTAAACAAAGTATTTTTTACCTAGGCAACTTAGTAGTCATGTAAATGCAAACCATTCATCCCATATTGACATGTGGGATACTTTATCTATATTGCAAGATTTGGCAAAACCGAAAAAACACAATGCAGCATACCGTTTGTGAATATCAGGTGTTTTACACTACTACTGTGCCATTGTCACTACGGAACTGGTTCAAAACACTGCAAGCATGGCAAATAACTAAAAGCACTTCTGGACGATCAAAACCAGATGTAAGTCTAGAGCTCCCTTTTTTTTCTTGCTTTCTGCCATATTCCTTAAACCGTGATGGTTATGCTCCCTACCAAATTAACCCAAATCCACCGCACTCAACAGACAGGGCAGAGGACTCACTCAGTCAGTCGCCTTTGCCCAACCTTCTCCCTACTTTGTTCCGTGAGAATACTGGGGAGTGCTTTCGTTTTGAAACACACTGTTCTTGTGGGATGCTGAAATGATATGATATTTTATTTATATCGCGCTCGTACACAAGTCTTTCAGAGCACGACCAGGCAAAAAGGGAGGGGAACAAGGGAGAACAAAAAAAAAAAAAGAAAACAGCCATTTTACTAGGAACAGTGACACAGTGACATTTAAGAAATCGCAAGTGCGTGGAAAAGGGGAAAGTGAATGGAAGGGGGGAGTGGAAAGCGCAGAGCACAGGAAAGAAAACAGAAATAGATATTAAATAAAATAAATACATCAATAAATAAATAAGGGCTTTAAACCATGGTAGTGCAGCCAGCAAGTGGCAGGTGACAGTTCGTCAGATAGGGTCTATCTGATAAGTGCAGGAGAAAAGTGGGAGGGGGACTGTATGGGTACAGATACAGAACCCTAGTGCAGAGGGTGGCTTGGAGGAAGTGCAGGAGGGTGGCAGGGTGAGCAGGTACCTGGGCCCAAATGACAGAGGGTGGCCAGGTGCACAATGCCAAGAGAAGAAACAGATCAACATGGGAGCTGTGCTACAGTGTCACACAGTATAATGATTAGCCTTCAAAACGTGCACTCTCCACTAGCCATTGCTCAGTGATAACTGACACTTGGCGAGTAAGAAAGTGTGTGCTTCGTTTATGATGATAATTGAGTGTGCAAGTTACTTTCTATGCCTGGCCTGTCTAATAACAAAAGTATGACATTTTGGCTGCTGCATATAATTATCACACGGTTGTGGCTGGCTCCCTGCTCACCCCAGTGTAGCAGAGACTACACAGCATTAGGCAGGAGTATGTAAAGACACTGATTACCTGGGCTCCAGGTCCAATGACATGTGGGAACCTTGACCACCATTAAAGACGTGCCAGACTGTTTGGAGATAGGCTTGGTCCGTTTCAGCATGTCAAATTGCATTAGAGTTGACAGCCACTAGTGTTTCCTGCTTGGATGAACCCGGGGCCAGAGCCCCCATTTTTGTGGAGAATGTTTTGTCCCGTTGAAATCTGCTAGTCGTCAATGGGTGTGTTTTTTGCTTATATGGCATCTCATCCTCCCAGGTTGTCCTCGGAAGACTGAGTGCAGGGGTATGCTGGCATGGGCATGTTCCCCCTTTTAGTGAGTATTCCTTCCTTTGGAGCAGGGTACATTGGGATTAATTTGAATGTCAGAAGGCTATTTCTTCTCTTTATCTAGAAGATCTCTATCCAAATCTCCATAGCTCTGCACCTCATAATGACAATTAATATTGGATTGAAATCATAACCTGAATGTTTGTTTTGGCCAGGTCACCTTGGGCCCTGTGACGTTTTCCAAGACATGACGTTGAAGGCAACTTTAGAAAAATATAAAAACTTGTATTTTTTTGTACACCATTGTTTGCACATTAGATGGATTTATAACACAACCTTTCTCTTCGATCTTTGTCAGGATAAGTCTCCCAGTCTGTTCTGTGCATGAAAAATGTCTTACATCATTGGCCTCTTTACTTTGGCGAATATTCACCACTGTGTGTGTCTTTTGGGCTTTGAGATGAGTTAATCAAGCAATAGAACCTGAGGAGGGGGGCATTACCGGTAGGGTTACGCCCCAACGGTTATAGTTAATGTAGCTCAGGGACATTATCCAAATGGAAATGCCCCCCTCCTCGGATTCTATTGCTGTTAGTACCCTGGCACAACTAACCCTGGCACAACTAACAGCATTTTTTCTTGAGTTGTGACACAGCGTTCCAACCGTTTCTCAACTCGAGAAAAAAATGGAAATAAATGTCCGCCAGGGATCGGGGAGTCCCTTCTCCCGTTCCATGGCAGCCATTGAAAAAAGGTAAACAAACCAAATGGCCACCATGGAATGGGAGAAGGGACTACATGTAGTCCCTTCTCCCATTCCATGGCAGCTGGGGAAGAAAGGGATGGAACTCTGGGACTCAGTGATCAGAACAGAATCTTCAGGTAAGTCAGATAATGTCCTGGCGAGTGCCAATCAGATCGTTTGTAACAATCTGATTGTCCCTCCGCGGGTATTAATGATAGATTGTCTTGAGGTTCATCAGCAATATTGGCTTCGGTTTTTAGAGTACCTAAATTGAGATTTGATGAGAAGGAGTTAAAACTAGCTCCTGGGTGTCAGTCATCCCCCAGTAGGAAGGAGATACCACTGGGGAACCAAGAGGGAGTACACAGAGCGTCACAAATATAACTTCCCCATGGAATGCAAACTGTATTTTTTGCTATTTATGTTTGATTCACTACATTTAGATATTTACTAGATGTGACCTTATTCTTTTTCATTAACATTCTCAAATACTCAAAGTTAATGTCACCTGTACATGTGTGTAAGGCATCAGTTGGCCTGGAAGCCAAAAGAAGCTCCTGGTAGCTGGTAGTTTCAAGCTAACAAAGCTCTCCTAGGCTAGGACCAGGAGAAGCTAAATAGCTCCCAGCTCCCAAAGATGTTGAACCCTGAATCACAAGAATCTGAGATCTGTGTAAACTTCACTGTTCTGGTTCACTTCATTATGTCAGTGCCCAAGCACTAAATCTATGGAGTAGTTTAGTTAAACTCCCTCTTTAGTTTAGTAGCTACGTAACACTCCCAATGTTGGCATCTCTATTCTGACACCAACAAAATTTCAGGGGACAACTGAACTCTTGACAGGTAGTGTTTTCTTGGTTAGGATACGTTCGTCAGCACCCCTGCACAAAATCTTTGAAACTAATGCACCAGAACACCCACAAGACAATGAGAGCCATTGTGCTCGGTCATTTAAATGTTTGAACTACAGTTCCCACAAGGGAGTTCTTCTCTGGTTCACTTGTGTTTGTCAGCGTTTCTGAGCCGACTCTTTGGAGTGTTTGAACCACATCTCCCGTTAGTGCTTTTCTGGTTCCCTTGAGTTTTTCTACACTGTTCTCCTAGCTCATTGAAGGAATTGAAACACAACTCCCACAACACAATCCTTCTCCAAGTTCTCTCTTATTTTGCTCCCAGTATTCTCCTTCAGGATCTCTGCTCTATTCTGGTCTTAGATACCACAGCCACAGCTACTCTTCCAAGACTATCAGTCTCCCAGCCCTATCTTACTGTGTCTACCTGGTAGTTTATTCAGAGCTCTCTTCGTCATTCAGCTCTTGCGTAGCAAAGATGTTCAGGTAGCAGCTTCTCTCACTGGCTCACAACTCTTCACACTTGACTTTAATGCAAACTCATTCACAATCTTTGTCTGCCTCTCAGCTGTCCTCGGACGGACATCTTTTCTGGAACTCTCTACGAATTAGTCATCCTCATGTGACCGTGTCCAACATTTTCTCTGCAGTCTATAGATCTCTCAGCACTCAAGCGCTTTGTGAAAACTTCAGCATCTCAGCACAGCCTTCCAACTAGGTGTTTCCAACAACTATCAGCAAGGACCCATCAAAGACTTCTGATTCTATCTCACCAGGGTACTCTCCTCAACAACCACATGCTCCTATTTCTTTGACCCCCAGCTTTATCGTGTATTCATGAAAAGGGAAGAAATACTCACATGACAGCCTTTTACACCAAGACAGGATGGGAGGATACCTCAGGGGCAATGCGTTTGTCTTGGAAGCAAGAAAACGCAGAACAACACAGATTCGAATCCCGGTCCCGCTCTTAGAAACTGGTCTCTGATATTAAGCTTGTTGCAAAAAAAATCATTAATTAAGACGAGGAGAATCTTTGGATGTGGCCTTCAGGGAATCCAATTATGTTTAGAGGAATTCCTGATGTTGTAATGCTGTGCGTATTATAGAGCTTTTGTCGGATAATAAGTGGAAAGGAGCTAGGGAAGGAAACATAAATAGGCTTATTTCATTACCAAAATGTTGTGCCACCTAGAAGGCAGATGTAATAATCAAAGTATGTGGGTAAATGAAGAAAGTCAAAGCAGGCGCTTCTTTATTTAAATTAGATCACTTGATTACATCAGGTAATTATAGCATCAGGCAAGTATGAAGTAAGGGCAGTGCTCCAGATAAGATTTTGAGGTGGGAGTATTTTACTCCTGGTTTTTAAACTTTGAGAGCAAATATGATTTTAAGAGAGTAAAAAGGACTTTTCTCCTTTGATAGAGAGTAAAATGTTTGTGACATCTAGCCAACATGTGTAAAAACTGTATAGTAATCATTACTATGTGGCAGCTTTCTGCATTGTGACAAAGCACACCTTTCATTATTTCTCTAAGGGCTGCCCATTTGATCACTCCTGTATACATTTAAATGTTGAAAATACAAAAACCTAGCCAATTATACAGTCAAGCGAACATTCATTGTATTGTGGGTTTTGAGGTTCAATAGCAGAATTGTCTTTACATGTTTAATGAAAATCCTCATTTCCTGGAGCTATTACTGCCTAATTGTATGCCAATATTATGATACACCAGTGTCGAGAGGCAAGGACTCCATGCTAAATTCTATAGCTAATCTCACAGTCAAATGGTTATCTTTATAGCGCTTTTGGCAAAGCGCTGTACATAGAACATATTTATCACAATGATCAAAGTTGGTACTCCTTTATCGACCCCGAAATGATAAAAGGCTGAATTGGCCATGCCAGGATTCGAACCTGCAACCTACAAATCAAGCATTGATCGCAGCAGCGAGTGCTCAACTGAGCTATATTATTTGGTAACCTCCTTCAGAGGGCGGTGAACTGAGTATCGACTGAGGTATAATAATCACACTGCCTAGATGTTGGACGAACCATGTATGAAGCGCTACGTAAACTTAAATACCTATCTGGATTATCACAGGGACTGGTTTTGCTGAGTTTCTATTTCAATTACAAATGTAACTTTAATTTGTTTGTTTTGGAACAGCGCTTGCACTTGCTGGAGAGTCAGGTTTTGAGTGTTTTAATTATAGTCTTGAAAATTTGAGAGGCTAGGACACTTGTGATTGGTGTACTGATAATCACCCTTGAGCAAAGACTCTTTTTACATACCTTTTTTTATAATTAGAGTGTAAATTAAATTTAAGTGTAGACATGATCTGCCTCTGCATGATTATGGACACAGCACAGGAACTGTGAAAGACACAATTGTGCAGTACTGGTTGAAAAAAAGCATAATTTGTTACAAAAGATGAATTCTCAATTGCAACTTAGTTTTCCATCTTATTATACAATTCTGAAATGCTAGGAAAATAAATATTCACTATGCTTCCGTTTGCTCCATGAGCATCAACAAAATAAAAGCTGAATGGAAATAAACCATTCATTTTATCGCAGTGTGCAGTTTCTTTTTATGAAATGCTTCAGAGAAATATATTCTGTTTCAGAGGCTTTTATTGATGGGTTGCAATTAAATCCATGTAGATGAAAATCAAAAGAAACGTTCTGGTTTGTGTCAAGTAACCTAACCTTTACACTGCCCTCTGCTCTAAACTTGTGTGTAAATGTACACAGGAAAATAATAAAGCTGTCGTATATTTACAAGATTTTCATGCGTAAAAAGGCATTGTACACACCTTATCTGGAGGCCTGAGTAAGTGAATGGGGGAACCCCCACCAGCAGCACTTGTAGGTCAGCATTAGTACCTCGAAATGTCACTGTCGGAGCACTCTAACTACTAACCATCGACCTACATCTCTCACTCAGAATTGTACATCTACACAGGAAACAAGGCATCTCGTTACACACAGTTTATCATTCAACACAGCATAGTAACATTTACCACAGGGACTGTTCCGCTGCAATTGGGTGCAGACCCATTTGAATAGCAGTATAGGAAATAAATATAAGAATTCAAGAAAGACTGTGTATATCCTTTAGCATCCAAGAGCAATAACAGTGAAAGTAATTAACCTGAGATTAGTGTGTCTTTAAAATGCTCCCAATGCCACGAAACAATTGTTAGTGAGGGATGACAATGTATCCGACATGACTTCTAAGTAAGCAAACAACTATACTGGAAGCTATGAAAGCTTTGAAGAATAAGGAAGAGCGCAAATAGCATGCAGCACATAACACACTGTGGTGCACACTACAGTATGACATGCATTACTTACCGAAATAGCATTTCTGATGATTGTATCTGCTTAGATTCACATGCTGTGCATATAGTCTGACATCCAGTGGTAACCGCGGAGTATTGCATCTTGTCTTTCAGGGACCGAAAGGGGACGTCGGCATAGACGTGTCTGTAACACTATCCCTATTGTGACGTGTAGTGTACCCAAAATCCCTCACGCGCCGAAGTCCCTCCGATTGTATTTTTTCTGCCATGAGGGAACCCAAGGCTATAGTGAGTGAGTACATAAAGAGAGAAAGTAGTAAGATGTCTATGCTCCTTCCACCCCGAGTGGGAAGGTAGGGAGGGCGCATGTGAATCTAAGCATATACAATCATCAGAAATGCTATTACGGTAAATAATGCATGTCTTCTGATGCTTGTTAATCTGCTTAGAATCACATGCTGTGCATAGACTAGCGAGCAGTACCCGAAGTTGGAGGTGGGTTGTGAGAAGGAACAGTAGAGAAAAGATGTCTTAGTACTGCTTGTCCCATCTGAGAATCAGACCTAGAATGAGTGTCTAGGCAATAGTGTTTTGTAAAGGTGTGTACAGAACTCCAGGTTGCCGCTTTGCAAATGGACTCAAGGGGGAACATTTGCAAAGAATGCTATGGACGCCCCAGTGCCTCGAATAAAATGTGCTCTAGGCTTAAAGGGCAGTTCTCTCTTAGCAAGAGTGTAACATAGTGTGATGCATTTGACAATCCACCTTGAGATAGCTGATTTAGAGACAGGATCCCCTTCTCTACCAGCTGTCACAGAAATGAAAAATTGGTTCGTTTTCCTCAGTGGTTTAGTTCTTTCCAGGTAGAACATGACTGCCCTGCGCACATCCAGTGTGTGCAGGCTTCTTTCGGCCATGCTAGTGGGATTCTGGAAAAAGGTAAGTAGTTCAATCGATTGGTTCACATGTGTTATTCCAAAAACAAATCCTAACATGGTCTAGCCCCGCTTGGGCGACCATGCATGAGTCTTAGACAATCTTAGACAATCTCTTAGGGGGGTGTGGATCACTATGCTCCCCCTTCTTTCATATTTTAGGGCCTCTGCCAAGCTCTCGATCTCTCCCCAAACTGGTCTGTCAAGGCTGCATCAATTCCACAGCAAACGCCTCTCTCTCATGATCTCAAAGAGAGCAGCTCCATCCAAAACTCCATCTAGCACCATCTAGAACCAGCAACTCCCCTCTGCCCTGGTTATACTGTTCAATGACGTATTCAAATCCCTATGGTCATTTGTTCTCTAAGCTAAAATGCCTCTCTGTGTCTGTCAGCAAATTCTATATCCGAGCCAGTGCCTAAATGCATGTTCTTTCACTTCGTGTTCTTTGTCAATGTGAAATTTTGGCCTATCTATATCCTATCTATCTTCTGTCTGCCTAGTATCCTACCATCTTCATATTTCTTCATTCACAAACCATGAAATCCCTATCTCCTTCTCGTGCATGCTCTCCCTGCAAAAGCGCCTCTCCCTCTCTCCATGCAAAAGCACTCCCTCTGCTGTCTGACCCCCACCTTTTTTCTGTCTGTGAGAAGCACAGCCATGCTGATAAGCCTCCTTTGCCTTCCCCACTCGGACAAGGGTCCATATTATCTCTGTCTGCAAAGCAACTGTTTACATTCCTTTCTTTCCTTTCTGCACACTGTACCATAACAACTTCGCATAGAACCAAGTGGCGCTTCTGTGTGTCTCCATTCAGTGGAATGGCTTTATAATGCCATAGGCCTCATGCTTTCTCTAGTGCTCGAATGTAGTGCCTATAAGTTTCATTCATACCAAGCACTATACTTAAAGCTCAATGCGTATTCCAAATGCGCACTCAATGCGTGTCTCTCTACATACATACATAATATCTAATAGTCTCTACATGGCTCTACATGTATAACAATGTGTCTCTAAATGGCTCTGCAAATATAACAAGCCGCATTCAATAAGCAAATACAAATGGCTACATATATGTGGCAGAAAAATGTGGATAGTCTAATGTTACTACTTCATGTATATATGATGGATAACTAAACAGGATGCAATGATGGAATGATGGATAATGATTCCATAACAATGAGTCTAATGATTCCATAATGATAAAACCCAGGCTTCTCCATACTATCACGTTCTACACATGGAACTTCGAGATGAATTTAGGCGCATATCTGGGGTGAGTGTGCAGAACTACCTTATCCCTGTGGACTGTAACAAAGGGGTCTAGAACAGAAAGTGTCTGTAGTTCGCTAACCCTTCTAACAGAAGTGATAGCCACTAGGAAGGCCGTTTTATAAGTCAGGTCTTTCAGACTTGCTTTATGCATAGGCTCAAAGGGAGCTCCCATGAGCCTGGTCAAAAACACATTTAGGACCCATCCAGGAGCTCGGTGAGAGATGGGAGGATAAATCCTCTTAACCCTTTCCATAAAGGCTTTAATCACCGGTATCTTCCACCACAACACTTTTTGTTGTGATGTGGTGTAGGCTGACAGAGCAGCCAGATGAACCTTTAGGGAATTGGAATCTAACCCAGTGTCCAACAGATGGTTTAGATACAGCACAATGCGTGTGGGTGAGCAATCGATGGGATTGACGCCCTTGGAATTGCACCAGATGACAAAACGTTTCCATTTGCTGGCATAGCAATAACGTGTGTTCGGTTTCCTAGCTTCCCTGAGTATGTCCATGCACTTCTGAGGGAGCTGTAGGTGTACAAACTCTATGACCTCAGGAGCCAAGCTGCTAAATTCAGAGTTTGTGGGCATGTGTGTAGGATCTCCCCCCTGTCCTGAGACAACATGTTGTACTGGCAGGGTAGTTTCACTGGTGGGGAGAGGGACATTTCCATCAGGTGAACGAAGCAGGGTTGGCGGGTCCACATGGGGGGCACCAGTATCACGGTAACTGGTTCCTGGTGCATCTTATGCGCTATCTTGTTGAGAAGGGGAGTCGGGGGAAAAGCGTAAACAAATTTCCCTGACCATGTAATCCAGGGACCGTTCCCCTTGGATCGGTTCTGGGGGTTCCTGGAGGTGTAGTCTTGGCATTGGACGTTCTCCTGAGTAGCTAACAGGTCGATCTCTGGGAAACCCCATACTGTGAAGATGTTGGACACAATGTCTTCGCTTAGTCACCATTCGTATTCTTCGGGCAGAAGGAAATCTCTGCTGAGCATGTCTGCCATGGAACATGTTGGGACAACAGAAACATCTTGTGTTTGAGAGCCCATATCCAAATGTTCTGGGACAGCTTGTATAGCCCTGGAGAGTGAGTGCCCCCCTGTTTGTTCAGGTAATACATGGCTGTAGTGCTGTCCGTTAGAATTTGCACTGTCTTCCCTTGTAGTTGCACCTGAAAGGCCTTCAAAGCCTTGAACACTGCTAATAGCTCTAGTAGGTTTATATGGTTGGACGCTACTTGAGGGGACCACACTCCGTGCGCTGTCTGCTGAAGCAGGTGATCCCCCCACCCCGTGAGAGATGCGTCTGTAGTGAGAGTGGCTTCCACTGCAGGGGTGGTGAAGGTGTTCCCCTTCAAGAGGTTTTCTCTTGACCACCACTGCAGAGAGAGAACGAGGGCTGGCGAGACAACTACCAGATCTTCCCATTGTCCACTGGCCTGACACCGTTGTCTGTTGAGCCACTCTTGCATGGGACGCATGCGCAGCCGCGCGTGCGGAACCAAGTATATGCATGACGCCATCATTCCTAGCAGGCGCATGGCCTTGCGCACCGTCACCTCCCGACTGGCCACATATTGAGGGATCTGAAAAAGCATGTTCTGAACCCTCCCGTTGGAGGGGAAGACGAGACCGTCTTCCGTCCGAATTAGAGCTCTCAGAAATTGTTTTGTTTGACTGGGGACTAGACTGAAATTCTTTTCGTTGATTGAGATACCCAGACTGAAGAGAAGATCTACTGTTTTTTTGGGTGTTCGAAAACATGCATCGAATGAGTCCCCCGTGATGAGCCAGTTGTCATGGCAAGGGTAAACTGGGACCGACAGTCTGCGCAGGTGTGCTGCAGCCACTGCCAGGACTTTGGTAAAAACCCTTGGCGCCGAGACGATGTCGAAGGGGAGTACCTTGTATTGGTAATGCTTGTCCTCTATCATGAACTTTAGATATTTTCTGTGCGCTGGCAACATTGAAATATGAATGTATGCATCTTTCATGTCCAATGTTGCCATGTAGTCCCCCTGTTTTAGCAATGGGATCACTTTCTGTAGTGTTACCATGCAAAACTTCTCGGGTATTATGAACTTGTTCGCTGGGCGCATGGTGAGGTCCTTTTTGGGTACAAGAAAGTACACTGAATAAATACCCTCGTATACCTGAAGAATAGGGACGGTTTCTATGGCGTCCTTTCCCAGCAGTGCTTCCACCTCTTGATTCAGGATCTCCAGATGGTCCGGTGAAAGGCGCCGTGAGTGCGGCGGTCTGAATTGTGGAGGTTGGGCGAATTCCACGCAGTACCCGTGGGCAACCGTCTTTATGACCCACTGGTCTGAAGTTATGCCCTCCCATGCCATGAGGAAAGATGTTAATCGCCCCCCGACCGGGACCTGGATCTGGTGGTCATTTCTGACAAGAGGCTGTGGCTCCTCTGGGATTGGGGCCTTTACCTCTGCTTTTGCTGCGTTTCTGACCCCTTGCGGGGCTTCCTGAAGTTTGTCCTGTGTTGAAGTTCCCCGTGCCATAGTTGTTTTGACCAGCACAGGCTTGCCCTCGAAAGGACCGCCGAGAGTTATTACCTCTCTGTGGGGAAGGTTTCTGTGTGATCTTTTGCAGAGACCTAAGAGTCTCATGCTCTTTCTTAGCTGTTTCCAAGGCCTCATCCACCGCTTTCCCAAAGAGGTTAGATTCCTCAATGGTCTTATTGATGAGGGAGGCTTGTGTCTCCGGTTTAAAACCTAAAGTACGCAGCCAAGCGTGTCTTTTATGTAGGGTCCCTTGGGCCAGAAACCTGCCTGCTGTTTCAGGCGTGTCCAGGGTGTTTTTGATCACATTCTGGTTAACTTGTCTTCCCTCGATTACAATGGAGAGAAGCTTGGATTTGGCGGGCTCAGGAACTTCTTGGAGGCCTTCCTGGAGCAGGTTTCACTGAGCATCAGCATAGTTTGCCAATAATGTGGTATTATTAGCAATCCGCGTAGTGTATGCGGCAGCCGAAGTGACTCCTTTGCCTAGAGCATACATTCTTTTGGATTCCTTGTCCGGAGGTTCTTCCTCCGTGGCAAGGGGTACCCCTGCCCCTTTCCGGGTGGTAGTCACTACCAACGAATCTGGGATGGCGTGCCCTCTGATGTATAGAGGGTCGGAAGGGGAAGGGCGAAATAGTTTTTCCACTCTTGGGTTCACTGCCCGAGTTTGAGCTGGTGATACCAATGAGGGGGCCAACCTTCTCTTGATAGAATTAAGGAGGGGGATGGCTTGGCTAGATGGAGGCTTCTCCTTAAGGATATCCTCTACAAAGTCCTGCTCATGCACAGCCTCTTAGTGGAGATTTGAAAGTGTTCAGGTGCTTTTTTCAACTTGGAGTTGAAGGCCATTTGGTCATCTACAGGTGAGGCCTGGCGAGCCGGAGTGGACGGAGGAGAATCTAGGCACAAAACATTAGTGTCCTGATCTTGCTGTGTCCATGGGTCTGTTCCTTCCTGCTCGGTTTCTTCCCAGTTGTCTGTGGTATCCTGCTGTTCCTCCTCATAATTCTGCAGAAATGAAGCTTCTTCCTCTTCATTATAAATATCCCTATATGTGTGCATTTGGACAATGTCTTCCTGCTGGACGGGGACAGAAGACTGATCTTCTTGAAAATGAGATGGAAAATGGAGGTTAGGCTTTACCCAAGACCTTTTTGAGGATGAATGATCAGAAAAACGGATAATCTTCTCCAGCCGATTCATACACCCTTCGAATTTCTCTCTAGTCTATTTAGAGGACCCCGGCGGGCGTACAGGTGGAAAAACGTTGTTTTCTGTCCTAAGGTGCTGAAAAGAGTCTCTTAGGGTGTCGGAAAGAGGCTCTTGACTATCCTCATACGTATCGTAAGAATCGGGATCCCAAACCGCATCTGAAGATTTTCCCCCGGCTTGTCCCATGACTTTAGGCGGAACCAGGGTAAGACCCACTGCCGCCGTAATTCTTTCGATGCTGTCTTCGATAATCACTGAATCGGCGTGAGACAGTTGCTCCGATGGTCTATCGGTAGGTGTATTACCTTCCGCGGCGCTAGAGGGCCTAGTGGTTGGCTTCTCAGGTAGAGGCCTAGCATAGTTTTTCGTGCCTACCGCAGCCTTCAGGACTGTCGCAGCGTCGGATTTCCGCACTTCGACGTGTGAAGTTTTAGGAGTAGCGCCCTTACTTGATTTTGGTTGCCCAGTCGCAAGATGCTGCTGAGGATGCGGGGAAGGCTTTGGATCTGAGCGATCCGAGGAAACCGTCAACATTTTCGGCGGCCCTGTTGGCGCTTTCACCTTTTTCGACGAAGATGTCGAAAACGGTGTAGGGGTTGTCTTCTTAGTGTGATGTGTTTGTAATCCCCTGTTGCTGGGTGTTGAACCTCTAGGGAGACCAGAGTCAGGCCTTAAAGGGTCGGGGACGGGCGTGGCGGACCTTGAAATGTCTGCCTCGAGGTCTATAACATCCGCAACGGATGTTTGGTCATCTGAGGTACCCCCGTCACTCTCAGCGGGTGTGGCGGTGGGGGAAGGGGGTTCCACCCGCGACATACCGTACGCGGCCCACCGCTTTACACGGTGCTCCTTGAGGGTATTAGGCCAAAGGAGTTTGCAGGCCGCACACCGCTTTTCGTCGTGCTCTAGGGGGAGACAGGCGTTGCACGTCCTGTGTTCGTCCTTCCAAGGATATCTGACCCTACATTTAGGGCAGAATCTAAAAGGAGTCCTTTCCTTAACTAAAGGTAAAGATGACCAGACCAAAAGGATAAAGAGGGGAAAGGAGAAAAGACATACCGACAATATGGCCACCCCGACCCCACTCTCCCTACTGTACAGGTCGGCTAGAAGGCCCGACCACGTGGAAAATCCGGCCGCCGGATCTTAGGCGCCGAAATCCACAGCTGTAGACAAATCCCCCACAGTCTTCGTCGAAGATGTTTTTGTGACCGAAGTGACTTAACAGTGAATAACCGACAAGTCGGTATAAGATAAACAATGTCTCTTTTGTAAAAGCTCCGCTATAGGGCGACCAATTATCTGGGCAGAAACAAACACTCTGAGGCACCTCGGCGCGTGAGGGATTTTGGGTACACTACACGTCAGGATATGGATAGTGTTACAGACACGCCTATGCCAACGTCTCCTTTTGGTCCCCGAAAGACAAGATGCAATACTCTGCGGTTACCACTGGATGTCAGACTATATGCACAGCATATGATTCTAAGCAGATTAACAAGCATCAGAAATAATGTAAGGTAATGTAAAATGCTGTTTTATAGTGCACCTCAGCCATTTTGTTGATCTCGTTGTACCTGCCCTGCAAGAAAAAATAGAGTTTTATTTTAGTGGGACAGAGGGGAGGCAAATGTCAATCCTGAGGTGTTGATGCTTGCAGTCTGGAGGTACCCGAGTCTTCAGTGTAAGTGTGCTTTGACTGTAGAAGGTTAGTGGCGGGATAAACTTGGGTGTTGTGTTGTTGACTGCTATGATGAAGGGTTCTTGCCATTCCCTTTTCATTTAAGGTGGCAGCGAGACCAAATGCAAGGAGTCTGATCACCCATAATACTTGGCTTGTGCATTGTGTGTAGGCCCGAAGCATGTTTGTGTGACTAGTGTGACGACAAAGAATGAAGGAGACTGACCAAGTGGTGCTATGATTTTGGTTATAGACTATTATTTAAAGTAAGACATACTCTATCTGTCCTTAACTCTAATGGGATTTCCCTACCTAAACTAAAGACACTGGTATTCGTCAGGATGTCCATGAAAGTCCAAATCAAAAGGCACCGTCCCAGTCCAAAAGCTCCTATGCTTTCCCTGTCACTACAGTAAATAATAATAAAGTTCTGGTTCTGCTTGTGCTCCACGGGAATGACTTCCTTCTCATGGATGTGAAGTGTCCCAAAGATGCCAAGTCTTCTCAAAATTTTCAAGCTTTTCACAGCAACCAAAACAGTTCAGTAGGATTCTCATGGGGCTAGGAGAATGACTCCCTTCTCCTAGCTGGTTCCCCAATGTCTTTAATAGGCTTCAACAAAACTTGTAATTCCTTCAAGCAAGTTTCTAAACACTTAGGTTTCTTTACACTTTTTATCCTGTCCCCACTGGGGTGACGAATATGCTCCCTGATCCTCTCTAGACTCTCCAGCACCACGCTCTTGCAGAACTGCCCAGGTAATTGTGCTACAAAGTGATTCACTACTATATACATTTCTTCATGGTTTACTGTCTTCCCGGCCGCCTCCCGGACTTGTATTGGTTCCTGCTACCTTCTCCTGGGGAACTCTTCACCGGCTTTGTTAGGGGTCGTGGGTTTACTCTCTCTGTTTCAGATTCTTCTTTCAGCTGTAGGGAAGACAGGGGATAGACTCTTGGCTGATCCGGTGTTGACTGAAGACAAAAAAAACAATAACCCCCAGGGGGTTCTAGTTTTCATTACTCTACAGGGGATCCCCACAGTAACACAGGAACTCCTCTTGAAGAGCGTGTCCCTTTGCGGTTTTGGGAAGACTCCCCTCTTTTTTGTATCAGGGAACTTCCAAAGAGCCCTGGTCTCTGCTTTAAGCAGGGTCCTTTACCCACTTCATCGGGATTATTCGCTGTCAGGTTATCCCGGGTTATTGGTGGGGGCTGAAGTGTCCCTTGAGGAACGACTTGCCTATACCGCCAGGATTCTCAACGGCTTTGGATTGAGTGCTTCTGCAAGGGAGTTCTTTTCCAGTAAGTCATTCACATTTATAAAGGTCTTTTGAAGCTTCCCAGCCCCTCTCAGATTAGACACAGAACAGGATACCTGGGTTCCGGGACGATATCTTAAATTCCTTTCGGGGCCTCAGGTTCACTTCTTTCTCGACTTCAAGGTTGTTCTCGGGTTGGAACTGATTGCTCTCAAGGCTGCTTGTTGATGGTGGTTCGGGCACAAGCTACGGACCCCAGGATCCACTCATCACAGGTCGCGTCACCATCATCTGATTCACCTTCTGCTCATTTTGCTACATGGTTCCGCGGACAGCTCTGCTTGGCGGTCACAATGTAGTTTTTTGACCATACGGCCACCCATTACAGGTCACACAACCACAACACAGGTTCCACTCTTTCTCTATGTTGGCCTCAAGCCAATATGCAAGACGCTTTCCTTGCGCCTCTCGGTTCCTCATTCTCCTTCTTTCAAACTGCCTCATTGTGGCCTTGCAATGTCCGATCTTGGGTTTATGGACTGGTCTGGCGTTTGACTGATTGTGCCTTCTCTCAATCGGTCCACCAACCTCTGTTTTACAGTTTCGTCTTCTGGGACTAGTTTGGTTTTCTTCTCCTGTTTTATCTCCGCTACTTTACCAACTCTCAGAGCTGACGCCATATCAGCCGATAAGACTTTCGACTACAGTGAATCTTTCTCTATTCTCCGGATATCGAGCTCCCCGTCCTTCTTTGCTGTTTTATTTAAATAGCAGAGACAGCCCGACGTAACATCAGTAAAATTGGTAGCGCCTGATCAAGCATTCCTCCCGCTTGATTGAAGTTTTCTCAAGTTCTTCTTCGTCCCTGTACCTATTACCTCAGGGTGGTTTGATATTTTACAATAACACATTGTTTTGGACGTTATCTTATCTGAACAAGATTGGAGCATCAATATCAGTTTGCGCAGATGACCATGTCTCCCACTTGCATCCTTGTCCCCAGGAGGAGAGTTAATCTCCATGACAGAAAAGGGCTGCCCCCTTGGGAAAAGTGATGCCATCTGAAGGATCGTCACATTAGGCAGAGGAAGGAACCTTCTGGTCAGTGTTACCAAGAAGTGAGCCCCTGTTACATGAGGTTGCTCTGATGTGCTTAGATGCTGTTCAGATTTGACTTGTATCGTGTTGGTGGCAGTTGTATAAGAAAGGTTCTTCAGATAATTTCTGAAGGTTAGGTGGTTTTCCACTGTGTTAGACATCTGGGTGTAGAATTCCAGAGCTTGGTACAGAAATAGGAGAAGGGTGATCCTCTATGGCATTTCAGATAGATGTTTGGCACTCCTACTAATTTGTTACGAATGTCATGTTACTGGAATGAAGCATTCTACTTGGCTTTTAGTGGATGAATTTCCTTGTGGTGAACTGCAGAATTATGCCATGGAAGGCATGATGAGCTATGGAACGATTTTTGAAAATAATCTACTGTTTGGTCAGGAACCAGTGGGGTGTTCAAAGGGATGGGCTGAGGTGGTTATTTCTTTATAGTTTGAGAATAACTTTTGCTGCTGCATTTTGGATTCTTTTCAGCCTGTTCAGTAGATAATGTCTGTCTGGAAATTCACTGCCATCGGCCACCTTGGATTGGTGGCTGATGTCACTTCCAGCCGCAATATTGGATTGGTGACATCATTTCCTGTGACCATCTTGTATCGCTGACATCACTTCCTGTGGCCATCTTGGACCAACCTCATCTCCAGCTGAAGTTCACAAGAGGCTCCTCTGAGAACATCAGTCAGGAAGGATTTGGCTTGTCCCAGCATCACCAGGGACAATATCAGCGAGACCAACCACTGATGGACTAGGCGATCAGTTGACAAGAGCGTGTGTCATCCCTTCTGGTTTTACACTTCACTTTTTGTCTGGACCTTCACTCACTGTGTCCACCTTGGATCAGTGACATCACTTCCTACGGCCATGTTGGATCAACCCCATCTCCAGCTGAAGGCCACAAGAGGCTCATCTGGGAACATCAATAAGGAAGAAATTGCATCATACCAGAAACTTCGGGGACGATATCAGTGAGACCAACCACTGATGGCCTAGACGATTAGGTGACAAGATTGTGTGTCATCCCTTCTGAACTTCCTAGGGGCATCCAGCCAGAGGCATCCCAGTTAAAGGCAGAACAGTGAAGGGTGAATGGTGAAGATCAGCCATTGACCAGCCTCTTTGCCTCATATTCTATGGGCCTTTGCTTTTGACTTTCTCCCTGTTGCTCCTGTGAGTACCCCAAGATTCCTAATTATTCTACTGTCTCTCCACACAGTGCTACTCACTTGTAATGCATTCACCCCTGCTCTTTCTCCTACTCTTCTCTCCCTAGGCTTTCTCCAATTAAGCTACAACTTCCTCCTTTTCTATCCCTATTATAAAGCTTAAAGCTCGTAACTCCCACTACTCTATCGCTCTTCCTCCTTCCTACAAACTAAGCCCACAAACTAACCATATCTCCTCTAACATCTATCCATCTCGCCTCTCTTCCTCTGAGACTCAACTTATAAACTCTGCTTTACCTCATCAACAGAACATTGCACTCTGGAATGCTCAGTCTGTATGCAACAAAACGTCCTTCATCACAACTACTTTGACTCTAGCTCTCCCCCCCTAGAGCTTCTTCCTATCAGCGAAACCTGGATTTCTTCACCTGACACTGCCACTCTGGCAGCCCTACACAACTCCAAACTATCCTTCATTCACTCTCCTCGACAGACTGGCAAGGGTGGAGGCGTCAGACACCTACTCTCATCCTGCCTCAATGCCTCACAAATCTCCAATGCCATGTCCTCTCCTGCCTCTTTTGAATTCAACATCTCTACTATTGCTCTGCCTCACTCGGTTCACATCTTCTCCATCTATCACCCACCTGGTCCCACTGGGCCATTCTTTAATGATCTTGGGCAACTCATTGATTCTCTTGCCACTAAACATCACCTCATTCTCTTAGGTGACTTTAACCTTCGCTCCTCAACCACGTTTCAGTCTTTTCTTAGTGACCACACTCTCCACTCTATCCATATCCTACCTATCCATACAGGGGGTAACTGTAACTCTTTGGATCTCATATTCGTCTCCACCTCTCCCTCAGCCACTAAAACTACTGTCACACCATCCATATCTGATCGCTCAATTGTTTCCACCACCATCTCCTTTCCACCTTCTGACCTTTCCTCACCACTTGCTTCACCTATTACTAAAAGGAAATTTAAAACTTTTGCAATTGCCCCCTTTTTCTCTGACATACAGATCTCACTCTCCTCCTTCACACCTGATGCCTCTTCCACCAACACTGGCTTCTCCAGCTCCCAATCCCTACTATATGACTCATTCTCCTCTCACTTCACACTGGTTACTTTCACCCCTAAGTCTCAGCATCATCAACCACGGGTCACCCCATTCAGATGCTCTCTTCACACAGACATGCATCGGCTGCTGCACAAACAGAGGTGTTCCCACTCACAGGAGGACCTGCAACTTTACCTCTCTGCCCTGAACTCTCTCAAGTCCACTCTTGATAGAGCTAAAAGGGAATTCTACCTACATTTCATTGACTCCCACTCCAACCATCCACGCCAGCTGCAGGGCACCCTAAACTCACTCATCTCTTCTCCGAAGTCTGACTATCAACTCCACTCTCACGACTAATGGCCTAGCTGAATACTTTGCTGCAAACATTTCCAAAATTAGAGATTCTCTCCTGACCTTCCTCACACGCCGTCCTCCAATTTACACTCTGCCTCTAAAGACGCTGGTGGGGGGTGTCTGTACTTCCGCTCTCTATATGGTAGAGGAGAGGCACAGAGGACCCCAGCCAAGATTCTCTATTATTGATGCGTGGTCGAGCAATCAAGGCCTAGCTATTCAGGAGGTGATGCGAGCTGGTTCTTAAGTACAGTGTAGTCCCCAAGCACCCACAAAGGAATGCCCACACACTGTACCGGTTAAAACACAGTCTTTATATAATTAATATTCAAAGGTATATACAATATCACGATAACTTACTTTGTACTCCGAAAATCAACAATGGTCAATATATACAGTTCTAAAGTGGTACCACTAACGTTATCAGATCTCATTAAAGTGCATACGGTCAGAATGACACAGACCAAAATAAAGACGAAACCAACAGTAGAGAGAGGAAGGAAAGCAAGATGGTTCAACAATTGGCAGAATACTGGCCCTGATACCTAGACACAGTTCTGTGTGGAGATCCCCCCACCTGGGCAACCTGTAAAGCAAAGATGTATCACAAGCCCAATCCATATATTGCTCCCACTAGACTTTCCACTAGTTCTGCAACCCCAAAATACCTTGGCCTTGTAGCACTCCTCGTCGGGGAATCGATGGCCCTTCTTGAGTGCCCTCACTTTCAGGCAGGAGTCATGGGTCGTCGAACGTCCGACGGAGAACAGGTTGAGCTACGACGGTGAAGTGGCTGCATCGTTCCTAACGGTGCTCGTTGACAGGGAAGCGTAAACGTCCTTCATCAGTGTCGATGGTTCTGGACCGCAAAGAGTTTGAAGAACTGTGGCCCAGCAAAGGCGTCGAGTCGTCGGTGTCTCTGTGGTCTTTGGGTGGCGGGAAACCCACCGCCGGATACTCCTCGGCGCATCGACGGTCAGGCCTTCTCCAGCAGGATACAGCGGCGACGATGCCGACGAGAGCATCCTTGGATCAATGAAGTTCTTAGGCAAACGGGAGCACGGAGGCTCCAGTCGGCGACGGCAGTCGTCGACAGTGGCGGACAACAGTCCGGGCGCTTCTCCTTGTGATTCCGCGGCGGACCCCATCTTGGGTCAGCAGCCTTTCGAATGTCTGTCTATCAGGGAGCTTTGGCAAAGATCTGCTGGTGCACGATGGTCCCTCGTAGCTAGGGAAGAGGGCGCCTTACCAGGTCCTTTCTGGGTCAGTCCTTGGAGGCACAGCAGCTTTCAGATTGTGAAGGAGAGCAACAGCAATTCTTCTCGTCCAGCAGGGCTTCAAGGTTAAGCTTCATTCCAGTTACTCGTTGTAGTGGACTTCAGCTTCTGAACACGATTCCTAGCAGTGAGAGGTCCCCACATATACTGTAGATCTCCCATTCATTCGGCTGGATCATAATCAAGCATCCAATCACAACTAAGGGCATTCAGGCAGGCAGGCAGCCAATCGGCACACAGTGCATTCAGGCCATTCACTTCTCTCCAGAAACTCACAACAAGTTATGTGTATTGGGACAAGTACCAAGCCATTCAACACTCCACACTGCATTCATACCGGTTTTGGGCAGGGCTGTCTCAGTCATTGTGTCAGCCACTAGATACTAGACACCCACAACATAGAATGCATATTCGTCACACACTCCATTCACCCAGTTCCCACCCACAGGCGTACCCACAACATACGGGCGTTGAGAAGGCTCCAGCCAGTCTGGTCGGCCCTTCCCCATACTACAATATATGGAACTTCCACCCAACAACCAGTCAGGGGGAAGGGACAGAGGCAGGGCTTCCCGGGACTTTGGGAAGATCAAGGTAACAGGCGATGGAAGGCAAGAGGCCACGGGGGCCATCTTGTCTCCATCAGGAGTCTACCGATTCCAATGACAGGGCCTGGGCATCCCAAAATGGAGGCCGCTCAGGTCACCCGTCAATTCAGCACGTAGCTGCCATCAGCCCGTACCCTGCTCTGTGAGTCACACACAGATGCCAAAAAACATACACTAGGGCAGAGGTCTTCAAACTGTGGGGCGTGCCCCCCCAGGAGGGCGTGGCCACATTCCAGGGGGGGCGCGAGAGCCCAACATGAAATGTGTAATAAAAAAAATAATGTTTTTCTTTTTCTTTTAGATTGGAGGAAATGGGCAGTGGCAGCTTACATGGTCAGACTGGACCATAAAACGGCCTTAGGCACCAATGAAAAGGTGGCCAGCAGTTGCAAATGGATATTCAGTCCTTTAGTCACTGACTGTTTGAATAGTACCCAAGGGGGTGTTTTTTGTTCAAATGTAAACAAATTGTGATATTTAAAGAATGTTTATTCAGCAATAATGGTAAAAACTACTAGCTGCATAGTGAAGTAACTCCTCAACTGGCCCACATTGGCCAAAAAAGTGGCCCATTTTTACTGGTCTACACTAGCATTTTGCATTTTTGGTACGGTCATCGCCCTATTGCCCTATAGGCCAGTCCAAGCCTGCCGGCTCATCCATAATGGGTGAGGGGGCGTCCACCCACTGGCCACCTCACCCATTATGGGTAGCCGAGGAACCAGCCCAGTGAAACACTGTGCACTCCCTCAGCTGCTTTTTCCTGCTGAGGGAGTGCTCCTGGGCTGGCTGAACTTTCAAAGGGAAACACTGTTTGCCTTTGACAGTACAGTTCCACAGCCGCACATGATCACAGAGCCATGCAACGCTGGGGGCGTTTTGCTTCGCCAGCCTTGCATAGCTCATTGGAAATGTTGGCTGGGGCACTGCATGTATGTATGTGCGAGAGGGTGCTCCTGCGCATCCTCGCACATACAGGCAGAGCAAGCTGGAGCGGGGCATTTTAGCAACCACGCGCAGGACGCTGCAGAAGGTACGTTTATGGTGATTTGTGCATGATTGTGTTATGGGACTGTGGTGGGCGCAGGATGGGCGGGAGCACTGGGATAGTGGTGGGAGCAGGGTGGGGAGAGGGCAGGGTCTGTACTGGGAGTAGGGAGCAGTGACGGCACACAAAAGTTCATCTGGCACTTTGGGGGGCCCAGCGTGCCCAAATTTTGCTCAGGGGGGGTCCAGGCCAAAAAGGTTTGAAGACCACTGCTCTAGGGGCACAGGGTTGCACCCCTACCCATGGGTGACATAAGGGTATCCCATGGGTCTGTTCACCAAACCAAAAGAGAGAGCTGCACCGCCAGGAGTCCCACATGAACTCCTGTGCGGAAAACACGACAGAACACACAATAAAAAGCAGTAAAGGACAAGGATACAGAGGCCCTGTCCCTCCGATGCATTTCCAGCATCACAGTCGCCCCCCCCAGACTGAGTTTAGGATGCCTAATCTCCCACGAGATAGACACCCTCATCCAGACGGTCAACATATCTTCTAGAAAGGCCATCTGCATTATCGTGACTCTTGCCTGGTCTGTGCTCAATGGTGAAGTCTAGCCCTTGCATGCTAATGGACCACCTGAGCAGTTTCGGGTTTTCACCCTTCATCTGCATAAGCCACTTCAGGGGCTTATGATCGGTTTGGACCTTGAAGGTAGACCCGGTAAGGTAGGGTCTAAAACGCCTAAGGCTCCAAACTATACTAAAACATTCCTTTTCAACAGTAGCCCAACTAAGTTTCCTACCCTTAAGTTGTCTACTGATGAATATGATCGGATGTTCTCTTCCTTTGTCATCTAACTGGGACAAGACAGCTCCAATTCCGGTGTTGCAGGCGTCAGTGTGACCAATAAAGGGCTTGCTGTAATCGGGCGCACACAACACAGGTGCCCTACACAGACTTTCTTTCAAGCCATCAAAGACCCTCTGACAGTCTTCAGTCCAGTTAACCTTCATCGGTTGTTTGGGCGAAGTCAGAGCTGTCAGGGGTGCAGCTATGGTTCCATAGTCTGCCATGAAATTGCGATAATACCCACTGAGGCCCAAAAAGGCTCTCACCTGGGTTTGAGTAGTGGGAGTCTCCCAGTCCTGTACATCCTGTACCTTACTGGGGAGAGGTTGGATTTGGCCCCCTCCTACCTCATGACCAAGATACGTGACTTTCCCCTGAGCTATCTGGCACTTGGTGGCCTTGGTAGTGAGGTTAGCCCTTTTCAAGGCCTGCAACACTTTATTCAGATGCGTCAAATGCTCTTCCCAGGTGGAACTGTAGATGGCAACGTCATCTAAGTAAGCCACACAAAAGGCTTCCAGCCCACTGAGCACATGGTTGACCAATCTCTGGAAAGTGGGAGGGGCATTCTTCAACCCAAAAGGCATGACCCTAAACTGGTAGAGTCCCTCTGGTGTTGAGAATGCTGTCTTTTCCTTGGCATGGTCTGTCAGAGCTATTTGCCAATAGACTGAGGTAAGGTCAAAGGTGCTCACAAATTTGGCAGCACCTAGGGTGTCCACAAGCTCATCAGCCCTGGGCAATGGGTGCGCGTCAGTTTTGGTGACCGCATTGACTCCTCGGTAGTCCACACAGAACCTCCAATCCTTGGTACCAGCCTGGGAACTTGCCTTTTGGACAAGGACCACTGGACTGGACCAGGGACTGGTTGAGGGTTCAATAACACCCAGATCCAACATCTTGGCGACCTCAGCCTGGATGTGGTTCTTTACAGTATCTGACATACGGTAGGACCTGCTTTTGACAGTCACACTGTCACCAGTGTCAATCTCGTACCTGCACCACGGTGTAAGGCCTGGTGTCAGTGAGAACAGAGAGGCGTACTGCCAAAGCAAAGTCCTGCAGGCCTTCTGTTGCTCTGTCGTCAGATCGGAAGAGAGATGTACTCCCTCCACTGAGCCATCCTGAGGGTTGCTATGCAGCAAATCAGGAAGGGTCTCACTCTCATCCTCTTCTTTCTCTGAAGCTAGTAAGAGGCATGAGACTTCTGCTCGCCTGTGAAAAGACTTGAGCCTGTTAACATGGAATACCTGAGGGGCTACCCCCGAAGCTCCCATGTCAACCAGATAATTGACCTCGCCCATCTTGGAGATTATCCTGAAGGGTCCAGTCGATTTATCTGCCAAAGCCCGAGGCTTGGTAGGTTCCATCACGAGGACCTCCTGTCCCGGAGTCCAATCCACTTGCGATGTGTTAAGGTCAAGCCAGTACTTATTCAATTCCTGGCTGGCATTGAGATTTGCCGTTGCCTGACCCATCATCTGTGTCATCCTCCGCCTGAGGCCTAACACACAGTCCCCCACTTGCTTGGCGGGACCTGGAGGGGTAGCCTCCAAACCTTCTCTGATTAAGGCAAGGGGCCCCCTCACGGGATGCCGAAAGAGTAACTCAAAGGGGCTGAAACCAACACCCTCTTGAGGTACCTCCCTGTAAGCGAACAGCAGGCATGGCAGCAGAAGATCCCACTTCTTTCTAAGGGGCTCTTCCAAAGCGCCTAGCATGCCCTTGAGAGTTTTGTTGAATCTCTCAACCAGACCATTGGTCTGGGGGTGGTAAGAGGTGGAGAACTTATAGGTTACCCCACACTCTTTCCACATGGTTTTTATGTAACTCGACATGAAGTTCAGAGACAACCTCGTTAGGGAATCCAACACGGGTGAAAATGCCCAGAAGAGCCCTGGCAACCACCTTGCCGTAACCGTCCAAAGGGGTATAGCCTCAGGGTACCTGGTGGCATGATGGACCAAGACCAGGATGAACCGCTGTCCACCTGACGTGGGAGGGTTAAGGGGACCGACGATGTCAATGCCCACCCTCTCAAACAGTGTGCCAACCACTGGCAACAGCTGCAGTGGGGCAATGACACTGCCTCCAGTCTTGCCAGACAACTGACAAGTTGGGCAGGTCCTGCAGTGGGACTCCACTTCTACTCCTAGCCAAGGCCAGTAGAAATGGGCAGAGTCTCTGCTTAGTCTTCTTGGTACCAAGATGACCAGCCAATGGCAACTCATGCGCCAACTGCAGCAGGAAGGGCCTGTAAACCTGGGGTACCACCAACCTCTTGAGGGCGCCAGGTTCAGGCTTAGTGGGCTCACTAACAAGAAGCTCACCCTCCCAATAAATCCGGAATGTCCTAGGCACTTCTCCTTGTGCCTGGGACAGGGCCTGTTTCCTCAGACCCTCAAGAGAGAAGCACTCTCTCTGTCCCTTACAGAAGTCTGCCCGGGATGGTCCCCCTTCAGCGAACAAGCATTGAAGGTCGGGATGATCCTCCGGGTTGAGAGCCTCTCCCACAGGAAAGTCTTCTGGCTCTTCTCCCACAGGAGTTGAGACGGGATTCACCACTGGACCCAGCCCGTCCGAAGCATGGGTCCAATGGGTGCTGTCGGAACAGCAGGAAGAGCAGGGGCTCCCTCCACAGAGGTGGCCTTCTTACTCTTCCGTTTCCATCGCGCCTGGGTTTCCCCGTCGGCGAGGCTACTGGGCTCGCAGCCGGACCGCAATCGGGTGACCGCCACAGCAGCCATGGGTAGACCATCCGTGATCATCCCCAACTCGACCAAATCGTTTCCCAACAAAATGTTCGCAGGCACGTTGTCCTGAACCAGGACCGGAAGCTTCGCTGTCTTATCTCCAATCGTAATGTTGACTAAGGCTACAGGCGATAATTTGGGAAGCCCACCAGCTAACCTTGTGGTTCGCAGAGGAGCACCTACATAGTCCTCTGGCTTGAGCAGGGTCCTGTCCACCACTGTCATGCTTGGCCCAGTGTCTCTCAAACCAGTAGAAGGCTGGCCATTCAAGAGGACACTTCTCAAAAACCTACGAGTGTTCTGTGGGATAGTCGCCAGTACTTCTGCATACTGGTCCCAGGCCCCAAGGGACACTAAGGAAATCTCTATGGGGGCACCGAAGGTTATCCCAGTAGAGAAGGGGAGGACAGTGGCCTCCACCTCAGGTATGGAGTAGGGGTAGGTCAGGCTGACAGCCTGGACTCCAAGTGCCTTACCCTTACACTTGGGGTCACCCCTTTGGTGATCCAGAGCCCCACAATCCCAACATGTGCCAGGAGTGCGGGATACGGTACTGGGACCACTGGGACCCTGCTTTGCAGCAGGCGGACCACTACTCTTACTCCCACCAACAACAGACTTATCCCCACTAGGTTTTTGGGTCTTCGGAGAGGAAGGTTTTGATTTAGCCGACTTTGACTGCTTTTGGGACTCCTCAGCTTTCTGAGAGGCCCCCTTTTCTTTGTCCTTGTCCTTCCCACTGGAATCCATAGGGGACACCCGGTGGGAGACCCACTTGTCAGCCAACCTAGCCAGCTTACAGGGGTCCAAAATATTCTGGTCAGCAACATACTGACGCAGCTCCGGTGAACAGGCTTCCGAAAAATGTTCAAAAAACAAGAGTTGGGACAGTTCAACAAACGTTTTCACTTTGTAACCATCAATCGACCCCATCATGTTCATGTGTGCAGCACTCACCCAGTCAATCCAAGACACATTCTCTCGTTTCTTAAAATCCCTGAACCGTTTAAGGTATTGGGTAGGCGTCTTGCCAAACTTGGCAATTAAAACACACTTCATGCACTCATACTGACCCCTTTCTTCCACACGTAGTTTCAGAATACAATCATATCCAGTCTGAGGCACTCTGCTTAACAAACACTTAGCCCAATCTCTTTAATCAACATCATGAATTGCACAAGCCATTTCAAATGCTTCAATCCATTGGAGGATATCACACCAACTAAGTCTTTCATAAACTTGGTTGCTGGGGACCGCATACACACCAACTAAGTCTTTCATAAACTTGGTTGCTGGGGACCTGACACTCTCAACTGGTTTCGCAGAAATCTCCACTCGAGCTTTCTCTAACTGGATACGCTGACATTCAGTGTCCCGGTTCTTGAGTTCAAGGTCCTTATCTTTGAGTTCAAGATCCCTATCTTTTAGTTTAAGATCCCGATTCTTGAGCTCCACTTGCTGTGCCAATTCCTCTTTCTTAAGCTCAGCATCTATTTCCAACTTGCGATATTCAAAGGCCAATTTCACCCTTAATAACTCAAGCTCCAAGGAAGTGCTGGGGTTTGGAACAGAGGAAGCAGGAATGGTGGCATTCCCAGAATCAGTTTCGGCGACAACCCTCAGGGTAGAGTCTTCATTAGTTGCATCCCCCCCTTCAAGAGTTTCACAATCGATCTGCTAGTCCACCAGGGCAGCTATCAGCTCAGCCCTAGACTTATCCACAAAGTCTAACTCCCTGGCTTTACAAGCACTCTGGAGACCCTCTAAGCTCATCCGAGACAATTTACCATTTGCAATAGATTCCTTTGCTTGTAATGCTGTTATCTTGTACACGACTCAACCTTAATTTAACAAAGTGCAGATATCCTTCGTAAGTGGCACGGATATACACTGATTCTTAAAATCATAAGCATCCCACTGCTGCCACCAGTGTAAAGACGCTGGTGGGGGGTGTCTGTAATTCCGCTCTCTATATGGTAGAGGAGAGGAACAGAGGACCCCAGCCAATATACTCTATTATTGGTGCGTGGTCAAGCAATCAAGGCCTAGCTTCTCAGGAGGTGATGCGGGCTGGTTCTTAAGTACAGGGTAGTCCCCAAGCACCCACAAAGGAATGTCCGCACACTGTATTGGTTAAAACACTTTCTTTATATAATTAATATTCAAAGGTATATAAAATATCATGATAACTCACTTTGTACTCCGAAAATCAACAATGGTAAATATATACAGTTCTAAAGTGGTACCACTAACGTTATCAGATCTCATTAAAGTGCATACGGTCAGAATGACACACAGATCAAAATAAAGAGGAAACCAACAGTAGAGAGAGGGAGGAAAGCAAGATGGTTGAACAACTGGCAGAATACTGGCCCCGATACCTAGACACAGGTCTGTGTGGAGATCCCCCCACCTGGGCAACCTGTAAAGCAAAGATGTATCCCAAGCCCAGTCCATATATTGTTCCCATTACACTTTCCACTAGTTCTGCAACCCCAAAGTACCTTGGCATTGTAGCGTTCCTCGTCGGGGAATCGACGGCCCTTCTTGAGTGCCCTCTGTTTCAGGCAGGAGTCACGGGTCGTCGAACGTCCGACGGAGAACAGGTTGAGCTACGACAGTGAAGTGGCTGCGTCGTTCCTAGCGGTGCTCGTTGACGGGGAAGCGTAAACGTCCTGCAAGGAAGAAGCGTGCGGGGCACCTCGCTGTTGATAGTTGTGGACCGCAAAGAGTTTGAAGAACTGTGGCCCAGCAAGGACGTTGATTCGTCGGTGTCTTTGTGGTCTTTGGGTGGCGGGAAACCCACCGGCAGATACTCCTCGGCGCGGCGACGGTCAGGCCTTCTCCAGCAGGATACAGCGGCGATGATGCAGACGAGAGCGTCCTTGGATCAATGAAGTTCTTAGGCAAACAGGAGCACGGCGGCTCCAGTCGGCAACGGCGGTCATCAACAGTCCGGGCGCTTCTCCTTGTGATTCCGCGGCGGTCCCCGTCTCGTGTCGGCAGCCTTTCGAAGGTCTGTCTACCAGGGAGCTTTGGTAAAGATCTGCTAGTGCACGACGGTCCCTCGTAGCTCGGGAAGAGGGCGCCTTACCAGGTCCTCTCTGGGTCAGTCCTTGGAGGCACAGCAGCTTTCAGATTGTGAAGGAGAGCAACAGCAATTATTCTCATCCAGCAGGGCTTCAAGGTTAAGCCTCACTCCAGTTACTCGTCGTAGTGGACTTCAGCTTCTGAACACGATTCCTAGCAGTGAGAGGTCCCCAGATATACTGTAGATCTCCCATTCGTTCCACTGGGTCATACTCAAGCATCCAATCACGACTAAGGGCATTGACGCAGGCAGGCAGCCAATCAGGCACACAGTGCATTCAGGCCATTCACTTCTCTCCAGACACTCACAACAAGTAATGTGTATTGGGACAAGTACCGAGCCATTCAACACTCCACACTGCATTCATACCGGTTTCGGGCAGGGCTGTCTCAGTCATTGTGTCAACCACTAGATACTAGACACCCACAACATAGAATGCGTATTCGTCACACACTCCATTCACCCAGTTCCCACCCACAGGCGTACCCACAACATGCGGTCGTTGAGAAGGCTCCAGCCTGTCTGGTCGGCACTTCCCCATACTACCATATATGGAACTTCCACCCAACAGCCAGTAAGGGGGAAGGGACAGAGGCAGGGCTTCCAGGGACTTCGGGAAGCTCAAGGTAACAGGCGATGGAAGGCAAGAGGCCACGGGGGCCATATTGTCTCCATCAGGAATCTACCGATTCCAATGACAGGGCCTGGGTATCCCAAAATGGAGGACGCTCAGGGCACCCGTCAGTTCAGTACGTAGCTGCCACCAGCCCGTACCCTGCTCTGTGGGTCACATACAGGTGCCCAAAAACATACACTAGAGGCACAGGGTTGCACCCCTACCCATGGGTGCCATAAGGGTAACCCATGGGTCTGTTCACCAAACCAAAAGAGAGAGCTGCACTGCCAGGAGTCCCACATGAACTCCTGCGCGGAAAACATGACAGAACACACAGTAAAAAGCAGTAAAGGACAGGGATACAGAGGCCCTGACCCTCCGATGCATTTCCAGCATCACACTGCCTATTCTCCCATCATCCTTTGCCTCCATCTCTCACTTTAGTCACACTAATACTGACAAGGTGCTATCTCTACTGATAAAGGCGAGCCCCTCTAGTGCTCCATCAGATCCTCTTGCTCCTTGACTAGTCAAGCCTATTTCCCCTTTAGTGGCCTCTCACCTCACTGAGCGCTTAAACCTATCCTTCGACTCTGCTTGCTTACCCTCTGTTTTCAAAACAGCCACAGTCATCCCTCTAAAAAAAGCAATGGGCTGACCCAAACCTACCAGCAAATCTTTGCCATTTGTCTCTCCTTCCACACTACTCCAAATTGCTTGAAAGGATTGTGTTCATCTGTCCTACCAATTTCTTAGACATCCATAACCTTTGAGACCCCCTTCAAGCAGGTTCCCGCTCCTGTCACTCCACGGAAGCTGCTCACATGAATGTGTCCAACTTCATCGCCTCTGCTAAGCACTCCAACCCATCCTCTATACTAATTCTCCTTGACCCGTCTCCTGCCCTTGACACTGTCGATCACTCTGATCTCCTTAATACTCTCTTTGTTCTCAGGATTCGCGATCAAGATCATGCCTGGATTGAATCCCACCTTGCAACTCGCCTATTCTCTGTCTCCTGGGGTAATAACCTCTCTCGACTCACTCCTCTAACTGTTGGTGTTCCACAAGGCTCTGTCTTGGGTCCGCTACTCTTTACACTCTACACCTCTGCTCTTGTGGCACTAATCTCCTCCTTAGGGTTCTTGTACCAATTGTTTGAGGATGACACCCAAATCAGCTTTTCTTTTCCTGAACTCTCCTCTGATCTCTATCAAAATGTCCAACTGTCTTACTGCCATTAAATATTGGATGGCTTTGCGCTCTCTGATGTTACACTCTACCAAAATAAAGGTGTTCTTCTTCCCTGCCAAAATCTTAATCTCATCTCTTCCTCTGCCTATCCAGTTCTCAACTGATATTCTCCTGTAGAAACCTCAGCATCATCTATTAACCTTCTCGTGCATTCTCTACTTTCACCTCCAAAACTGGAACAGCAGCTCGCCTCAACCTCCTAAATATTAGGAAAATCAGGCACCTCCTTCCTTTCAACACCCCCAAGCATCTCTTAACCACTCTTGTCTTGTCTTCTTCTTGACTACTGTGCCTGCATCCTCTTTGGTCTCTCCAAACCTAGAAACACTTGTGTACAGGCGTGTTATAAATGACTTACCATATCATACCCTATCATAACTATACTTTCTGTCCTCTCGACAAAATTGTTAACTTCACTACCAGCACTCCCTTTGAACTTCCTCACTTCACACCTACTTCCTTGTAACGTCGCCACGCTGGATGGCTGACAATGCAAAACTGGGTCAGATTTAAATGTCTTCTCCTAGTTCACAAATATGTCCACAGTAAGACACCACTGTATATATCCTCTTCTATCCAACTCTGCAAGCCTTCTCATAATCTCTGCTCTGCCTCCTCGCCCTCCCTGTGTTTCCTCTCACTTCTGCTCTTTCTCTTTTCTTGCTCCACTTGCACGAAATTCTCTTGCCCAGGACATCCGAGAAACATATCACACTGATTTATTCAAAACCAAACTAAAAGCCTACCTCCTCAGCTCTGAGTTACCCTGCTAACCTACCTCTCGTCTGCCTGCTAGCTAACATGTTCCCTCTACTCTAACATGACTCTGTTCCTCACTTCCTCTGCCTCCACTCTAGTACTTCACCCATCATGGTCACATCCCGAGCACAGCTTGTTGTACAGCCTACCTGCACTTAAAAATGTCCAATGTTGTTTTTCCTTAATCTATTTGTGTCCACTTATGTATTGTCTACGTTGGTCAGAAGGTCTGTCAAACTCACCCCATTGTAAAAAGCTCACTGCAGTCCATCAAATCTGATTTCTTATCTATTGTACGTTCTTTTGTGATCAAAAGAGCATTGTTCCTCCTGTATATCAATAAATAAATAGTCCGGCAGCCCCTGGTAAAGGCATCTTTCGTAGCCTTGTTTTGAGAGTACAAGTGCAATGACTGCCATGGTTCTTTGTGGGAAGGTCAGGTAAGGCATGATATGCCGGATTATTCAAGACTGACCCAGAGTTGGGCCAGTTTATTTGATGTTGAGTGGTTTGTACGCTTGTAGATGATTTGGGTGTCAAATGTGTAACTGAAACATGTCAGACATTAGTTCCAGAAGGAGGATCATAATGATAGTAAAAAGGAGTGACGAGAGGTTGGATCCAAGGGATTTTCAGAGGTATGGGGACATGACCTAAAAGTGGCAATGTTTGTTTAAGCCTTCCTGGTGCAAATGATTTAATCCAGAGTAAAGTGATTCCTCTGAATTCCCTGTCCCCCAATCTTTTAGCAGAATTTTGTCACTGAAAGAATTAAAGGCGGGTGGATGGCTTAAGTATTTTTTTTTATTTTATTGAATTTATATAACCCTTTACTCCAAAGTGCTTTACATAAGAGCAAGTAAATATACAGCAAGCATTAGATGACAATGAACCAAAGCCAGATAACAGCATAAAGAGCAACTTGCAGTATTGTAGCGGTGAGGAGGGCGTGGGAGGGGGGAGGTGAGCAAGGGAGTGGTAGGTGTAAGGGGAGGTAAGAACAGGGGAACAAGCAAGAATGAGAGGGAGGAAGAGCGGAGAAGGTGAGACAAGAGTCAAACGGGGGATGGAGGGAGGAGATCAGAGGGAAGGAGAGGGTAAGGAAAAGGAGGAGTAAGATGTAAGGGTAAATGAGAAGGGGGGAGGTAGGGAAGGTGGGGAATTACATAAGGAGTTTCGTCCAATTGTGGTCATTTTGTTGTCTGAGAAGTGGAGGGAGGATATGGAAGCCGGGAAGCTCCCAGACTCCATGAATGAAGCCCTTATCTTGCTTCTGCTGAAGCCCGATAAAGACCCCATGTCATGCAGCTCCTACAGGCCCACCTCTCTCCTCAATTTTGATACAAAGATCTTTGCCAAGATCGTTGCCAGCCGCCTGGTAATGTACGTATCCTTATTCATACATAGGGACCAGGCTGGGATTTTTCCCCCGGCAGATCCACTACCTTGAATCTGCAGCACCTATTTGTGGTTTTGTCGCAGGTCGACCTGAAGGTCAATGCGGTAGCAGGCTTTTTTGGATGCGTAGAAGGCCTTTGACTCCCTGTCCTGGGACTTCCTATTTGCTGTGCTGGAAAGAATGGGGCTGAAGGGATAACTCTTGGGGTGAATCTGTGCACTATATTCTGACCCCCCTGCTAGGACAATCACATAAGGTTGTTGCTAGGATAAATTCAGCCTTGGCAGGGGCACCAGGCAGGGCTGCCCTTGGGGGTCAATTTTTTGCAAAAGCGATGGAGCCCCTGGCCATTCACATCAGGTGGCAACATATCCATAGGGGATTAGCGTTGGGAGGGCAGAGGGAATTGATCTCCCTTTGCGCAGATGACATGCTCCTGTATATCAAGGACCCCCAGGTGAATGTTCCCACTCTCACACTGAAGATCATCAATCACAGTCTTTACTCAGGGTTGAAGATTAACTGGTCTGAATCTATCAATTTCTGTCTAACAGACTGCACTCCTAAACCAAACAACCTGGGAGACTACAGATAGAAACCGCTTAGGGTAACAAATCTGGGCCTCAAGGCCAGCAGGGACCACTCCTCCTTACACCTCGATAACCATATCCCCCTGATGGAGGCATTGAAACACAAGTCAACCAGGTGGTGCCATGTCCCGTTATCCTGGATTTCCCTGGCCAAGATGCTCATACGTCCTATATTTCTATACTATTTCCTGAATATCCCGGTTTATCCGGGCAGAGCATTCTTTAACAGTCTGAGATAGCTGATGGTGTGGCTGGCCTGGTATCCCTGGGAGCCCACAGATGTGGTGGAAGGACATGAATCGTCCCTTTGCACAGGGGGACGGGAAGTATGGCTCTGGATGTGGAACTATACTACCTAGCGACTCAGGCTTATTTCGCGACATACTGGATGACAGACTCCCCACCACTCCCGCATGTCAGGGTGGAGCGGACTGCAGCAAGGCCGTTCCCGCTACAGTCTTTACTGTTGTCGCACGGGATACAGGATCCATGTAGGTTTGTCACATTGATGTGTACGATGGATGCTTGGAGCAGGATGCACAAGAAGGTCAATATCTCACTTCCGTAGGGACCTGAAGCTGACATGTGATGGTGGATTAAGGAAACGTGGGGGAAACTGGGTATTCAGCATTTGGGTGATATGTACCCATCGGTGTAGTTCGTATCCAGGTCTTTATTTGGGGACAAGGCAGGGTGGGATTTTCGCCTAGTGTTTCAGCACATTAGAATGCAGGAAGCATTCCGTAGGTGGAGCTCCTCCATCCCGGCAGAACCAGAACCATCTCCCTTGCTTAAATACATTTGTGCGTCGGTGAGTCAGGCGAAAGTGGTCTCCTCTTTATATGAACTGATCCAAAATGTATCCCCCGCTTATGGGCTCTGGCTAAGCTTAGATAGGGAAGGACTGTTGGGGCTCCCAGCGAGGATGAGGTATGGAGGAATATGTGCAATTATACTCACAGGGTCTCGATTAATGCTAAGCTCAAACTCATCCAGTTCAAAATATTGCATCAAGCCAATATGTCCCCAGCCCGTCAGCTTAAATTCGACCCATCTAGTGGTGGGGACAATGCCAGGTGCCGAGCCAAAGGGGATGATTTCTTTCATTTAATTTGGTCCTGCCCGTTGGTTTATCCGTTCTTGGAGGGGGTACCGACATGGATGTCTGAGGTCTTGGGTATTGAGATGCCCAGGTATCCCAGAGTCTGCCTCCTAGGTAAACATAATAATAATTCAGGGTGTCCGAGAAAATTGTGATCCAGACTCCCTATTCTGGCAAGCGCTGAATTCTCATTTCTTGGAACAGGACTGCTGCCCCCATGGAGGAGGCTTGGTTGAGAGACTTGGTGTCAGGAGAAAGAAATTAGCTACAGCAGGGTCGGATTGGCCCCACGGCCTTTCGGCCCGTGGCCCCTCGGCCTTTCAGCCTGTGGCCGGGCCGAATTCGTCCCTGGGGAGTGGGGGCCGGTTTCTGGCCATGCCTGGGCCGGTTTGGAAATAAATAAATGAAAATCTATAATTTTTTTCAATTCCTTTTTACATTTTTTTTTCTTTTCAAAAAGCCTTTCATCCTTCTTAGGTCGATAAATGAGTACCAACACAGGTTGGGTGATATTGTATACATATTTTCTCTTTAAAAAAGAGCTTAAGCCAAATGCTATAGAATAACAGATTATCACGATGCCTTTGGGCCAGGCACGCAATACAAATAAACTAAATACAAATACATATACAAATCATTTGGCCTTGGACGTCTGCTTGGATTCACAGTAATTTGACAATATGGTTCTATACAAACAGATATTAATGATACATATGGTGATCCATTCTTGTATGAAATGTATATCACATTAGTGAAATAATAACCATATTTTTCGTAGTGTACTTCGGAACAATGCTATTTGATGCTGCTTCCTGTTTTGTCAAGGGATGAAAGGTTGTGTTTCATCGCTTCCTGGGATGTCACATTGGTGAGGGGTCAAATGACACAACTTCCGGTGATGTCATCAGAGGTCAAGTGTCGTGAGGCGAGGGGTGGACCACTTTTTGAGGCGAGGGGTGGGCCACCTTTTTTTAGGTGACCAGGCCTATTTCTTGTCCCAGTCCGACCCTGAGTTACAGCAATGTGTGCCTATTCAGCCAACGCCCACGTGGCATCTGGGACCCTTTAGACCTCAGTAATTGTTGGAGATGTCCAAGTGGTACACATTATCACGATCAGCGTCGCCAAAATGAGCTGCAGTGGCTTGTGAGTCTCTGGGGTGTGGCTGGGATTCATTCAAACATCTGGGGGTGGGGGTATTCTGGGAAGCCCACAGAGACGGCCCTGTGTGAGTCTGTGTACAGGCCCTGGGTGGGGGACAGTCATGGCGAAAGCTGGGTTGTGTACTGCCTTGTCGGGAGCATAAATCTATATTGTTGATGCAATGGCTGGAAAACGTATAGTGAAATGTATGGACAATTCCTTAAATTAAAGTTTTTTTTTTAAGTAAGTATTAAGGGTGAGTTGGAGTCAGCATTGACACTCTTGACTGTCCCTCTTATTTACTACACCAGGATTTGTAGGTTCTGCTGGATGTCAATAGGCCGCCTGCCCGTTGGACCTGGTTTCTGTAGAGTACTTGCAGAGTTCTGTGTTATCACTATTGTTAATAAATGTATACAGTGAACGTGAGCTATCTGGCATGTACCATCTAATGGCATGTCCTGCAATATTACCAGTTAGCTGATAACACACAGATGCATGTGATCATATCTAGAGGGTGCCTGCTCAACCGAACTCACTCCCCGAGCTATACCCTGACAAGAATGAGATGTAAATGAGGCTTTAGAGCAGTTCTTGAAGCCTTCTTAGGGTGTGTTGCCATCCTATCCTCAAGGATGTAAAAATAACATTTCTTTTCATGAACTGTGCAATCCTGGTGGTGCTATCTAACAACAGCCATGCCAGCGATTGAACTTTCAGATGCAGCCAAGAGCAGGCATATTTTTCATGGAATGCTTTGTGAGTTGCACAAGTTTCGCTATGCAACCTAATCTGGTATATTTGTTCCCTGGCGTTATTCCAACAGCCCAAATTAATAAAGTGTGCAAGCTTGTGCTAGATATTTCTGCTCCAAGGCTTACGCACACTGGCTGTTTGAGCATAAAAGGCCCTACCAAAGAAAGCTCTATTTTCCTGCTGCACACCCCAGTGGCTGCGAGGATTAAGTTCAAACCCCTCTGCATTGTTCACAAGGCCTTCTGGGATCTGGGGCCGAAATATCTTCAACTCTCTCTTCCTAAATATCTTCCTTCTCAAGCTCTTCGCTCATCCGCCTCCAACTCCCTCAGTGTCAGTCGCTTCTCCAAGCAATGAGTTGGTGGCAGATTACTCTCTTCGGCTGGGGTTCTCTCTGGAATAGCCTTCCTTCCTCCCTGAAACTCGAGGAGAACCATCTCCGGTTCCGGAAGCACCTCAAAACCTTCTTCTTTGCCTCTGCTTTCTCTCCCCCTCTTCCCTGCTGATTTCCTGACTGAAACTGCCCGGGATACCTGGCCACCCTTTCTGATCGCTGGCCCAGGCCCCGTCATTTGCCCACTGCACTGCCTCCCTGGCAACCCCTGCACCTGGGGATCGTTGTTCTGTAGCCCTACAGTCCCCCTACTAGCACTTTGTCTGCACTTCCTCGCACTTGCCACCAGCTGGCCGTTATTTATTTATTTTTGTTCTTATGTATTCCACTTTTTCCTATGTACTGCACTTTTCCCCTCTCCCTTCCCCCGCGCACTTTTCCTTTCCCCTCCTTCCCATGCACTTGCGCGATCTGAATGATACCTGGCCTAGTAGGATCGTTATTTGTCCTCCCTTTGTCTCCCCCCCCGCCTCGTTGCGCCTTGAAACACTTGTGTATAGGCCTGTTATAAATGCCATATCATATCATATTCAAATTGAGGTATGTATTCAGGTTTAACAGGTTATGCATGGTGAACTGCCCGGATATGATCAGAATCTAACCCAGAAGCATTAGAAATATTAAGTTGTATGCTGCTCAAAAGACACTGCTTCGTCTTCACGCTTTCCTGTTCCAATAGACCCTGGGATGCCACACCTTTGTAGGATGTTTTATCATAAAACTGAAAATCAGTGCATAGGTCCATCGGAAGTGAGCTGTGGTAGACACACCCCTCGTATTATGCCATTCTACTGTTACAATGTGCAGTCTTGTCTCCCCCTCTATGCCTATTTAAATCCTGGACTTCTCCTCCCTACAATATATGAAATAAAAAGGGCCTCTCACATGATCAGCAACCCAGAAAGGGAAGAAAGCAAGCAGCCCCTACCACCCACAGTCAAATAGCATGAGGTGGGAATAAAAGGTATTCCACACCTGCCCCTAACCCTCACTAACTGCCATCGACAGCCTGGAAAGGACCCAAGTGATTATGAAGAAATACTTTTATGAAGAACACTTTATTAAGACTCGATTCTGAAACTGTTTTCATTCAAAATACCATGGATAATTATGAAGCATGCAGACATTCCAGACTGGAAAACCAACATGTTGACACTTTGTTGTCTCTTAAATGCAGGGTTTGAGAGCTCTTAAACTCAAAGAAGTAGCTTTGAAGAGCCTGGTCGGAGTGATATCGACAGATAACAGGAGCGACTTTTGGCTCCCCAAGCCAACTGGTGGCTTACAAAGATATCTATTTGACATTCTCCCTATGTTTCTGGGATATTTGAACAAAGGGGCTTCAGGAAACCTCTTAAAGACAAAGCATGATGGTCATATGGACACGGCTATAATTCGCTCCTGTGGAAGATAGATTTGCGCCACGCCTCGTGGTAGTTCATGATTCTGCAGCAGAGAGAGGGAGAGTGCGAGAGAGGTACAGCACAGAATAAGAGGTCACAGCAGAGATACAAATCTTGAGGCAGTAAAGGGACAGCATGGCCGTCAGTGCAGTAACAGAAACACATGTAGTGACAGTTAAGAATGCAGTGGCAAAGGTAGCTAATGACTAGATGAAGAGTTAGAAGCAAGACAGAGAACCGAAAGGAAAGCAGTGTAACGAGGAAGTAAAAGGGGAACAAATGTAAAGCAATTTGGCAAGAGTCTGAGGAATCAACAAAACAGTCAGCATTGCAGCAAATGAGATCAACTTGGCAGTGGGAATAGGGGATTATTGTGTGTGCATTTTTGGGTGCATGTCAGGGTTTAAGGAAAAAAAGCATGCTGCAGCATGTTCCAGGCACATCTGAGTGGCTGCTGTGACACTTGTGCATCTCCTATGCTAAATCATTATACAAGAGAAGATGTTCTTCCCAATTTCTACATATCTTTTAATCTAGTGCTACACATTTCTTATAAGTCATCCGTTATACGTACACTTTCTAATAACTTCAAACGCTCCCGTGCCCCGATAAGTAACTCCTGCTCCATGAATTCCTATTTCGATGGTGAAATGCAATGTATTAATATTGTGCTTGGGAAGGCAACAGTCCGGCTTGCATGATCTTAAACCAAAATTTGCAACTGGCCATCTGCAAAATGTGGCCAGGGACGTCACACCCAGTTCCAGCCTAAGGGCTGCCACAGGGACCGACTCAGGTAGCCCAAGTAGTGGTCTTAATATCTTCCCCGCAAGAATATCTGCCATGGTGAACGTGATGACCATTCCCACCCACTTCCTGCCCCCGCCCACGCAAAACACAATCTGCTGGGACCCCTCTGAGCTACCTTTATCAAGCCGTAACATCCAACTTTGGCCTCAATGTGCCTGCCAGTGTTATTTCAAAGCAGTCTTCTTAGATGTAATGGCTTAATTATAGCTGTGAACCTGTTAATGCTGTAATACAAATATCAAAATTAGGTGGGTGGTATGTGTTTCCTTCGCTGAAGTCTTTTTAAAAACAAACATTGGCAAAGCCAACAGTTGGGGCTTCTATATAAGAATTAGATAGACATTTGCCATGCACTGCTATTTTAGCCCAGGTACTCACAGCATTTACCAGCTGCTAAAATAAATGGCGAGTTAGTACCATTACAGCAATGTGTAGCAGATCCCTATCCCATTTAACAAGGATATGACAGCCCTTGCACTGAGAACGAACATGGTTCAAATAACCTGATTTAGGAGGGTCTACAATCACGTTTTAGCTCAGAGACTCCTCACAGAGGAGAAATATACATTTGCATATCAGTCTGGTCCCACCCGCCAGGGCAGTCCAGCATTGAAATGCTAGGCAAATCTCCTCTGAACAAGAGTACCATCAGCAACCCCCGACACATGTTTCGGCCTAGTCAAGCCTCATCAGTGAGGTGAAACTGAACCGCTCCAAGTCTGAATTACTGCGGGTTACTTAGGGTGAAACCTCAAGTTTTACAAACTTAACAAGAGTCTGGGAGCCCCTCTACTAAGAATGAACCTGGTTCAAATACCCAGACCGAAACACACGAGTCCCTCTTTTCAAGATCCGTCTCCTAGTCTACAAAGCTATCAATGGTCTTGCTCCTAAGTATCTGTCTGATTGTATCTCGGTTTACTCACCAACCTGTTCTCTCCGATCCTCCTCTCATCTCAACCCCACCATCGTAAATACCCTTTGCCTCCTCTTGCTTCCGCTCTTTCTCCCTACTCGCCCACCTCCACTGGAACCCACTGCCCATAACAACTGAAGTATGCCAAACTGTGGATCTCTTCAAAGCTCTGCTTAAACTTCACTTACTTGCTAAACAGGGAGCTCTCCCTACCCTCTCCCTCATCCGCCATACCTCGCCACACCACTGCCTCCAATGACAATAATGTAACATTGTATATTTAATTAGTACTCCTCTTAGATTTGAAGCACTTGCCCCCTTAGCTTAAAGTTACTTTTTGTGTTCCTGGTATTTGTCCTAATTTTGTAGTCCCTCATACAATGGCTCACTACTTGCTCTCATCTTTATACTATTGTACAGCCACCCTTCGTGGGAAAGCTTCCGCCATCTGTAAATGTGTTATGTTAAGTAATTTCTGATCGAAATTTACATCCTTGTTCTTCAAATAAATACCAAAAAAGCCATTGTTTTTGATGGTTAGGAAAATGTGTCTTTTTGTCTAGCGTGGTAAAGATTTTTCCTCCAGGCCTACCCAAATATCACTGATGTTCCGAGAGCATTCATTGAGCATATGCCCATTGATAACCATATGCAGACTAACAGGAACCCGAGATCAACACAGAGACAAACACAAAGAATGAAACACAATCAGGGGAGATATATAATGACACAGACACAGATGCTGACAGAGCTACCCAATTCCAAGTTCTATCCTGAGGTTTAGTTGAAATGTTTCCTACTTGACCCTATGCAATATTTATTGTATCCAAATCTTTCCAATGAAAAGTTCAAATCCTGGCAGAATTAAAACTTCGAAACCACACACTTTGTTGAGAGGAGACTTGTCTGCTCTTTGGATTGCCCTTGTTGGAGGTATGAGACCGATACATACATGCATATTTCTCCTCTAATAGGACAAAGAGAACTACACATTGATTTGAGACCCTTCTAAGTGATACATCCCACAGAGCAGGTTTTTGCGCCTTGCTCATTCTCAGTAGAGGTGCTCTCACAATGAGGTCAAAAGACATTAACACATACAGGCTCAAGCTCAGTTACTTACACACACTCACCATTAGCATCTGAGGCACTTATAAAAGGCATTCAAAACACTATGGCAGGTGCCTCGAAGAGGTTAATTCCATATAAACTGTGCCTAATAAATGCTGTGACTCATTCAGTCACACAACGACATTCAGATAGTAGCGAGCAGGCACCAACAGTGACATGCTCACCCAAAAACAAGACTAGCCCAGAGTGGCGGTTATGCATCTATACTAAAAGGGGCCACACTCGTTCATTGACACAGCACGCACATGTATGGCGAGACGCAGAGTGGCGGACTGATAGGCGTAGTCATGACACTCGATGATGTTGGGAGCACTGGAAAACTGTAATGACACCTGAATATTACATTCTAAAAAAGAACATTAGGCACAGCGCAGTATGAGTGGGGTCACACTAACCTTACATTGATAAGCATACGGGCCCACTGCGTGATAAGTATGCATTAACAGGGGCAAAAGAACATGACAGGTTCACCCAACTAGATTTACAGGCACACGTATTTCAGGCAACTGCCCAGCACAGTTTGTGTACCATTAGCATGCCAGAGCAAAGTTAAAGTTACGTAATATTAATAATTTTACATTTTTATACAGTGCTTCATGGTGGATTCCTCTGATTATGTGTACTGTAATAATGGGTGTTCTTATTGACCAGTGTAATTGTATTCATGTTATCAACCTTGGAAGGACGGACGGCAAAGGTGGCTCTGCTAGTATTGAAACCGAACCGAACCTTGATCGTCTCTTTTCTTATTCTAATTTTCGGTCCTAAAACCCATGCACTCTTTGTTACAGTTAAACTTTAAAATAAATAAACCCATTAAAAACTGCAATACTAGGTGGCATTGTGAATACTACTACTGATTTTCTCGCCTTCAGGCATCTGTTCGAATCATTTTACAAGAACCTGCAAGGGCACGTTTACAGAAACTCCACACCTGGTTTTATCCCCAACTTCAGTTGGCTCACCTGAGCTGCTGACTCACCACTTGAAAATTAAATCAAGGGACCGCCTCCCCTCCCCTGCACATTCCTGCTTCAGCTAATCCCGTAGATCTAAACATACATTTGGCATGACTTTACTTTTTTCCTCACAAAAACAAGTAATATCTTTACCTTTTTCCCAGTTGAACTGAGAATTCTATAAATTGTGGAAACATTCTCTCGCATTACCGTTCACCCTAGTCTCGTCACAGTTCTTATTGAAGGCTCCTGTCTTCCAGACTGAAACCCAACCTAGTAGAACAATTTGAAAATACTCCCTTACCCCATAAGAGGAGTATAAAGTCCCCCTGCCTCCCTAACTTCTGCCTGTGTTTTTTCTGTCCACATCAGGAGACTGACACAATTGCTTGTACCAGGCTTTGCAAGTTCCAGTATGAATTATATAGTGGGGGTGTTCACGCTATTGCAAACTCCCATCTCTGTGACCTCTCCTTCCCCCCACTGTCACCCACAGTCATGCTGTTGCAGGCAGCAGGGGTCTTTCCTTCCTTACGCCCAGTGGGCGTCTCACGTGCGCATACCTCTAAGCTGTGAGCTGCTGCCTTCGCTGAGTGTCAGCTGCTGCCTTCACTTCCACCTTCATCCCCCAACCCCCTACCTCTGATTCTACCTCTGACTCTGCCCTCAGCAGCCTCCACCTTTCCATCACCAATACTCTTGGCATTCTTGCTCCAGTCATGAGGCTCCGCCTGAAACCTGCCTCTAAGCCTAACACCTGGTACGGCTCCGAAATTGCGGCCCTGAAATGAAAGTACTGGTCGGCACAACAAAGTGGCAAACCTCAGGCTCATCCTCTGACAAACTTGCCTGCCGCACAGACTCTCCATCCGTGCCAAGAAAAGAGCCCAAATAGAGGCACGCCTTTCTGGTGCATCCAACAACACGGCTAAACTTTTCAAGACCTGCAGGGAACTAGCCAACCCTTACGCAGTCTCCTCCTACGTTTCACCTTCCCAGGCCCTCTGCAATGCACTGGCCACACACTTCACCACCAAAACCCAGGAAGACCTGATGAACCTTGCTACACACCCTTACAACCCATCACACACCCCTTGCCTCCCTTGCCCCCCACCCTCCTCCTCCTCCTTCTCCCCTGTCACACCTGAAGAAGTTACCAGAGTTGTCCGCTCCATGGAGGTCTCTTCTAAACAGGTTTCCCTTGCTCATACAGGACCATCAAGGATAACATTGGCTCTCTTCCCCCTGCACTCGCTGATTTCTGCAATCACTCTTTTGACACTGGATCTTTCCCCATCTCCCTAAAGCACTCCCTTGTGCGCCCACTCCTTAAAAAACCTTCATTAGACCCTACCTGCTCTGCCAACTACCACCCTATTTCCATCACCCCTTCCTGGGTAAGCTGCTGGAGAAGATGGCATTGCCCCAACTCAACTCACACACCAAACTTGTTGGTGGTCTTCATGACCATCAATCTGGATTCCGAGCATCCAGAGGCACAGAAACTGCTCTTCTTAACACCCGTGAAGAACTGCTTGCATCTCTGGACTCCAACTCCACAGCTGTCCTCATCCTTCTCTATCTCTCCTCTGCCTTTGACACAGTCAACCATTGCATCCTCATACAAAGGCTCCACGATACCCTTAGTATCTCGGAACGGGCACTGGACTAGCTGACATCCTTCCTTACTGACCGCTCTTCCCAAGTCATCCTTGGCACCTTCTCCTCTCCTACTTCCTTCTCCACCTGGGGTCTTCCCAGGGTTCTATCCTCTCCTCTTGGCTCTTTAACATCTACCTTGCTCTACTTGCACGCCTCATCTCCTCCTCCTCCAACTTCCAGTGTTACGCAGCCGATACACAGCTCTTTTTCAAACCTCCTGCTGAACCTCTTGCACCCGCCATCTCACTGACTGCCTATCTGCCATCCAGTCCTGGTGCACCTCCAAAGATCTCTGCCTCACACCTGTAAAACCGAGATACTTCCCATTGGAACCCCTGCTTCCTCATTCTTCCATTTACTCTGGCCTTCCTCCTTGGGCTCTCCCCCTGTTCCTTCTTCTGAAGTCAAAAACCTTGGAGTCATCTTCGACTCCTCTCTCTCTTTCCTCTCTCACACTCAGGACATTGCCAAGAAGTCCCACTTTCAGCTCTTACTTCTCAAAGGAATTCTCCCTTTTCTCGGTTTCCCCCAGAGGCTCAATGTTACTTGAGCCATGGTTCTCTCTAGGCTTGACTATTACAATAGCCTCCTCCTGAATGTACCTTCTTCCACTCTGCGACCGCTCCAGCTAATCCAGAATAAGACTTATCCTTTGCCTTAAGCACAGGGACCATATCTCTCCTGCCCCAAAAAGTCTTCACTGACTCCTGGTTGCTGCACGGATTAAATTCAAGTCCCTTTGCATCATCAACAATGCTGTCTGGGCCCGGGGACCACACTATCTTCAACTTTATCTTACTAAATACTCTACCTGTAGACCACTTCGTTCCTCTGGCACCAACTCTTTGTGTGTAAAGTGTTTTGATAAACAGAGGGTAGGTGGTCATTTGCTATCCTCAGCTGGCTCCCTCCTATGGAACAGCCTCCCCCTCTCTCTGTGCCTTGAGCAGAACTTTCTTAAATTCCGGAAGCTCCTTAAGGCTTTCCTCTTTACCTCCTCCTTCCCTTCCACTCTCTTCTGCTAATCCCACAGTTGCTGTGATTAGTGTCCGGAGCCTTTATGCATCCTCGGGCCCCTGAACTCCCACACCCAATCGGCCCGCTCCCGTCTACCTTCAGCACTTGCACTGGCACACCCTCCGCCCCGTAGGTCCGCACTTACACCTAACGTGGTTCTGACCATGTAGCACTCAAGAATCATAGCACATCATCTGTGGCTCACCCATGAGCTGGGTCTCCCCAGCACTTACCCCCTGTGCCCTCTTCCTTGCTGCACCTGCATGTTCTGAATACTAACAGAGCATAGTAGGTTTGTCCTTTTTCCTTTTCTCTCCAACTGCTCTTAAATATTGTGTTTTTGTAATGTGTTTAACTCCCTTGTTCCCTCCCTCCGCCCTTTAGGCGCTTTGAAACAGTATTTTACTTTCTCTATAAGCACCTAACAAGCAAACAACCACAGCATGTGATTCTAAGCAGATTAACAAACATCAGAAATTCTTTTACATAACATAACACAGGGTTTCATTCTTGCAGATCTGTTTCACTATGTTGCATGGCCACTTTTTGTTAGGGTTTTATGGAAGCTGAGTGTGGCAGTGTTGGGCTGTTGCACTTGTTTGGGTCTGTGAGTATGAGGTGGAGCACAGTACACCTGTTCCTCAGGGGCTCTTCACGCCTAAATGTGCAGTCCAAGAAACATTGTAGTCAGGGGGTTGTCTATGATATTCAGGGAGTCCCATGCCATGTGTTCACTCCTGTAGCATTACGCAGCTGGGAAGCACCGACCACCGTGCGTAGGCAGGCCGAAGGCTCAGAAATAACCAGTTTCCTACGTGATAGCAGCTCATCTCCATTCTAGGTAACCTTGCCTCGCCACATGCTGAAAGGGTGGAAATTAAGAAATAATAAAGTGCTGTATTCTTTCCTGAAGTGCACAATCCCATTGGTTGGATGACAGTATTATGGTCGGGCAGCCTAAGTAGTTCCTGTTCTGTAACAAAATGGAGCACAGGAAGGCTACATAGGAGGGAATTCATGTGTCTTTATGTCCCTCACCCTCATCAGAGCACACGTTCTCTCTTCACTCAAAACACAAGTAGCATAGGGGGCACTCCAGGATCTCCTCCTAATTGACAGAGACACATTGTCAAAGTAGTCAATGCCTCAGCTGTAGAGGCTATGCATGAAGCTCATGCTATCCCCTCCCCTGCCGCACCGGGCTCCACAGGAGGAGGAACCATCTGAGGTGGCCCCAATGGAGGCTACAGTCACAGAAACCTGAGACCAGACACTGGAGGCTCCCGATGAGTCAAATGTAGCTCTCATGGAAAGTACCATTGAAGAGGTGAAAGCTGTATTTAAAGGAAACATCATAAGCCTACAAGATTTGAAGTCAGTGCTGGATCATATTCACCTCAATCGAGAGGTTTCCCCATCCTCTACCTCCAAAGGAAAGGGTATTTTAACAGTTTAAGGATATCCCTTCAACAAAATTTCCTTACCATGAGGACAGGAAAAATGTACAAATTAAAGAATGGAAGAACATTAAAAAGCCCTCCTTCCACATATGCTTGTTTAAGCTCTACCCTCTACAAAATATTGATACCAAATATGTGGGTAACGTTACGCTGGATGACCCGGGGGATCTTAGTGACCTTAACACCTTGACCCCAGATAATTCAAAGCTGGCCAACCCGATCAATTGAGAACTGAAAAGAACCAATTTGGCAATAAATGTAAACATTAGGGCTGAGCTGGGGCCTACGCGGGTTATGCAGCACAGTTCAGGATTTTGAACTAACAATTTATACAAACCACAGATCAGAATTGAGTGGATATTTGGCTCCTGTTGGAAATGATGGGAAAAAAGGCCTAGTAGCTTTCAGATGTTAACACTGGCATGTAAAGAGCGGCAACATTTGCTGCAAGTTCTTTGATCCTCAGCACCCCTGTCTTCCGAATTGGGAGACCAACACAGTTCCCAAGAAAACTTTACAAAGCAATTTCTTTAAGAACCAGAAGCATGCCCTTCGCTGCCAGATTAGGGCATGCCCACTGATTAGGCCCGTCAGCTGGAGCACCCCCTGCCATTAGGTTTTCCACAAGAGAGCCCTTCTGAGGACACGGAAGATATAGCCGCAGAGTATGCCCTAGCTGCTCCAGATCCCTTTAAACATGACTATAGAGGCATACCAATGAAGGCACTGGAAGGAGGATGTCTACTCCTGTTTAAAGAGGGATGGCAGGATGTCTCTGACGTCTGGATAACAGAAGTAATTTCCGGCGGTTAGTTGATAGACTTCAGCGAGATACCACCATATTCCAGGATTATCGCCACTCCACTTTCAAGATCTCTGGAAAAGAGGGATGTACAGATGCTGATTCTGAAGAAGGCATTCAGTAAACTATCTGGATCTAGGTGTTATAGTCGCTCACATAAGAGCAATGATGTGAAAGACTTCCTGCTGAAGGCTGCCCTCTCAAGGATGTTCTCTGCCAATCCCCCCTCACCACTTTCAGGGGGATCACCCCACTTCCTACCTTGCCGACCACCCGGACCCTGCTTTTGCCCTTCCTCTCCCCTTTAACATGCTCGGGCAATTACCTGACCCTAGCCAGCCCACCTGACACCATGTCCTGCCAAAAGGGAGTAAGTAGTGTGAGTGAGAAACCCAAGGGTATCTCACTCCTACACCCCTTGGATCCTCTTTGCTGGTGGCCAAGGAAAGGGCATTGCTCTTGAATCCTGACCCTGGGGGTGCAGAAGCGAGGAAGGATGAATCCACGTGATCCGACCACAGTTGAATTTACCGCGGCCGGAATGTTAGCATGAGAAAGGTGCGAACTACCAAAAGTTTGCATCTTTCTCATGCGAACATACGCACATACCCACACCCCCACCCACACCCACAACACACCCATGACACACCCCCCACCCACACCCTCCACACACCCCCACCCACACCCCCAACATAAACAAACCCCACTTGCCTTCTCTTCACGCTAGGTCCCTGCGGCCCCAGTTCCCTTTCACTTCCGTGATCGGGAACTGGCGCTGCAGGGTCTTTTTTTTTTTTTTTCTTTTACGGGGGGCTGCAGGGGTTTCCCCCGCAACCCCCGTTCACTATACTGTTAAGTATAGTGAGCGGGGTGTTGCTTTTTTATTTCCACAGGTGTGCTGCGGAGGTGCCCCTGCGTTTTTTTTTAAACTTACCTGCAATGCTAGCACCAAAAGTACAAACATTTGGTGTTTGAACTTTTGGTGCTAGCATTTGTAGAACTTTTTGTACATGCAACCATTTAGATACGGTCTTTTTGTACAAATCCAGGGAGGATCACCTCGGTGGAGGGTCCTTGAGTGGAAGTGGGGAACCCTTGGGCGAGACATGGCATCCCACTTTTCCCCATTGATGACAAACCTAACCCTCCTCTGGCCTTTATGGGTTATTCTAAGTCAGCCCCCCTCATTTTTACACACGTGACTTTTGACAGTACTGGGACGAGGAAGAGGCAACTAGGAGTAATGCAAACCAGCATGCACCACTTTGGTACCGAGACGAAGGAAGAGGGCCACAGAAGAGTACCATTGTAAAGATCAGATGTTCCCAGCTAACAAGCCTAACTATAGTCAGTCAATTAATGGAAAGGACACACACCTGCAAACCCTTCACACAGCTCAGGTTTATAAAAAGGGTGTGTGCCGGAGAGGAGAGACGCTGATGGGAGCAGATGAAGTCCTTGCTGCAGCCATAGAAGCACACCGAGGACTGGAGCAGATGAGGACCCGGGCGAGTGTGAAAATGGAGCAGGAGCTCCATTGTGCAGAGGCGAGGAACGGGAAGGAGACCAAATGTGGGGTTGTCCTTCATTCCAATTAAGGAACTGCTCATTCTCCTATGACACTGCAAGAGCGCGATAGTGTCTGAGGGGCAGAGTGAATTCCGCCTGGATGATAGTCATCAAGAATGTGGCCTGCACGGTGCACAAGAGGACTTCCAAGTGAGCCGGTGAGTTTTTCAGAGCAAGAAAGCCAGTGTTACTGTAACCGCGAGCGTCAGGAAGAGAACCACTATTGTTAATGAGGCCCGAGACTGATATAATATAGCAGAGTGGTTGCGTGTCTTGTTAAAGAAATAAGCACGTTATGGAAAGCCGCCGAACGTTACGAATCCGTCATTTGTGAACTAATTAAGATTGTTGTTGTGGTCGCGTACCGGAAAGGAACATTTTCGAAAGTCTTCAACAACATAATGAAAGTACTGAAAACAAAGATTGAATATCGAATTAGTGCACATTGAATACCGAATTAAAAGGAAGTGAGTGCACATTGAATACTGAACCAAAAGCGAAGTTTGACTTTAAACCAAACCAGTAAACCACTGAATGCTAACTGTATGTAGCACAACGAACAAACTCAATACAATCAAGCAACATAATACTGTATTAAACAATGAACTACAAATAAATGATTGTTGCACCGTAAGGAAAGTCTAAACAGTGAACCACAAGAAGTGAATGAAGGTTGACAAGTCTGCCATTTGGAAAGGGGTTTGTGACACATGGTGGCAGAGCCACAGGGCAGCCAAGGAGAAGCCAGAGGAGGCCAAAGAACACACCCTAAATCCTGAAAAGAATAAAAGAAAGCAAGTGAAAATAATTTGAAGCACATGTGTAATTTCCAAGGAGCCTGTGTGAGATCTTGAAGTCTTGGGGAAAAGAACCCTGAGGATTGGCAAGTGTCTTGGCATTGGGATCTCAAGACCCCTCTATTGTTTGGATTGTTGTTTTGGAAACTTGGGGAAGAAAACCCCAGAGTGACTCTGAATTAGAGACATTGAAGTCTTGAGGACGGGAACTCTGGGATCTCAGAACGCCTTTTTTATTTGGATTGTGTTTGAAACTTTGGGAAGGGAACCCCAGTAGCGATTTTGAATTATATTGTGTTTTTGATCTGGAGAAAGGTAAACTTCAAGACTTTTGTTCCAGGAACTTTCTTATGTTTGGGGACAGGAAGCTGAGAGGAAGCTGTGAGCTGGAAGAAGCTTGGAACTTTAAGTTGAATACTTTATTATTTTGGCTTTGACATCCCTACATATTGGTTTGTTCTAGTTGTGAGGGCCAGAATAGATGTTGGCCCCATACGGATTTTTAAATTGAACTCTTTCACTCAGACTTTCCTTAGTTTCGTTCAAGTGGGGAAATCCCACCTTAGCATAGGGCAATTTAGGCCTTCAACTAACCTGATATTTAAGCTAATAAATATCTTTTGTTTGAACTTTAAGTCTGTTGCCTGTGTCTTGCTTCATGATGTCTTCACGTGTGGCACACTCCTGTTTGTTGACCTTTGCACGGTGCTGTATTGTGCATCATGCTTCTCCATGGTGGCCACTAGATAACTAATGAATTATCCAGGAGAGGATCGGCCAATTGGATGTATTTGATCCTCTTTCTGGTGAAGAAGTCAGGGAAGTTCTGCCCATTTATCAATTGTTAGGAAAAATCCTACAGTGAGAGTCTGTAGACCTGGTGGGGAGGCACCTTGCAGGAGTCATTTCAAAGCTGTGAAGAATGAGTCCAAGTAAATACTTCAACCTAAGACACAGACCAGAACTGGAGCCAGAACCATTAGAGCATGACAAGAAATTATAAGCTTTTTATCATATGCGGATGACATGATGGTGCTCTTATTAAAACTGATGAATGCTGCCTCCAAATGAAAGCTATGTTTCAGGAAGTAGGTAGACTTCCTGGCCATAAGATTAATCTGTCAGAGGTTTTACTGCTGTTAGTGAATTGTTGCAGAACCAGTTTTGCAACATGGGAGTGTACATTGTCTGAAAATGATGTGGGAATTAATTTAATTCGAGCCCTCAAGGAAATAGTAGAAACAATGTGATTAAGATAGCGGAGGCTATGGAAAGAGATGCAAGGAAGATATTACAATTAAGCACATGGGCTAACATAAATGGCATTAAAATAGTCCTCCTTCCCAAAGAGCTTTATGTTATCCAATCATTACTTACGAACTTATCCAGATCTTGAGAAATATTGTAAGGGATTTCACCTTAGGAAGTCGGCATTCTGGTTCACATAAAGCACAAGAATATCCCCGTCCTTGGTTGCTATAGAGGCTCAAATGGCCCTACAATGTTCACTACATCATTTAAATTCAGTTAGTCAGCCTCTGCAGGCAGAGCAGGTGATACCTACTTTGGTGGCTATGCAAAGAGGTTTACTAAGGTGCCTGGACGAAAATTCTCAGGATGTTGGGTTTCACAGGAGGGCATCTTTAGGGCATAACCTAGCACTACGTAGAATAGAAAATGCTATACTGAAGGAGCTGGGTAATGAAAGGTATAATGACAGTGGGTGAGGTTTTAGATGAGGATCAAATGATTTGTTTTGATAGATTTAGAAGCAAATTCCACCTACAGTGTTAGGACTGATTTTCTATACTCTGTCCTGGTGGACAGATGTATAGAAGGCCAACCTATATTGTGACAGGGCCAACTCTGGGAAGTTGTAGCCAAACCACTTTAGGTAGCAGTGACATGCGGTCTAGGCTAAGTTCTTCAGAGGGGATGAGCTTGTAAGGGGTCCACACTGAGGTCACAAAATGAGTCACAGATTACACTTAGACAGGATGTATAAAAATACAGTTATTTATTTATGGTCAAAGCACACTATAGAAAAATGACTACTAGCAGGTAGACATAACACACAACACTATGAAACTAAATACATATATACATTCACTTTGTTATAGGGCATAATACATATCAGAAACTCCTGCAAAGGAAATGTTAGACAAGTAGTATGCACTTATGGTCCACAGAGATGATCCCTAACTAAAATTGTCCAGCCCTAAATTGCCTGGGGCCTTTTGCCCAATAGTTCAGGTTACAGTTCCATACAAGTTAGGATGCAGGAAAAAATACAGGTAGGGTCCCTGGGGTCCAGTGAAGGGTTCTTAGGGTCAGGGTTCAAGTTAGTCTAATGCCCAAATGTCGCCCCAACAGTCAGATGTCTTCCGCAAGCAAGCAAGGGCAAAGCCAATATTGTTATAAATAAGGTTTATTATAAGCCCATTTACTTATAATGGGAGTTTAGGGGTAGGATAGAAGCTCTGTAACTTATCCCCATTGCTCCGATTCTTCCCCAGACTTGGCAGGACAAAAGAAGATGGTCTGACGTTATTTTTCCTGCCTAAAGTCGCAGTCCTCGATTCACAGCAGTTGCAGGTCCGAGCTGATCTGCGGTTGGTGTCTTTTACTGTTGCAAGGACACTTGATCGAAAGAATGCAGAAAAACTCAATGTAGCACCCCTCTCAGAACTGGACTCGGGTCAGGTAAGCTATTTCGGACGGTGGTCACTGCAGCAGGGTGACGCAAAAGGATTCAGCAGCCGAGGTCGGACTTTCCGTCCCATCTCGGGGCCCCTCGATGCTATGACGCTGACATTTTGCAGGACACAGGGCCTCATTAAGAGTCCGGCAGTCGCCACACTTGTGCATTTTTCCAGCGCCTGGCTCCACGGAAACACTGGGGTATTAAGACTCTGGTTTTCCTGGAAGTCAGGCGCTGGAAAAATGTTAATCCCCATTCCTTTTGAGTCCCATAGGACTTAATGGGAATGGGGATGACGACAGGCTTACCAGCACCGTTGCTACTGGACCGGCACACTGGTAATGAGGCCCATAGTCTTGTAGGGCCTGATGTATCCCCCAAGTTCCAGGCCGGGATTCAGTACGGTGACGCCAGCAGCACGGTAGCCCAAAGACGAAGCTGGTTAGCCACAGGACTGTTTCAGGGCACTTCGAATGCTTCCTTTGGCAGGGCACCGAGCAGACGTTGGAAAAATTAATGTCCCTCCACTCCAAGGGTCGTAGCACCTTTGCAGGACTACTAAAGATCACAAGCAAGACGGGGCTCCTCCAGGACAGCAGCAGAAGTTGGTTGCCAGGCCTCCTTTGTCATGTCTCAGGTTTCTTTGCGGGTCTCACAGCTGGACAGGATACTTGGCTCCTTCAGGTTTCTCCAGGATCTCTTAAGAATGGGTGCATGGGTCCTCTTCTTATCCTAAAAGCCATGTAAGAGCTGCTGCCCTCACTAATCAATAGCAGAGTTAGCCCACCCACACACCCCAGCAGTGGTCCAATTAGGACCACTGGCGGGAACATTCATGCATACCACTCAGACACACTGAAACCAGTTTGTGGATTGGAGTCACACAGACCCAGCCCACATCCAGCCAGCAAACACACACAGCCCTCCAGTAGCCCGCCAAAAGCTTCTGCTTTCCTGTGCACTTGAAGTCCTTATAAGGATTTTCCTGGACTCTCAGGCCAGGAAGAAGGCTAAAGAACAAGATGGCAAAAATACAAGTGAAAAATCTCGTGGCGTGGCCATGTTTGACCAGTAGCCACAGTCCGTAGCCAAACACGGTAAAGCTGAAACGAAAATCCCCAGAAAAGTGGTGAAAAGACACTGCTGCCACCAGTCTATCCTTCTAGCACATCTAGAGTAACCAAAAATCCTCTGAGTGTTAGTCTAGGGCAAAACAAAAATGCACCCCATTGTACTTCAGTGTAAGCTGCTTGTACAATGATAAAACATTACCATAAGTGATACAAAAGTAACCAAAAGTAGTAACATAGTAACACGACTAGGGGAAACAAGTTTCCCAGTACTGACAGCCTGAAGGACATATCAGTTTCCCCATAACATATAAGCAAAGGCCAGTGTAGGGAAGCGTAAGGCTTCCCTGCACTGCAAAAAGTACAGATCAGATTCAAAAATAAAAGCTAAAAGTTTGGGGGTTCCATAAAGATGGAAGGAAAGGTGCAGCAAAGAGAACTCTTTCCTAACATACATGAACGGGAAATGACAAGATTCACCACTCTCAAAGCACTCTTACTATAAAGATTCGTAAAGCTGGATGCTCCTCCACGAGGCAGACCAGATGTGTGTAAATTATTCGATAAGCCCCTCAGCAAGTATCAACATTTCTTAAACTTCTGCTGGGAGAAAAAATAATATGCTGATAGATGGGGCCAGTTGCATCAGAAATGGAGTTGGAATATGAGTTATCTGTAGAGCAGTGGGAGGAACTAGCAGGAGAGCTCGTTCATGCATAACTAAGAGGCTGATTCATGGAATTATTTGTGCCGAAAAACTGGGATTTGTGCGCCATTCTGTCCGCAAATCCCTGTTTAACAAATGGGTATTTGCGGGCAGAATGGCACTTAGATCCCTGTTTTTTGGCGCAAATAATTCCATGAATCTGCCCCTAAATCTAAAGTTTCGCTTTTTACAGCAAAAGTTGATGGGACTTTATATTGAACCCCTAAAAGGATGCATGAATTGGGCGTACTTGCAAAAGATAACTGTTGGAGATGTGACAGTGAGAGGGGGGCTCGTCATCATTTGCTCTGGAGCTGTGCAAGGGTAAAATAATTCTGGGTGGATATACTGATAGACTGGATATGGTGATGAATACCTGTATTGATAGACATCCTATTTGGAATATGCTTCACCTGGATACAAGGATTTTGGGAAACAGCAAGGGTCAACGAGACTGGATTAATAAAGCTCTGGTTGCCGCTACAAACAAATGTTGAAAGTCTAGAAAACTAGAAGAAAATCCCAAATAGAGGACTGGATAATGGACCGTCCTATTCTATCTGAATATGAGAAGGTTATGTATGAGAAAGTTGAAGGGGATTTTGACTTCGAAATATGGGCATCATTCAATGATCTGTATGGGTGAATAGACGACTCAGATGGTTGTCTTTCTGATTATTTTGTAGGGTCTTTCTTTCTGCTAATAAAATATGCCATAGCTCAAGTATGACTAGGGAAACAGTAATTGATTGATTTGAATATTTGTCATTGCCTGAGATTGTGTTAGTATGTAGTATGTCTTTTTGGTGTGTGAATTTAACCTATGTTACGTAAATATGAGGATTTGGACTGGACTTGTATTTCTTTTACTTTTGGGAAAGAGAACTTTCTATTGCAAAATGTGGCTTGTTTTTACTCGCTCTTCCCTTTCTGTTCTCATAGTGATGGTCTATGTCAAATTTGTTAAATGCTTTAGTATGTTACCTTTTTATCACCATTTTAAGTTGTGTCCTATTCCACTGTACAGCTATGTTACAATGCATAGGCAGTGCTTTAAGTGGGGCCGGGCCAGGCCACGGGAGTCTCCATAAAGTGGGGCAGAGCCAGGACACTGCCGGGGGCCTCGGTCCCACCACAACATTGGCCGGACACCTTATCCTGCTGTGGCTGCAGCCGCAACGGGAGATGCACCTGCCATTAAGTCAGGCAAGCTGACAGAAGTGCCAACCAGCCACAGAGTCGCTGTAGCTGGCTGGCAATTCTGTCAGTCACTGTAAATTCCTCTGGTGGCCCCTTGCACGAGGGGTCACCAGAGGAAGTTACTGTCCTTTTGTTTCCCCTCGCCAGGTCGCCGAGAAGTCTTTAACCCGTCGAAAACCTGGGGATTCCTTGACATATTTTGAGGTTTAAAAAGATGACTTGCAAAGTACACAATTCAAGCCATCTTTTATAAAGCTTTGCCGATGGACAAAAAAGCATCTTACCATACAGAGCTACGTTTGCACCCGCTCCAATATACCACCAGACAAAAAAATAAATAGCCCAGCTAAAAATAGTTGATGTGGTATGGCGCTTTGTAGCTTGGTGCAAACGTATTTGTCAAGCAGGGTACGCACGCGCATGGATGTGGACACACACACGAACGTGGGAGTAGGAAGTTTGCTTGCAAAGCTAACTTCCAAGAAGCTCACTAGTTTTCATTACTAGCCCTTTGTGAGGAATGTTTATTGTGGGAAAAAGGTCAAAAGGATCAAACGACAACATGCATTTTCCAGTTAGGAACTGGAGATAATTGTCTAAATTGGAAAAAAGTGCATTTGTTATGATTCTGTAATCCCTCACTTCATGCAGTTCTCTTGTCATGGAAAACCTGCAATCCTTGGAACTGATTGGACTGAAATTACTTTTCAAAGCGGCTACAGAAAGTAAGCATAATGCAGGGCGACTGGCAACGTGGTGTACCTTCAATAGGCCACTGTACTAATTCAGATGGAAAAAGCTCTCACATGTACATGTCATCATCTGTTGATTAATGTCCACACTGTGCTTTGCGAGCACTTTACTACAGCATTGCTCTATGGGAGGATCACTGCACACCAGTGCACACTCCTCTGCAGCTATAAGGTAGTAACTCATCTGTCAATATTTCCAATAAGAAGGAACCATCATCTTTAGCTCCGCTCATCTCCAGTGATCGCCCTGATGAAGGACAAGTGTCCGAAATGCATTGGTCACATCAACTGCTTTCTGCCACTCGTGTCGGTTTTTGTTGTTGAAGGAGCTCGAACAATACACGATGATCTGCGTTAACAGAAGGACCAAAGAACCTTTCTTGGACACGCTTTGAATCTTGTAGTGTATAACTACGTGAGTGGAAATTCTTCCCCCCCCAATATTTTTCTTATAATGCTCATACTGCCACATTGTGTGTGAGTAGGTGCCTGACTGTGCGGCAGTAAAGCATGTGTGTGCTTTTTCGCAGATGCACCCATACTGAACTATGCTTAGTTCATCAATTAAGTCTTCCCCTGCCCTCCCCTACACACGATTATCAAACTAGCATCCATCTCCTGAGTGGGGACGGGACACCTGAAGACGTGATATGTACAGGCAGTTGTAACTTAAAGTTGGAGACTGTGTCACTGGAGGAAATCAAAGACGCCCGTGAGTATCTCCGATTTGCAAATGCTCCCTTGTACTTGATACATTTACAAAGCTCTACAACTGGAGGACATCTGAAAATGCTTGTAAAAAGCTTTCCGATTCCCCAGAGCAATTCTTAGTTACACACACTTGCACGCAAACATCTCAAAGATGGGCCACAGACCTCCAGATTTGCTTTAGTTTTAGACTTTGTGCATCAGGTATTAGGCAGCACATGCAAGTTATAGGTGCCCATGTGCACCTCCCCTTTGCTCCAGTGCAAATCTTTGCTCATCCGACCCTGTGAGATTACAGCCTCTTGTAGGTGAGGAAAGCAATAAAGGAATGGTTTCTCTGTAAGTAGCACATAAGACACAGACACATATTTACAATCAACATCCACACTGACCTGCACAGTATGTACTGGTTGACTACACACTCAAAGCTCTAAATGTCCCCGTTGACAATACAAATAGCGGGTAAGGGAGTGGGGGGCGGCGGTTTAAACTTTCGGGGAGAATTGTAGGATGAAAGATGAAATCCCAACCATGACCAAACAGGAGGGAATGTATACCTAATCTGCTAAGTGCAATCAAAATGTCTCAGAACAGTTGCAAGGCTGTGAGGAGAACCACAAAGGTGAAGATAAGCAAATATTGCCAGAAACATGTTTTCATGTGAGGTATGCGGATTGTATAGGCACTGGCAGAACACTTATGGATCCACACACCATTTGCCAGCTGTTGACATCATACGCTGAGGAAGTAGAATCATTTGTCATCTATTGGCTTCATGTACTCTCATACTCCCATGATATCCCTGGTTTTGCCTCCATGTACATGATAATGCCATCAAAATCCCCAGATCTCACAACTCCCAGTACTCACACAATTTTCATGTATTGCACTCAAAACCCTGGAAGGAGGGTCCCAGGAATGCTCCTCCTTACCCCTATGAGTATAACGGCTGAAGAGTCAAGAACGCCCAAAGTCACTAATTATTCTGACCACCCCCAGTGAACCACTGTCTGACACGTACGCAGAGAGATATTCTCTCAGACAGCCATTCCAACCTTATCCAATGATTGTCTTTATGGATGCAGGTGCCTCAACAGCGATCATGGATCGAAACACCATAATGGACAGCATTGACTAAATCCTGAGAAGCCACTGTGCTGACGTCATTAGTGAGACCATGACATAGCTGCGTTAGTCATGAAGCACACTTGCAACCATGCATAGCTTACACACACACTCGTATACACAAAGAACATGCTTACACAGTTCTGTAGATAGAGGACAGATACATATACATACTGTCAAATCTTTACTTATTTTCCTCATTAGCCAAGTGCAGCAACGCTAACCCGCAAGGCAAGATCCAGAGCAAGCTTGCAGATGCTCATGTTAATGAACCCTAAGGAACTAAAGGAGTATATAAGGAGCCTGGTAGGACCAAGTACGACTAACCTACAGGAAATAGCACAATATAAGTGTGTAGAAATCATATTATAAGTCAAATACAAATCACAGAAGGCCTCAAGCTGCAGGACACAAGACGAGGGAAGCAGAACCAAGCTGCAAAAAGTGGGAAGGCCAGAGTTTGCAGCCAAAGTCAGAGATAAACAAGCACATTCCAAAATTAAATCAACAAGGGGCTAGCTGCAGAAAAACAGAACAAATCCTCATAATTGCAGACCCGGAGAGCTCGATTTCGTGGTCCACAACCATGTGATGCAGCCGAGCTAGACAATGTGTATCCACCCGCAGTGGGAAGATGAACAGTTCTGAGCAACCCAGACGAGAAGTGAAACATGAATACATTAACATTGTTGCAACGTGGAGCACACTCCCATAGGAAAAAGTGGTGTTGCTACCAGATACACTGGGACACATAGTCATTTCACATCATCTTGAAGAGGTGCGCAGAGGCCTGAGAACCAAACTGGGCCTCAGGCCTGGGGAGACCAGTTCTAACTAATCAGGGGACAGAAATCCAGGGGTGGATGGCAGAGGCCAAGGGAAAATGGTAAGTCTGCGACCCTACAAAAATGTAATAGATATTTTCTTGCGGACAGGGCAGGTCAGCCACCTGACATGGAAGGTCCAGTAGAGTTAGATGTATACTGACTCTCCATAGGGTCTACCACTCTGAGCACCCAAAAGACGTGAGTGATAGGTCTATGGGGATGGCCCAGGTGATGATGCAATCTTGTATCAAAATGAGGAGACACGTCTTGGGGATTTGGAGATTCTGGAGAACTGTGATTGTCCTGTATGATCCCTGTCGGTTTTTGCAATAAATGACAGCTCTAACTTGCCCTTGGCTAAGTCCTCCGTTTAGTCTGGGTAAATGGTTGTTGGACACGTGGGAGCTGAACGGGTGAACTCGTAGAAATCCCCAGACCTCTGGCATACTGTGTCCCCTCCAACAAGTTGGTAGAAGAGGATCGGTTTGGTTACGCCCATTCGGCACAAAGCTGCCTCTCCCGCCACACTGACTGGAGAGTTGTGGGACACCTCGCAGGACCCGAGAAGACAGAGAAAGCGTGTCCTGTGCAAAGGCCGTCAGGAGTCAGCTTGGAAATATCCTGGCAGTGAACCATGAGGAGTCTAGCAGACCAGAAGAGTGGTGTGGCAGCTTTGGGAGACCTGGTAGCCGAACAGTGTCAGCAGATCACTGAGTGTAAGTATTGTCTCAGTAACAGGGGTGTGAGGGTACTAGTGAGTATTGTTGAGTATCTTTGGAGTATTGTCGCGTATTGTCTAGTAGTGACGAGTATTGTTAAGCATAGTAGGGAAAGGAGCGGAGGTAGATGTCATTTCCAAGAATAATTAAAAGAACTGTCATTCCATTGTGTTTGTATAAACAGCAGAGTATCGAAAGCCTCAAATTGAGTTCAAGTAAGTATAAACGCAAGACTTGTGTAAGACCCTTCCATGCTATAAGGACAAGATTTGTAAATATAGCGTGGAATGGACAAAAAGTACAGAGGGTAAATTGACTAAACCATGGCCACAATGCAGAAGTTTTTCCAAAGATGAGCAGCAACCACTATTGACACACTTACAGGAAACTTTTAAGAGGAAGAAATTAGCCAATCATATGGCGATAGTCGAGCTCTGGAGAATGTTCCAGGAGTGCGAGGGGGAAGTAGCAACGTGTCAATGGATGCTGAGCCAACAGGAGACACCACGGCCAGCGTCCCCAGCCTCCGCTCCCCACCTTCTCCTGCAAGTGAAAAAGAAGGGGATACAGACGACGAGCAAGGGCTATACATACTATGGGAGCTAAAGGCAGCAGAGGGGTACTCAAATCCAGTATTTCAACCTCCACCATATACCAAAGAGGAAGGGCAGAGAGGGGATGGACTGATGGACAGTAGAAAGGAAGCGCAGGCAAGCACTAAGGAGGGGCTGGGGGACATAGCCTCGAACTAATGGAATAGGGGTACAGATCTTCCTGAAATTGGAAGAGAAGACAACAGGAGAAGCAGTGGGGGCGACCAAAGAGATGGAGGGCCTTAAGGGGAGCTGTGAAGCGAGGAACTGGGCAGAGATAATGGAAGAAGTAGAGAGAAGGAGGAAAGGAAGACAAGGAGAGATGTGAAAGAGCACATAGAGACAAGCAAAGAGAGGAAGAAAAGGAGCGCCAGCAGCGAGAGAGGAGGAGGGAGCTTGCATAGATAGAGAGACAAAGGGAAGAAGATGAGAATGAAAAAGTTTTAGTAAAGAGGGAGTGAAGAAAGTGGGAAATAGAGTGACTCGCAGGAGAACCCCCCCGGGGCAAAGAGGAGGAGCGCGCAATCAGATACATAAGAACAAAGTGGGAAATGGCAGTTGCCAAACTGGAAGCAAGTAGGCGAACAGGGCCAGACAGCTCTGTAACGCAGGACAGGACTGCCACTTTATCAGACAGAATAGACATGAGGTCCTTTAAGGAGAGGGATAGTGAGGACCTGATTAACTTTGCAGGGAAGCCCAGTACAGACACTGCCTCTAAGAGGTTGAGCTTCGCAGAGACTTTTTTAGCAGCGATATGGATACCGACTCAGACAAAGACGCGAGAAGAAATGAGGATGAGGGAAGAGGGCGACCCAAGCATAAATCAACGGGGAAAACCGCAGCCAGAAGTGTTACCTGGGATGTAGGAAAGGATGCAGGTGGATCTAAGGGAGACAAGGACAATTGATTACAGCAGTCGAGGGACGCCTTATGCGGTCTAGATGACCTGATCCCATATGTGCAGAGACTTAGGGATCTCCCAGGGCGACAGAAGGGGGAACCAGCAAAGGCATGCACTGAAATTAAAGACGCTGACAGACATGACATACAGATCAAGCTGACACGAAGGGCGAATGGGGCGATCAGGTTCACACAGCCCCTACTGGAAAAGCGAGGGGAGCAACCTCAATATATGCCATGGAAGCACATAGACAAAGAAAACCTGAGGTGTAGGCTACCCTTGTTAATCGCGGATGCAGGGAAATGGATATATGAAATTGAAAGGATGACAGTGGGACAGAAATTAGCAGGGGGATGTAAAAGGGCTACTAGTAGAAATCCTTGGGGAGGCTGCTGATGATGTATGGAGAAGGGCGGGGTACCCATGAATAACCATCCAGGACACAGCGCACGATGGATCGCCATTTGCAAACTGTATAGCAGCCACATGGCAAGCTCTAAGGACACAATATCCTGACACGTCAGACATGAGTGCGATTATGGCATGCAAAATGGGGGAAGACGAACATCCCTTACAGATGATTCAAGAGCTTTGGTGCCTTGAAATGCGAGAACTGTGGGACAAAACAATTATGCCAAGGGTTGCGGACCGATAGGGGACATTTCGAGAGTGTGCAGAAGCAGGGGGATGCCACAGAATGGGGGGATGCAGTACCAGCCAGCATACCAGGGGGAACAGGACGAGTATTACATACAGGACAGGACACAACAAGGACAGACACTGAACGCATACCCGCAGACACACCAGCCCATGGCACAGGCACACAGATGCAAGCGCCTATGCAGCAGTAGTCACAGGCACCACATATACCACAGATGCAAGGTAACACACAGCATGCATACGCAGCACAGCAGATACCACAGATATAGAAAAACACACAACCAAATGACAGAACCATGGAACGCACAGACTCCATGACGACGACGACTCATTAGGAAACTGGGGGGGGGGGTGACTATGGTGGGGAACAACCCATTTATGCGGAACGGGATGTCCTCAATAGGACAGCCCACAGATGGACTTGATGTGTTCCATCCTGTTGATTGCACCCAACCCTGCGGAGGATCCACGCATAGGGGTGACGATAGGTGGCAAAACATGTTCCTTTCGTGTAGACACATGGGCAACTAAATCCTGAATCCTGGAGGGGAAATACAATTTGTCAGGTGATACCATGAATGCTCAAGGATTCTCTGGGGTGACAGAAGTGGTTCCTTTTACAGACAATATTACACTTTGTATGGGGGGCATGATCTATCCTTGCCCCCACTATACTCCCGACAGGCACCTGGAAACATACTCGGGAGTGTCATTATGAGCAGACTCAACATGATCATTTCATTCACTGACAAAGGGATAGTGTGCTCCACACCAGGGATACACCTTCTCAATGTAAGGTAAATCATTCAAGCCTATTGTGGACAAAGGGTACAGAGGGGGTGCCAGTGGACGAGGAGCTGTTTCAATATGGGACTGAGATTGTGACAGCATGGCTCCCAGGAATTATGGGGAAGATGTGGCGCCTTCCAAATGAGTATTCAGGCCAGAGATACCATAAGATGAAGAGGAAGGGACGATAGTGCCACTAGAATTAGAGGCAGTAATCGTGGGAGACGATTGGATAGCATTGCATGGGAGAGCTGACACAGCAGCAGTGATCGCCAGAGCTGAAGGATACCGCTTGACCACAGTCACAGACAAAGAATTATTCAAAGACAACAGGTCAGATCATGAGATGGTGTTTGAAATGAGCATCACAAATTGGGTGAAGATACATCACACAGAGGTACCACAGAGAATGGCAATGGCGCTGAAAGCACCACTGACTTTTCTCAAGGAGGATTTGGACAAGGTACCGAGCATTTTATGGACCACTAGTCCCTATGATGTGGGGCTTCGAAAGGGGGTAGGAGCAGTGAAAATAAAGCGGAAACTATGAGCAATTTTACCACGAGTCAATCAATACCCACTCTCCAGGGAGGCAGATAAAGACAACTATGGAACCATTGCAGCACTAGTGAAACAAGGCATCCTAGTGCCATCAGAATCACCATGCAACATGGCTGTGTACCCAGTCAAAAAGGCGACAGGGGGGTTGTGGAGTTTTATACAGGTCCTCTTAATCACATTGTAGAAGCAGAATAGCCTTTAGTTCTGAATCCAGCGAAAATGTTGTTCAGCATCCGAAAGGAGGTTGCCTACTTCACAGTTATAGATTTGAAGAATGCTTTCTTCTCTATACCACTACACCCAGACTCACAAGACTCACTTCATTTCAATATAAAACTAAGAAGTGGAAACATACAAGACTTCCTCAAGATTACTGTGAATCATCTTCCATATTTAATATAGTCCTTCAGATGGACCGAGGCAACGTGCAGATGGAGAGCACGGTCATACAATGCGTGGATGACATATTAATCTGTAGCAAAATAGAAGAACAGTGCAGAAATGACTCAGTGCACATGCTGACAGTCTTAGCAGACAAGGGATACAAGGTGGCAAGGCCAAAATGCAATATTGCCAGACAGGAGTATTGAACATTGGGAAGATGATCTCCCAAAATGGCCAACGAGTGATGCCAGAGAGGGCAGAGACAATAGGTAAGACAGCAACATCCACAACAGTCAGAGAGATGCAGCAGTTCTTGGGACTCTGTAATTTATTAGGAGGTCCAAAAGATTCGGAGCACGTCCTCCTAACGTATATTATCATGTTTCCTTAGCACATGTCACCCAAGCTTACCCACAACTCAAACGAGGAAACCCATCTGTCCTTGCGGTACTCAGGGATCCTAGAATTAGAACTGTGTGGGAACAGCTATTCATTTTTGCCATGACAGATCATATGATCAACGGGGCTTGAACTACTACAACGCTAACCTAGTAACGCACAGTTTTTGCGCATTTCAGGCGGGCAACTGATATCTTCAAGCTACGCAAGGATCCAAGCAGCACAGGTAAATGGAAGGGATCATTAAAAACATGCTTGTCTGGTCTCTTATTTCCAAGTAGGGTTTTTCCATTTCTCTTTGGTGAATATCTCTTGTGTCTAGTGAAACCAGTGTATCCTCTATTAACATTACCCCAACTCCAGCAGGTGGAACAACCATATCAGGTGGACAGGGAAGCCCTGTAAGCAAGGTAAGGAGAGGTAAGTGCAGTGCTGACACAGACATGGGAGGGGTGGACCTATATCTTACTGACAATGCTGAGACTCTAACAATATGTGGTATAAACACATGAGCAAAGTAGGTAAAGAAACCACTGGGGAGAGCTGCTATGTCTGTTTACTAATCCCCCATGCCAAGAGTGCCTCCATTACATTTTTAGCAACTGAAATATCAGCAGCAAGAGCACAATGCCTCATGTACCTATCCATGGTTACAACCCGAGGAAGATACAGCAATGGTGATATGGATGTCCCAGACAAAATTCAAAGTTACATAAAGACTCTTAATATGATGAACAATCACTGGCAGTTAGACCATGCCATACAATACATAACAGATGGACCGCAGAAAGGAGACACAAAAACAATAACACTGAAGAAATGACCATGCCTGAAGAGGTAGGTCAAGGAAATAGGAGGAGAACCAGGATGTCCGGAAAGACCACAGATGCTAGTTTATGGCCAAGTATACACAGAGGAAGGATGGAAAGAATGAGTAGTAGGAAGCAAAGCACACACCGTAGTACAAGCCCCAATAAACACAGTGCAAGGAGAAAATGACAAGTACCTGAAGGAATGGGATGCGAGCACTAAGCTGCTCACCTGGCTAGACAATGAAGCTGGACCAATGCCCATAATACCACTGAAGAAACCAGCATTATTTTATAAGAATGAAGGTGCAGTAAGTGTTGGAGATAACAAGCATCCAGCAATGAAGGTCGGCACAGCAGTGTTAATGGACCACTATTGGGCGTGTGGATCCAAAGCATATGAGAGTAAGCATACGAGAAGCTGCCACCCAATTGGGGAGGAGTTTGCTTGTTGGTACACATCAATATGCCAGCATTGCTAGTGCCACAGAAAGATGTGAAGATAGACGACTTCCCTAAAATAGATACTAACATGAGAAAGAGAAGGTCTGTGGGAGTAGAAGAAAGGGGAAGAAAGAAACAGTCTGTGGAAGTGAGTAAAGAGAGACAACTACTTCTCATCAGAGTCAGAAGCATCACTAGACGATATACCACCTGAACATCGGTTATTCAGCAGGACAGAGATGTTTTTTGCGTCAGTGGTTCCAGCTGTCCAGATGTATACAAATGCAAAATGGTTGCAGATAACCAGATGGGTGCTGATGCAGACAATTAACTCTACAGTGAACGGATTTAATGGGATAAAAAAAAAGCTCTGAGCAGTACGGTTGATGGCACTCTAAAACAGATATGTTCTAGACCTTCTCACAGCAATGGAAGGAGGAGCTTGTGCCAAGATTGGGAGTTCCAGTTGCACATTTGTGGCTGCCAATGACAGAGAGAATGTCACACTGACAGAAGCCGTGACATGATTGTCAAAGATGCATGCCAAGATGGAGGAAGAAGCCAAAGGGACAGGAAAAGACCAGAGCTGGTTGGCGTGCCTATGGTCTTGGATGCTGTCATGGGGGCACTAATATTAATACTAGTAGGACTGTATGTGGTGAAGCTCTGCATTATACAATGATGCAAAACTACTGCAAAGACAATAGGGATGCAGGTGATAGTGGAATTGAACATGAGAGAGGAAAAAGACAAGATAGTGGAAGAACGAAATAGCCTAAGGGCCAGGATAAAGGAATGCCCAATGTTCCCGACTGAGTTTATAAAATTGGTGGTGGTGAACAGTGAGGCTGTGACGGAAGAGAAGCAAAGAAACACCATGAGAAGAGAGTCGAAGGATGCCAGGAAAATCAGAGGCAAATAGAAGTGCAGAAGGATGGAAAGCTACTGAGAGAACATGCAAGACGAAGCCTGGTAGGAGTGGAAGAATGAGTCAAGAAGGCACAGGAGAAGCATGACAACAGTAGGAAAGAGCTGGAAGAAATGAGAAAAGATCTGCCAGGTACAAGGCCATGAAGAATGCCAATGAGGAGAGAATGTTTGTGCTCTGAGGATGTAGAGCCATTACCATGGGTGAGAGATGTGGTAAACGAAAGACTCTTGCATATACTTTTGGGCATGACCATCCTAAACAAAAATGAGGTATTTGTGATTGTGTGCACATCTTGGCCTTTAGGAAATGTATTTTGGTTTGGCCTTTGTACGAACGCCTAATAAAGAAATGTTGGGAAATACCGTTCTTTTCGGGCCTATGTTCGATCCTTAAGTACTTTGTCACACCTCTACTGTTGGCAGAACTGTGGGTAGCAAGTTGACTCTGTCCATCATTCTCATAGGATGCAAATACACTGCTTTTTGAAGTCTATTCTCCAACGCTTAGAAATGGGATTCAATTGCCAATTTTTGATATTCCATTTGTTGATCCTACTGGATCTCTCGTATATCCACTATAATGTAACATAAAACTACAGCAAAGCTTAAATTGTGCACTGTTGTTAATGATACAATTTGACTTTGAAGCTGTCATTACTTTGATGTTTAAGAATAGAACACATAATTTTGCACCAGAGAAAGTCAGATCTTTCCTGGACCTCAGTCAGGTTTTCTTACCCAAAAGAAAAAGTATCCCAATGCTGATGTTGTATTTTACCATCACTGTAAACCACTCACAATCAAGCATAACCTAATGTATTTGGTCTGTAACATCCTGTAACCAAATATGTTTTCCTCTGTAACCAAGTTTGTTCCGCATGTATCCAGCAAGCCTCAATGTAACAGCGCCACGATGCCTCTGAGCTGTTGTGCGCTTTATAAATACAAATAAATAAATAAATACATTCAATCTGCATGAAAAAACCGCAAACTGGGATTTTTCTAACCTAAATAATTACAGGTCCAAATCAAGCTTAGTTTTTCTGATCTTGTGTCTTGAAAAGTGTGAAAAGCACATGCTTCAACAAACGTAAATGCAGCAACGTGAGTCTGAGACCTTGCAAGGCGTAGGGTTCATGTTTGGAGGTATGGGTGTGCATAGCCCAGTCCTATTTTGAAATATTCTGTTGTGGTACAGTCTAATCTGGATAGTGTGGTTCTTAAGTGAGAATCTCACTGGAGAAAATGCCTGCCTCTGGTGTACAGAATATGGATGTGATGCTAGGATTCTAGACCCTACCAATAAATAGATGGCACGACTATTCGCTTTCATCAAGGACGTGCTGACAGCTATATTTATAAACTGGGTTGAAATAGTACACGTGCTAAAGAGCATATTGCCACTTCATTCTCTTTTATTTTATCTACCAATCGCAAAACAATCTGCATGCCTAATAACGGGCATTGGCCCCACCATGGAATGGCTTGAATACATTATCAGGTGTGTATCCATGGCGGGGTGTGCTAGATTTTAAAGATATTAAGAATTTGTGGATGTGAACTGCATCAATTTTATTAAGTAACATTTTAAATGATCTATAAAACTCTGAAGAGTATTGAGTGCCAGCGTGCCTACAGCTCACTCTGCCTCACTGTGCCTCACTATGACTAGGGATGTTTCCAAGACAATGGCCCTCATATGTTTCCTGGTATCCCCCCATATACCAGGAAACTGGCCCACTTTTACTGGTGACTGATATCCCGGTATTTCTGGGATATTACAGGTGCCAGCAACGGTGGTCACTCCCCATTCCATGGAGTCATGTTTGGGGAATTACAGGTATTTCTGGCACTGGTAATACAGGTGCTGGAAATACCTGCAGTTTATTTGCCAGTGGAGGCCTAATTCAACTCCAGCTCTTGGCTGGAGGTAAGTCAGTGAACCCGCACTAGCAAGCCTGTAGTTTTGCGGCAGGGGAAAAGTGACGGTTGTGGATTTACCGTCACTTTTACCAGCACTTTTCCTGCACTGCAAAACTTATAATGAGGACCAATGAGATTAAACACGCATTGGCAAAGACAAACCTTTTGGATTTTGTGTAGGCATTGGAGGGCACTGCCCTAGTTGTATTACCTGGTCATAAGATAGAAACAACTGGAAACTGCTTTATGCACCGAGGCACCTTGCCTGCCACTATCTGACCCAGGAGCGCCACTGGGCAGTCTTCGGCGTCCTGATTGGGTGAGCCCCACTTCAATGGTAGACCGGCATCTAGCCAGGAGGTGTAGCCGGTCCCTGGACTAAGGCCCTGATCTAAGGCTGCAGCTCCTGTCTTCCCCTCTTTCCCTCTGCTGGATGACTAAGAAGGATGTTCCCTCGTCCACCCTGGACCCTCATGTGCAATAAGACATGCACCTGCAGCAGGGGACCCAGATCCACCCAAAGTGGTCACCGCTGCGCCACTACACCATGGTAGACCGGCCCTGATCTAAGGCTGCAGCCTCTGTCTTTCCCTGTATGCCTCTGGCTGCGTGCAAGAACAAGCCTAGGAGAGTGCTTTGCCGGCCTCTTCTGGCCCACTATAGCCCGCCATTGCACATACCCTCATCATGAAGCCAACGCCGCTCTCAGGTAAGAGGAGCATATGGTCCGCTTCTAAACCCACTGCCCCACTGCAGATCTACTCACCCTCCGGCACCCAGCACTATAAACACATAAACTCCTGATGTATCTCAGAGATGCATTATCGCCCAGCCTCACGCTGAGACCTCCACCACCTGTCCCACGCCAAACACCCTCCTTTCAGGATGCCTATCCCTCAGCACTTGGGCTCCGTTGTACGATCCATGAGCCTCACCTGCCGTCTGGGTGTACGGCTCGTAGATGCATGAAGACCCTTGCTGCTACACAAAGACTACCCTATGCAATTGGCTTCCTCCATTACCCTTGAACTTTCCATTGCCAATAACCTGCCCTATCTTGATATTAGTGGAACACATGATCGTGAATCTATGCTGCCGGCCCTACTCATCTGCCAACAGCATCCAGATTGACTATACACTCACTTGTTCACTTCCTACCGCTTTCCTGCGCTTTCCTAAAAAATGGAACCTAGCTATGTTTCCAAATCTATTTATCGAGCACCTTGGCTCCTATGCCATTGGTTCTGGCAATCTGCATACCTGCACTTGACCTTACAATGTATCTGTACCTAACTGGTGTAGCACCCCTGCAACATGAAATGAGACTTTGTCATTCTGTATACTTGCACCTACTCTGCCTTACAGATGTATGCATGTCTGCTTTAGCCTCCCCCCCACCCCGGCAACATGAGGTGAGGCTTTGCCATTCTGTATACTTGCACCTACTACCGTCTCTGCCTTTTGACGTATGCATGTCTGATGTAGCCACCCGCAAAATGAGGTGAGGCTTTGCCATTCTGTATACTTGCACCTACTCTGCCTTATTGTTGTATGCATGTCTGATGTAGCCCCCTACAACATGAGGTGAGGCTTTGCCATTCTGTATACTTGCACCTACTCTGCCTTATTGTTGTATGCATGTCTGATGTAGCCCCCTACAACATGAGGTGAGGCTTTGCCATTCTGTATACTTGCACCTACTCTGCCTTATTGTTGTATGCATGTCTGATGTAGCCCCCTACAACATGAGGTGAGGCTTTGCCATTCTGTATACTTGAACTTACTACCTACTCTGCCTTGTTGATGTATGCATGTCTGATGTAGCCCCCTACAACATGAGGTGAGGCTTTGCCATTCTGTATACTGGAACTTACTACCTACTCTGCCTTGTTGATGTATGCATGTCTGATGAGGTCACCCACAACATCAGGTGAGGCATATCAAGAGTATACAACATCCAACCAACACTACGCTGTAATCCGATTACATTTTCTTGAACATACTAACGTAACAGGCATTTACTGTAACTACCGCCTAAATGCCTCAGGATTTTGTGTGCCGAAATAAATGCAAAATAAATAAGTATGTCGGTGCTTGTGAAAAGCCTATCTAATACCTACATCAGTGCAAGAAACCGATGTGAGGGCACATATATTATGTTGCTTATAAATCAAGTAGCAGAAGGCCACTTTGGGCTTTGCTGTAAACCTAAACTGTACATGGATACCATGTACGGTTCTTTATAATTAGCCGAGTTGGGTGAATGGGAAACAACCAAACTTACATCTTTTCAATGTTATCCTTGATCTAATATATTCTTCTATTCCTATTTCTACTTCAGTCTTTGCCCTCCCTATTTATACCTCTGATCACTTTCTTCTTTCTTTCTCTTTTTCTCTTCCTTCTTATCCTCCGCCCCAATCTTCAAATATTATTTCTCATTGTGATCTTTGAATCTTTCATCTCACTGCCTTCTTCTCTCCTGTTATATCAATCCTTCCTTCTATTTCCAGTTTCTCCTCTCTTTCTGGTGACTCTGCTTCTTCTATTTTGTCCGATACTCTGTCTGATTCACTTGATCTTCTCTATCCTTCTGTTGCGTTTACTGCACCTCGAAGGCCTTCCCAGTCCCTGATGTCTTCCACTATTCGGTCCACTCACCGTTCACTGTCAGAATGGATGGCACTGCCGCAAGTCTGGTTCAGCAACGATTTATCCTCCCTTTCTTCTCTCCACTCTACTTCTGATTCTTTTCTTCTTTCTGCTAAGCAACAGTATTTTCACTCTCTCTTCGCTTCTCCTGCTTCTCATCCTCGTTTTCGAAGCTTGAATCATATTCTCTCTCCCTGTTCTCCTGATCCTTCATCTTCCTCTCCTCTATATGCAACTGATTTTGCTAATTACTTGACATAACAAATGTACTTACCCCGTTCTTCTAGCCTTTCCTCTTCTATTGCACATCCTTTCTTCAACTTTGAGTCATTTTAGCTCTTCTCTTCCTGTATTATCTACATTCCATCCTCTTACAGAGGGTGATATTTCTTCTGCTTTTGCAAGAGGACATCCTACTTTTTCTCCAGATGATTCTCTTCCCTCTTCCTTAATCCTTCCGGTTTATTTGTGACTTCTAGCCCATCTTACTGCTCATGTCAATACTTCACTTTCTCCTGCTACAGTTCCTTCTCATTTTAAGCATGCCTCTATACTTCCTATTTTGAAAAAAAAATTCCTTGATCCGTTCTTGCCCTGTAACTTTCATCCTATATCTCTTCTTCCTTTTCTTTCTAAGCTTTGTGATTGTATTGTTTATCTCCAAGTTTCTTCCTTTGTTAATACACATTCTCTGTTACCTTCTTTCGGCACAGAAACTGCACACTTGTCTGTCACTAATTCACTTCTTTCTTCTCGACGCTCTAAACTTTCTTCTCTCCTTGGTCTTGATCTTTTGACCATTTTCAATATGGTCAATCACTCTATTTTTCTTTCCTCTCTTTCTAATTTGGGTTTGGAGTGTTGAATTGGTTTCACTCCTACTTCACAGGGCATAGCTTCTCTGTACCCTTGGCTAGTCATTATTTTCCAACTCTTTCTCTCTTACATAGTGTTCCTCAGGTTCGGTTCTTGGTCCCCTTTGTTTTTCTCTCTATACCTCTTCTCTTCGTTTTGTCATTTCATATTTTGGTTTGTCCTATCACCTGTATGATTATGATTCATAAATATTTTTATCTTTTTCTTCTTTCACTGATTCTATTCACTCTTCGTTGTCTGCTTGTATTCCTGCTATTTAAGCCTGGATGTCTTCTCATTATCTTCACCTTAATCTCTTAAAAACGGAGGTTCTGTTATTTTCAGCTTCGACTACTCCACCTTCCTCTTTCCCCCCCTTTTCCATCTTTTCCTTCTTCTCTTCTTATTTCTTCATCTGCCAGTAATCTCTGCGTCATTCTTGACTCTTCATTATCCTTTTCTACTCCTATCTCCTCAATTTCTCACTCCTGTCACTATCTACTTTTTAATATTCTGTAGAGGAGCAGGTAGGCGCTATCTCGCTAGTTCCCTCCCCCTCACTGCCGTCATATTGGAACAGTCGGAGAAGAGCAATAAATGGGAGCCACTGCATTGTTCCCATACCGCATCGAGTGTATAAGAGACGTTATGCACTTAGACAGCCATACAAAATGTACCCTCGCACAGAAGGTGTGGAAGGAGGTTGCATGGAAGAATCATATATGGAAGGATTTCACCTGTCAAGATGTCAGAATGCATCAATGAATATTATGGATGGACGTTAATGTGAAATCTGACGAGGTCAAAGTGATGGCATGAAGAGGATATATGAACCCATGCTGAAACAATATGAAAATACTTAGAAGTAACTATGTAACTGAAATGCTAAGAGTAACATGTACCTAAAGCTAAAGTAATCATGGATCTAAAGAAGATGAAGTAACCTATTGACCAATAACTGTAAATACGCAGAAACACAAGGTAGAATTAAAATGTATAGAAGCTTGCTATAGAGGAATATATAACATGGCAAGGGCGGACATAATTGGAAAATGGACGCTGGCTCGCGTTAAACTAAATCAAGCTCCCTCAGAGACAGGCCGAGGCTGTAGAATCAGGAGACGCAGAAAAACAACTCAGTGTGCACAGCCGACGATGAGTCAGGGTTGGCCTAGAGCACAAAGGGAGTATGTGGATAAGCTCTGAATGTGGGGCATTCTTCATAGGTGGAGGAAGTTAACATCTGTGAGAGCCAAACTGCTGGTTAATTAAAAGTATACAAAGTTCATGTGGGATAGAGTGAGAAAGTCTCTAGATGCCAAGAGGAGCAACAGCACCCTGCATAATTAAATCAAATAACAGTAAACAGAAGGCTGAAATTGACAAATTCATGGTCTCTTCACATGCGTCGAAAACAAAGGCTATTCATTAGAGCCTTAAGCTAAGATAGTGGTGTGCTCCCACTCTCTTGAATGTTCCAGGATAGTGAACAGGTAACAAGGTAAACTACAAATGTTTTGACTTATGGCCTACCGATGAGAGATGATGGACTAACTGGGAAAACGGGGAGTAGTCTGATGGGATTTAAAGCACCTAGGTTTCGTTTCACATACGTGCTGCTGAAGAGCCAACAGTCCAAGGCTGGGATAGTATGCCAACCAATGAGTCGAGTTGAGGAACAACCTAACATGCAATGTAGCATAGACCAATCCACTGTTGTTTTGTCTTGTCCCCTATAATCAGTACTGTATGTATTTAGAGGTAGTTCAAGGCGTGCCCTACAGATAAGGAGTAGCCAATGATGTAGTCATTCTTATATGTTCTGTAAGTAGATATGTTCCCTTAATCAATCCCTTCCCTCAATAGCTTTTGTATTTTTCCACGTAGAATGACATCATAGATGACGCATATAGGGGTATAAGACCTCCATGTAATCAAGCTGCTATGCGTGTGTGCATGCATCAGTCCGATGTCTGCAAGTTCTCCCTACTTTATTAAATGGCAATAAAGTAGTACTTTGCCATATTCCTTGAGTCTGTCCGATTATTTGGTTTGAGATCATTATTGTAATTCCACCTAGCACAAACAGACGCTTCAAGGTGCCAGAGCACAATTCAGACAGCTCATCGGTTTCTTACCTTTTCCTCTATCACACTTCTTATTTCCTCGCTAGTTTTCTCTCACCTGTTTTACTGCTCTTCCCTTCTACTTGGTCTTCTTGCATTTCATCTTGCCCCACTTTGTTCTATTTACCATTCTTCAATTCGGGTTCTTTGTACCCTTTCCCCTCGTGATTCTATTACTCCTGCTCTATACTCTTTGCAATGGCTTTTCTTTGAAAGTTGTTTGATTTTTAGTTTTCTCTGCATTGTTTTTAAGTATCTTTATGGCCTTGCTCCTCCTTATCTTTCATCACTAATCTCTTTTTACTCTCCCGCTCATTTACTTCATTTTGAATCTCTTTCCTCTAACAGTTCCTCATGCCCCTTGTGCCTCCTCATATTTCCGTTCTTTTGGCTCCTAAGAAGTGGAACTCTCATCCTCTTACACTATGCTCTATTTCTTCCTGTTCTCTTTTTAAGACTCGTCTTAAAACTCATCTTCTTACTCATTCATGTGTTGGGTTCTGATTATTTGCTTGTATGATTTGCACTGCTGCCTGTTTTGTACAGTGCTTAGGCGTCAAGCGCTATAGAAATTCAATAGAAATACCAAATAAAACAAATACAAATACATTTCTGACAGCAATATAAAAGTGAGCATTCCCTCTACGCGAGCCCATCTGATTACTGGTGAATTTGTCTTAATGTGCAGGGAACAATTCATTCTTGCTTCATTTGTCTCGGGAGGATAGCTCAGGGGCAACATGCTTGCCTTGGAAGCAAAACGACCGGAGCAACACAGGTTCGATCGCCGGGTCCGTGCTTAGAAACCTCTGAATATTAAGCATGTTATAAATAACCAATCATATCATAACCAATCATATCACTCATTTAAAATGTTCGAAGTCCAAAAATAAATATAGCTCGCTTTGGGGTTTGACATATTATTGGGGCTCCTGTGCATCCCTAAAAACTTGGTTACAAGTGGCAGCTCCTTCTGGCAATGTATGGATCTTGTAAAAAGAGACTAGTTGTTCACATTGTTAATAAACCTCCATGAGTCCAGGTCAGCTGCACGTTGCATATTTACTGAGGATGTATATTCCAAATGTGAACATTTTCATTAAACCTATGTAAGAGAGAGCTCATCTAAAGTAACCACCTACATCGAAAGTCAGAAATCTACCAGGGACAGTATGCTGGCAGATTTTCACATGGCGAAACAGTGTTTGCGTCATTGCAAATACAGCACATGTGGGCAATGGCGCTGCTATTTGTCCATGTTGAAATAGCGTTTGCACGTGTTTAAATGTACCGTGATAGTGCCCCAGTAGTTTGTTCACTTACAATTTATTAAAGGCTCAGAGAAGAGCACCGCAAACCCTCTGTACTGCCTAGCAGTTCATATTCTGCCACCAAAGTGTTTATAGTTAAAGGATAGGTATCACAAATCAAACATTACTTAAAACACTCAATATGTCATGAGTGGCACCTTGAAAAATAGCATTAGACCACATGTAAACAGGTAAGTTAGCACCCAAAATGAACCATCATATACACACCTTTGGGAGCTTTAGGTAGCCATTTTAGAATTATTCCATGGCGGGAGTTAGGGGCAGCACTCGAGAGCCCAACCAAGATGACAGCTCCTAATTGAGCTCCCACAACACCCTTTAGAATCCTTAGAAAATCCTACGGCCAATGCTGTTCCTATCTTCATCCACATATCAGTGCAGAGAAGGGAGTTCTTCCCTGCGCTGCCTGACTCCGAATAAGCATCTCAAGGGTGGCGGCAGTCTCGCGCCGGCCCCGGTGGTGTGCGGCCTGGACATGCCTTGGCCAGTGAAGGGCTTTCGTCGTTCCTGGCTGAGCAGGGCTTGGGCTAGCCACGGCCTGGACTCCTGCTGGGACAGCAAGGCTGGGATGCCCCGAGCGGACCTATGGCCCAAGGAGCATGGTCAGAGCTCGGACCGGCATCGTCCCGTTGTGGACTAGCAGAGTGTTGTTAGGGGCGGGACTGGGCAATGAGGACTCTTGCTGCAGCAGCGGGGCAGGTAGGAATGAGTACCCTAGTACCCCAGATTGACTCACTTACCTTTGAGAGGGTCCCAACTATTGAGGTTGGGTCTCTACTGAGCTCAAGGTGGTTCAGAAGACCCTTAAAACGTTGTTGGACAAACAGGATGATCTTGAAGGCAGGTCTCATAGGAATAATATTAGGATGACGTGGGTGGCGGAATCCAATACTACTGGCAGAATGGAGATGTTTGTGGAAACAACTATTGGAGGACATCCTGGTTGGGAACCAGATCTCGACATCCTTCCTTGTGGAGAAAGCCCACAGGATCCAGGGGATGAAGCCAGTGCAGCTCTTATGGCGAAAAATGTCAAATACTCTATGATGTTTCCAGCCAAGCTGACAGTAGAGCAAAAGGCAGGACAGAATCCTTTTTCATCGTGTCTCCTGAAGAGGCTGATGACTTTGTGGATTCGGTATCACGGCCAGGATCTGGGCCGGTCTGGCCAGGGGGTGGGTCTCACCCTCACTTGGAGATTCATGACAGAGATCTGGTGGCTGACAACGGGCTCTCAGTCGCCTCAATGAAAATGGGGGACTAACTCAATCAACCGATCCTTCATGGCAGCGTAAGCCAAGCAGAGACATGTAAAGTAAGGGTAGACTTGGTGGGCTCGAACTGCCGCAACAGTGAAATATGCATTGTTTCGATTTGCAGGGGTGGTTTACTCATTATGGAGAAACAAGCGTGTTTGGTTGTGTTATTCTTTTTGGTTTTGTTTAGCGGCACTGGATCTGTGTATGGGAAAGGATCAGTCGGAATTCATTATTTTATGGGACAGAGTTTGGTAAATGCTTTGCAGGAAAAATGCCAGGTACTGAAACAATCCTTCTGATGCCTAATGTAGCACTGACAACTGGTGGGATTCAGCTAATGTTCGAGGGTTGAATGATCACCCGCAAAGCAAGAAAGTGATGCTATATCTTGACCGGCATCATATTAATGTGAATTTTTTGCAGGAGACACAGCTTCAACCTGATAGAGAAACATCCTTTGCCAAGAGGTGGGAGTGCCACAGGTATTTCTCCTCCTTCTTCTCTTATGCTCGGGGAGTCTGCATACTTACTCACAAAACCCAGGGGTTCAGGTTTATAGAGTCCGCAACAGACTCTGACGGGAGGACAATGATGGTGACTGGTATCATACAGAGGTGCTAGGGCTGGGCGATATATCGAGTTTTGGAGATACATCAATATATTTTCAAAAGCGATATTAAATGGATTAGACAATATTGTTAACATCGAAACATATGTATGCATATATATGTCACCCATTAAATTAAGATGATGACAAACCAATATGACTAAATGTCACTTAATGTCTACCTCAGTGCATATAGGGATGTGTACCATACTTTCTTTTTTATGTTAGTATTGCCATTATTGTTGGGATGATGTCCTTTTGAATCAATTGCAATATTAGGATGAGGTTAACTGACAATTAATGTTAGAGTTGTGTTTTGCATTTACTGTTCAGTATTAGTACTGTTGGCATCTCAGATGTAGTTGGCTTACAACTGAGCATTTAACCCACATAAACAATATCAAGATATATATTGTATATCGGCATTCAGATAAAAAATATTGAGATATGACTTTTGGTCCATATTGTCCAGCACTAAGGGGTGCCTGGTGACGATGACTTATTGTTACGCGCCCAATATAGATTCAGTACAGTATTATGATTGGATTTCTCAGTAGCTCTTGTGAGTTAACTTCAATATGGTCCTCGATATCTCCCTTGATAGATCAGCTAACACCCGCCACAGGTATCCAAGAGTGCGGGTAGGATCAAGAAATTATGTGACCTCTATGAGTTGAGGGACGTGTGGAGAGGTAGGAACCCGGGCACCCGGGATTTGACTTTCTACTCTTTGGTACACGATTCTGCATCACGCATCAACTATATTTTTATTTCCCATCGGGGGAGAGCTGGATTGAGGATAGTGAATTCTTCCCCCTACGCATTGCGAACACTCTCCAGTGAATGTTTACTTTTGTATTCCCAGTATGCGTAGGAGGCAGTCGGGGTGGAAAGTTAAGACAGAGACCCTTTTTGATGTGGCCTTTCGGGCCTCCCTTCAGGAAGCGATAGTTAATTAGTTCTCCACCAACTTGGGTTCAGCTGAATCACTGGCTATACTGCAAGAAGCATTTAAATGATTTATTCTGGAAGTATGCATTTCCAAGGATGCTGGAGTTCTGCGTACTGGTTTTCCGGCAAAGAAAGAATTAGAAAATCGCCCGGTCCACATGGCCTGTTGACAGAATTTTAAAAGGCATATGATGGGTATCTCACTCCTCAGCCCCTTGTGGTCTATATAATCACACACTTGAGGTGGGATCAGCTAGAAACCATGAGGGAGGCAGTAATTATGCTGCTGTGAAAGCAGATAAGAACCCAGCGGAGTGTGCAGCCTTCAGTTTTATGATCTCACTCATTAACGCTGCTAATAAAATAAAATATTAGTAAAAATAATAGCCAACAGACTCACCCCGTACATGTCCAGGTGCATGCTGGACGACCAATCAGGGCACATCCCCAGACACTCTACCTCTTATGGGCTGCAGCCCTCTTGGACAAGGAGAAGGCCTTTGATTCCATTGAGTGGCAATTCTTATTGGTGGTGCTCCGCAGAATGGGGGTCGGATCCTTTTCACTTTCTCTTGTCCAGCTGCTCTATGACCGTACATCGGCAAAACTGATTATAAATGGCAAGCTGTCTGATAAGTTCCTTCTCTGCAGGGACAAACAGCCAGGGTGTCCTCTCGGTCCCTTGCTATTTGCCTTAGCCATTGAACCTATAGCAGCACTGTTGAGGGGACCTCATACTCAACAAGGGGTACAGCTCTATACTCATTTATTAATTATCTCTCTGTATGCCGACGGCATGATGTTGTTAGTAAAAAACACCCATACCAATCTTGAACTGGTGATGATGGAAGTTCAGGACTTTTTCAGGGCTAGGGGTTAATGCAGAGAAATCCATCTAGTTTCCCCCCACGGATGGGACCTTGGAGTATGCGGATAAATTGGGGTTGCATTGGGACGCCTTGAAGACTAGATATATGGGATTCATGGTGTCTAGGAGTCCTAAGGAACTATTCCAAGAAAACTATGGGCAGGCGCTGGAAAAGGCTAGGGACTCAGTCCTTGTTTTGGAGGAAACCGGCTCTCTTGCATCTTGGGAGAGTATCACTTGCTAAAATGTTTATCCTACCGAGATTCCTTTACTTATTCCTGAATGTCCCGCTGGTCCCCCCATTTGTGTTTTTTAAGATGCTGAAGGGGTTTCTTTCTGAATCTTGTGGGCCCGGAAGTGGGCTAGAGTTAGCTTGTATAAGATGGCGGCCCCACTAATACGAGGAGCTTGAAGGATACTGTTTAGCTGCTCAGGCACAGTTTCTGTCTTACTGGTACTTGCATAACCCGGATCGAGCTCAAGTGCACGTCGAAAGAGCGATAGCGGTGCCTTCGCTGATTAGGTCCTTAATACTTAAAGGTATGTCCCACAAAGCCTGGGGGATTAACATTGTGGCTTGTACGTACACAGCCTTGACCCGCATCAAGGCATAAGATAAGCAGTGTCGCATAGCAATTTGCTATGCAATTCTGTAGGTTTGCTAATCAAATGGATACTTGTGTAGCAACGTTGGCTATTAAAGTTGCCCTCTTCAATGAAAGCACAGCTCAGTTTTGTAACCTGTAGGTTTCATACATCTAGTAACTGGTGCTCAACCCATACTCCTTGACATTCTATATTATCACCCTGTTGCTTTATACCAGGTACCCTGAAAGTGAGATGACCACAAGCTACAATATTCCACCTACTTTGCCCAGTTCTCTGCCTGCTACAGTCTACTCTGCTTAGTCTAGTTCTTTACTCTTAAATAATGAATACACAAAGCGGACTAGATCCTTGCGCAAAGTAGTGATCAATAGTTCCATCCAAACTGTACATCTACAGATCTACTAGTTGGCATTCGGAGATCGCTTTGCTGTATGATTGTATTCTATATTACCACTTGTAGGAGACAGCTGGACAAACTGTTTTAGAGCCGTTTCATCCTATCTATTTGTGTCCATTCATGCAGCCAACCTTTTACATTTTACAGACACTCGTCTATGGCTCGCAAAGTCTTTTCGCCCACTCGCGTAGTCGAGTAGATTTTATGAAAGGTGAGTAGCATATACAAGAGATGTTTGAAACTTTTAAACATTTACTTTGTTTGCAGTAAGTGTCAAAGGTTTCACTGTACATTGCTAGAGTCTGGGTGGCAGCATTGTGCCAAACATAAAGCGGGTTTGTAGTGACATGCACCCAAATGTCTTGTCCTCTGTTGCTATGGGTCGTTTGCATTTCTCTTAGCTTGAATAGGTAAACTAAGTTACCTGCCGGTCTAGCTGAAGTTTAAAGAATTTGTAAGTTCTGACTCCTCACTAACGTTTTATTTCAGTGGTATGCAAAACTCCTGTATTGTTGCTCATTTCTTGTCTTGGGAACAAATAACCTCTGGTGACATTAGCAAAATTAGTACAAAATTGCTAATCAAATGAGTCCATTTGCTAATCAAAACATTTTTAATTAGCACACTCTGCTAATCAATTTTTAAAGACTAATTTATGCCTTGCGCATTGTCAATAAACTGGCCACTGGACCTTTGTATTCGCCACTCCTCCCTATCATTAATGTCCGGGGATACATATAACAAAGGAAATACCATATATACTATGCATACAGAAGCTGGGGATTCATCGGGATGGCAGATGTCTTTCTTGACGATCAATTTATGACATTGGACCATTTCAGGGACTTGGGTGGGGTATCTGCTGGAGACCTTCATGTACTTTAGCATACATAACTTTATTTAAGAAGGTATTTGACACATTCCTCAGACAGCCGAACACATCTGTGCTGTTACATGACATAATCAGCAGAGAAGGAGAGAGTAGATTGACCTCCACGGTTTATACCAGGCTGATTGAGGAATCCTCTGGTTGGTTGGGAGCCACTCGGAAACTGCGGCAACGTACACTACAGAAGCTTATCCCTGATGAGACCTGGAGATAAATCTGTGCACAGACTGAATTTGTTTCATTTAATAGTCGCTTCAAACTGATTCACTTTAAATGTTTACATCAGATGTACTACGCCGCTGCTCAAATTCACAGATTTTTTACCAAAGCCTCTCCACTGTGTGGAAGATGTGGCATGGAACCCGCAAACATTTTTCATTTGGCATGGGAATGCAGGGGGAGCCATGATTTTTGGGTCAAGGTGTCTGAGACAGCTAGCTAGTGAAATGTTAGGGGTGCAAAATGAAACCTCACCATTGTTTGCTCTGCTGGATTATACATCCTGCATCCTGCATTATGGCAGGAGACTTGCAGGGCTATTGTTTGTACTTGTCAAACGCCATGGATAGGAGCCTGGCTCCAGGTTATCAGGTATTGTTATGATATGGAGGACATTTACCGAAGCACAAGATTACCATCGACAAGACCCAAGGATTTACGATGGCTGTATCAGAACTATCTGATTATGAGGGCCTTGCACCACAGTCCGGGGTACAAGGATGACGTCCAATCTCCCTGATAAAGGAAAGGTCCTGGATGGTATACGACATGGGCACTCTCACTGGCAGGGATCCGGTGGAGGAGGGTGACAATTATTGTGCACCTTCATTTATTCTGTCTTATACTTCTGTCTAAATAATGTGTACCTGCTTCCTCCTTATTCCCCCTGGCTCTTTAACATCTACTTTGCTCTCCTTACACGCCTCATCTCCACCTTCTCCTCCAACTTCCAATGTTACGCAGATGACAAACAGCTCTTCTTCAGACTCCCTGCTGACCCTCTTGCACCCTCCATCATCCCTGACTGCCTATCTGCCATCCAGTCCTGGTGCGCCTCCAATGATCTCTGCCACAATGCCTGTAAAACTGAGATCCATCCCATTGGGACCCGTGCTCCCTCCTTCTTCCCCTCACCCTGGCCTTCCTCCCTGGGCTCTCCCCCTGCACCTTCAACTGAAGCCAGAAACCTTGGAGTCATCTTTGACTCATCTCTATCCTTCCCTCCTCACACTCAGGATCTTGCCAAGAAGTCCAACTATCAGCTCTTCTTTCTCAAAGGAATTCTACCTTTTCTCACTTTCCCTTAGAGACTCAATGTTACTCAAGCAATGGTTCTCTCTAGAATTTACTACTGTAACAGCCTCCTCATGAATCTGCCTTCTTCCACTCTGCGACCCCCTTCAGCTTATCCAGAATAGGGCAGCAAGACTTATCCTTGGCCTTAAGCTTAGGGACTGCATCTCTCCTGCACTAAAAAGTCTTCACTGGCTCCCGGTTGCTGCACGGATTAAATTTAAATCCCTATGCATCATCCAAAAGGCTGTCTGGGCCAGGGGACCACACTATCTTCAACTTTATCTAACTAAATACTCTCCCTCTAGACCACTTCGCTCCTCTTAAACCAACTCTTTGTGTGTTAAGCGTTTTGCTAAACAGAGGGCCGCTCACTTTCCTCTGCGGGCTCTCTCGCCTTAGGAATAGCCTCCCTCTCCCCCAGCGCCTTGAGCAGGATCTTCTCAAATTCCAGAAGCTCCTTAAGACTTTCCTCTTTTCCTCCTCCTTCCCTTCTTCTCCCCTTTGCTAATCCCACAGTTGCTGAATCTGTGTCGTTGGCCCTTATGCATCTTTGGGGCCTTGACCTCCCACACCAATTCTTCCCAGCTCCTGTCTATCCTCAGCACTTTGCACCTGCACACCCTCTGCTCTGGAGACTCACACTTATACCTCCCGTGGCCCAGGCGTGTAGCACTCAACATTCCGAGCACTTCGTCCATGCCTCACCCACGAACTCGGCCTCCTCAGCACTTATCCCCTCTCCCCTCTTCCGTCTTCCTTTCTGCACTTGCACGTTCTGAATACTCACAATGCTCTTAATATTGTGTTGTAATGTATTTCCCATACTCCCTCCCTCCCTGCCCTGTGGGTGGTTTGAAACAGTATATTCTTATTGTATAAGCACCTAACAAGCAAACAATAAATAAATAAATACATAAAAATACCCCAGAGCTACAGTTTATCATTGTCTATATGAATCATGATGTATGACTGTGCTGTCATAAGTGAGAACACACTTAGGTACTGCTGCCCAATAGGAGTTTCCCTGTTCACAACAGGCACTGCTACCCATCACACCACAGCACCTGCAGGAGCCCTATAAGCAGCGGAGCCGAGTATGCGGGTGCTGTTGCCCCTCCCCCACAGGAAATGGCAATTGTGTGAAAGTCCCTATAAGTTAGAATGGGACTTATTTTTGCTGCAGGGCCTCTCCTCCCCCCTCGGCCCGCGCCGCAAAAAGCAAAAGTCTATGCCCCTGCCTATAAGTGTAGCCACCAGATGAGATGGAAGAAGTTGCCAGTAAACCTTTTATATGAATAGAATGTACTTTTTTTTGTTTTTTGTCACTTGCTATAGACCGCCTGTATTGGATAAAAAAGCTAAAACTTAATGTAATGTCCTACCTTTGTTGTTGTTTACCACGAGGAACAGTCCTCTGTTTATTACAGTTAATGAGTGGGCTGCGACCCACGTGAGTTAGGAGGCGGGGTTACCGCCGTGAATCCAGTTCGCGCCTGATTAAAGACACATTCAGACGTACCCGCATTATCTCTGTGATTTATTGATTCATTGATCTTTGCTTCATAAGTGCATGCCTGCTGTGATTACGATGCTTTACAAACGAGTCAGCGTACATTCAACAATGGCAATGAGGTCAGAGTAAAGTGGCGCCGAGGCGGTAGCGAAGTCAGCTACTCCGACGCAGCAGAAGCTAATAGAACGCCCGGATCAAAGCACCGGAGCCGCAAAGAACACATGCGGAAGCAATCCTAACCGCAAGTAAGAATTTCCCCAACGCGAGACTGCAGCAGGCCTCTCGGAACACTCAGCTGCCTGCACACGTGGTACGCGCGTCGCGTACCACACACAGTACGCGCGTCGCATACCACACACAGTACGCGCGTTGCGTACCACACGCGGTGAGACATTCCATTCATACGCGTGCGTGTAGCCAAAAGCACGGTGACATTATCAAACTCTGCCATCTACAGCTGAGTAACACGCTCAAAATAAAGCATGCAGTGCGGATAACCCGAAAAGGAAAGCCTGGCAGTAGTCTGGGCGTGCAAACATTACCACTTATTTCTGTACGGGCTACCGTTCACCATAATCAATGACCACCAGGCTCTTACCATGATTTACGGCAAACCAACATCAAAGATGCTGCCTCGCATTGCCAGGTGGGGTCTGAGGCTACAAGAGTACTCATTCAAAATAATCCACCATCCAGGCAAGGACAACAATCCGGCTGATTTTCTGTCGAGATACCCACTCCCAGCTCGTGATGAGCGGCAATCACACAAAGCAAACCAATACCTACACTACTTGGTTAGCAGTGCACTACTCAAATCCATAACTACAGCTCAACTGCTAGAAGAGACAAGAAAAGACAAATTAATTCAGGCGGTACAAACGTGCTTACGCTCAAATCAGTGGCAGTGCTGGCAGAGAAGAATGCCATCCATGTCTGCTGAGGAGGAACAACATTTTCGCACATTCAATCTTGTCCGTAACACCCTGTCCACATCACCTGAGGGCCTGCTACTTAAGGGAAACAGACTTGTCATTCCCGCAGCACTGCAAGACCAAGTGCTAGACATAGCATATGCAGGGCACAGAGGCATTGTGTCAACCAAACGGCAACTAAGGACCAAGGTGTGGTTCCCATCCATAGATGAACGAGTGGAACAGCTGCAGAGGAAATGCCTACCATGCCAGGCAGTGGCTCCGCGCACATTCCCAGAGCCCATGCGACCATCTGAAATGCCGCTACAAGTGTGGGATGAAGTAGCCGTTGACATGTTTGGGTCTCTAGCCAATGGCAAATATGCACGAGTAATCATTGATGAGATGTCACGATTCGCTGAAGTACATCTGATACACTCTACCAGCACTCAGGCCGTCGTACCAGCCTTAGATAAGACGTTTGCCAACTATGGCATCCCCTCCAGAGTTAAGTCAGACAATGGGCCTCCTTTCAGTGGGCACAAATTTGCCATGTTTGCTGAACACCAAGGCTTCCAGCATCACAAGGTTACACCATTATGGCCACAAGCAAACGGAATGGTGGAACGATTCATGGGAAATCTCAAACGCACCCTGCAAATATGCTCCATCACAAACGGCTCTTTCATGCAAGCCATCTGCAACTTATTATGGGAATATCGAAACACACTCCACAGCTCGACAGGTGAATGTCCATCAATGCTAATGTTTGGACGTGTTATAAGAACAAGGCTCCCACACAATCCACAATCCAAGACGGATGCCACACATGTCGAGGACGCCAGAAACAAAGATCGAGAGAGCAAAGCCAGGATGAAAGCATATGCTGACATCAAGAGGCAAGCAAGGCCAAGCTCAATCCAGATAGGGGACCAAGTCCTGGTCAGACAAAATCAAGTCACGAAGAGCACACCTGCTTTTAAACCGAATCCAATGACCATAACTCACATTCAGGGCTCCATAATAAAAGCAGCAAGTCCCCAAGGCACCATTACCAGAAATCCATCCTTCTTCAGGACATTTACAGGTACTGACACCAGTGCCACCGTCACAAGGACACTGATGGATGATTCTTCAGACATAGATTTGGAATACTGTGAAGAAGAGAGAGACGCCGATGACAGCAACAGTGGTGGAGCACTCTCAAGACTGTCCCCACCAACACAAAGCCCGTCCAAGAGGGTCATCAGAAGGCCCACCAGGTGGATCGAAGAACTCAATTAACATTGACATGGTTTTGTTTAGTGAAGGGGAGATGTAATGTCCTACCTTTGTTGTTGTTGTTTACCACGAGGAACAGTCCTCTGTTTATTACAGTTAATGAGTGGACTGCGACCCACGTGAGTAAGGAGGCTGGGTTACCGCCGTGAAGCCAGTTCGCGCCTGAATAAAGACACATTCAGACGTACCCGCATTATCTCCGTGATTTATTGATTCATTGATCTTTGCTTCATAAGTGCATGCCTGCTGTTATTACGATGCTTTACACACAAGTCAGCGTACATTCAACACTTAACAATACCCAACCCCGGATGCATCTACACTACACTACATTTTGGAGCAGTGGTCAGCCGCATTGCTGCACTCACCTACGCGTTACTAATAAGATTAGTCAGGATACAAAGCCTTAACAGCTGTGCTGTATTTGCACGGAAAAAAAACATCCCCGCCGCCTTCAGCTATACAAACAGGTTCTCGCGTAGATGTCTAATTAAAAGCGAACAGTAAAATCAGCTGCGAAAATAGCACCTTCAAAGATAGCGCGGTAAACACCATTATCTTTTATCACCATGCTATCTCTACACTATTTACCTGGCTGTGGCCATGGTCACCCTGGACAAGCTCCTTATCACAAGTATGCAGGAACCCTTGCCTTCAAAGAAATTCCCACACTGGGGGACAAAAACCACCCCAGAAATGCAAGGGCTGTGTTGGCTCAATGCAGGTCCATGCCACAACCAGTTGAGTTGATCTGACACCTATGACCCACGTAGGAAAATCAAGCAAATACACCCTTTGAATTTCAGGTTTCAGGACCCTGGCTTACATATTGTAGCATTTTCAGTTATTTTTTGTACAGCAAAAAAACTGCAGTATCGCGTTGCTTTTATCGAAAATCATCCTCTAAATTAGATAACTTATATGCCATCATAGGAGTAGCAGGGATCAAAATCATTAGCCGGTGGGGGATGGTTCTGACCATTCACAGCAGAAATGAGCCTGGCAACTGTGGTGTGTAACCTTCCCAAGTGTGTTGCCCCCTTAAGGGAATGGGGCCCTCCCATGTGTATTGCCCATTTAACGTGACTGTGTCGTGGCCCCAGCTAATAAAAGCAGCACCTGCAGGCACGTGCAACAGAACGGCTGCAGACTCCCAAAAACTGGTCTGTGTTTCACTTAGGCCTGCAGGCCCACACTGTGTGAGCACGGGCCTGCAGGCCATGATGTTGTGGCACCCTCAAGCCAGCAAGGTGGCAACCCTCTATGGTGCTAATGAGCCGTAGCACCCGGGGGAGGAAGGGTGCCACAAATTAGGAGAGGAAGAGCGATACCCATCTCCGTCAGGATGGTGAGGAGAGAGCATGCTGGGAGTCCCCCCTGGCTGCGGCCCTCTGAGCAGAGGATGCTCGTGCGGCATGGGCAGGGTCGGCCCGCAACCCTGCGTCATCCGCCGCGGTAAGGAACGAGAAAGGAAATGGAGTGGCCGCAGATGCAAAAACAAAGCAACCTCCATCCTGGAGAGAGTGCTGTGTGGAGTGAAAGTGACGTACCGGGCCGGGCGGTGAGAACGGTGCACAGAGGTTGCCCGCTTCCAACAATGATGCAACAATGATGCAGGCAGCACTCTGCTGTGCCGGCAGCACCAGCTGCGAAGGGACCGGGCTGCCGGCGGTGAAATCAGTGACTCCCTGATCGGCAGAACAAGCCCCGCTAGGCAAACATTGATCCCAGGCCAGCCGATGGTGAAAGTAAGGAAGCGCATGGGTCGCGGCAGGGAAATGAAATGCATGGCCCGCAGGTTGCCCTGCAACAAAGAAGGAATGTCAGCCCCGCCGTGGGCCGAGCCTGAGGTTGCGGTCAGCAGCAGCCCGTGCATGTCCATGGGCTGGGTTAGCGGCGAGGAGAAAAGGCTCCCCACAGCAAAATAATCAGGTGGCATCCGCCACTCTGAAAGAGAGGCCCAGCTGCTGTGCTCGGACCATTGCGGGGGAGCAAGGAGGAGGTGAGTGCCAGCCCTGCCACCTCTGCGGGAGACAACAGAATTCCCCACCTGGCCACCCGCCAAAGCCATCATAAAGATCCCGGGCTAGGCGGGCAGCGAGGAAAGAAATTGATCCGTGACAGAGCAGGGAGGGACTGGGCCTGCGGCGACCCGAGCCCAGTCAGCCACGTTGCTGGCAGTGACCTCGGAATGGCACCAGTGTCAGGTGCCACAGGAGGCTGTGAAGCAGCTGCCTGTGTGCACCGGTACTTCTGTGCCAGCATCCATGTCACATACCTGGGCCACCCGTAGTGGGTGAAAGCTGCAGCAGCAGCTCTGATGCAGGAGCTGACGTATGGCCCCAATAAGATCCCCGGGCCCATCGGCGGAGAAGCAATGCAGCAGCGCTCCATGTCGGGGCAGGGGAAGAAGAAGAAAAAAAAAGGCAGTGCTCCTGGTCGGAGCAAGGTTGCGAAGGCCTGAAAGGCGGTGAATAAAGGATTTCTCCAGGTTGGAGGAAATGGGAGCGATGAAGTGCTCCAATGTGGCGCGAGGTAACAACACTGATATGGCCCTCTCCAAATCCCGGGCCAGCTAATCTACAGAGCTCCGGTTATCAGAGTGTTGACCAAGGAACATGTGGCCTTCAGAGTGTCTCATAGCTGCATGCAAGCTCCAGAGTAAGAGCTAAAGAATGAGCAGTGTTCCTGCCTAGGGGAGGAGACGAAGTAGCCCAGACACTCTGTAATCTGTGTCCGGTCAACCAATGTCTTGCACCCCTCAAACCCACCACCCAGAAGAAGTGCTAGGAGCAAGAGAGGGTTTCAGCTCAGTACGAGTGCTTCTGCACCCTCCTGTCCCACGACAGTGAAGAGACACTCCTGCCTGGCAGAGCGTTGCCAAGAAAAAGGGGAGTGAGTAACATGCTGACACCCCTGCCCTGCCGACATCCTGTGGCGCAGCTTGGATGCCCTGCCATCCGCGTCTCGCTGCCTGCCCCAACATCAAGGGACTGACTGAGCCTGGCGCAGTTTGGACACCCTACTACCTGCGTCTCGCTGACTGCCCCAACATCAAGGGACTAGACCGGTGTGGCCCCTGGCACACCCAGGGGCGGCTTTATCGATTTCTGAACTGTAACATTAACACACCTGGACCCGTGGAAATGACTATCCTTAAGGGACGCTGTAGATAAGTGAACTGGTCTCCTGCAGTCCTGCGAGTGCTCGGAGAACACTCACTGGACATGTATTTAGATGCTGCATGTAAATTATGTGCTTAAAGTGGTCCCAGTTAAATGGATGTGAAGCTGAATTCCTGTCATTTTGGAGGCATGCTCTAAATGGTGCCAGCAGCTAGTAACAGCGTCCTCCAGGGGTGGACGTTCCACTGACCACAGGTTATTAAAGGGTTTGTTACATGTGGTCGAACTGCGAACATTCCACTGGCGGTTCGCCAACCGTGACTGTCACCTGCAGGTTATGCGTAGAGTATGTTGATATGTGTTGTATGTCTATAACTATGTGAGCCCCATGTGTGTAGCAGTGGCATATCCTATTTGTTGTTGATCCTACGAGTATGAAGTAGCCCAAGTAAGGTTGTTCTGTAACAGGGGGGAGGGAATCATTTATGTTTCAGTAAGATTTGTTTGTTTGTTATCAAAAAGGAGGATTGCAGTGTGAGACCCTCCCAAGTGTGTTGCCCCTTTAAGGGAATGTGTCCTTCACATGGGTATTGCCCTTTTAACATGGACCATGGCTGTGTCATGGCCTAAGCTAATAAAAGGAGCCCCTGCAGGCACGTGCAACAGAATGGCTGCAGACGCCCAAAGAGGAATGACTTGTCCGTCTCTCTTTTAGGCCTGCAGTCCCACACCGTGTGAGCACGGGCCTGCAGGCCATGATGCCGTGGGACCCCCGAGCGAGCAAGAGGGCAAGGGCCCGCACGGTCATGGTTATGGCCCGCCCTGCCCCCACTAAAGACTGGGTGTCCCCCGGCAACCCTCTGAGGCACTGGGCATCTAAGATGCTGATGCCCCGTAGCACTCTGGGACCTGCTGAATGCCCATAGCAGGCCCCCACATAAAAGCAACCTTGCTAAATCTGTCAGTTGGAGTTTGCTTTCCAGTCGCGGCACCATTGGTGCCAACAAAGACACAGAGCCGTTATTGTGAATCAACTTTCTTTATTCGTAATGCGTGAGGGACTGCCCGACATATTTCTAATGTGGATGCGCGACACAGGTGGTTGTCATCATTGGATGCTGCGGTCATGACTCATTTCCACAGGACATGCTTGTCCTCAATTAACTGTGTCATGCCCAGGACACGACAGTCTATGTGCGTGCATTACATCTTTAGTGACCATTTGGTAATGTTCATTGTATTTTAACTTCAGGTCTGTGGACGTACATGAGCTTTGTGCCCTGCTGAGTAGCAGCCATAATTGTGGCAATGATGTAGGAGCTGCGGCAATTCTAGGGGAAGTGGTGCGGAGCAAATAGTGATTAACAGGTACGTTTGCAGGTGCCTATAAGGCCATGGCAGCCTGAGAACTGGAACACCAGTCACATGAATATTAAGTTTGTTGTTCAGTATGGGTAGAATGGAAAGCTCCTGCAAAGGTAGTGGTTTGCGTGACGGGGACAGGCAGCAAGTACTTACATGGATGGTTCTGTAAGGCCACACCCCACCTATCCCCCCAATGCACCATTAGGAAGTTCACTGTTAATGTAACAAACTAAATACATCATACTGACTTTTCTGTCTGAAGCTCATTGTGTAAAACTGTATAAATGCCTGAGGTTACTGTGCTTGGAGGCTGATATTTTGGGACGCGAATACCATGCTTCTTTCCTGAGCCATTTCTGCACATCTGTATTGGGTGGTACTCAGCGGGAGGATCTGATGGGAAGAGACCTCTCCTCTGGGGACAAAGGAGAACATCTTGGGAAAATTCGGTACACCCACCCTCCAGCCATGCCCTATACACCCCTTCACTCCTTAAGCCCCACTTTCATCACAAACTCTTATATTGAGAGCATGTCCATGTACTTCTATAACATATGTGACATTGACATAACCAAATGTACTGGGACGAAGAAGATCGTTGAGAACCATGAGGGTGTGCCTGACCCAAGTACTGGGACGAGGTGGCCCGTAGGTGGAATAAGGACTGACATGACAACTATAGTCACAAGTGTGGGCGTTTCTCCATGGCGGAGCCAGTGCCATAAAAAGAAAACTGAAGGACTATGTAAGGGTGCAGAAGTAAGGCTTGGACACAAAGGTGGCATAGTTTTGGTTACAAACTTTTATTAACCATTAAAAGGGTTGGGGAAACGGCCTCTCTGTCCCTAATGCTAAGAGGGGTTTCCCTGCCTCAAACAAATCTAAGGAATACATCAGGATGTCAAACCGATAGTCAGTCACTGTTGTGTCCCAAAACCCCTACTTCTGACCCTAACACTAATAGCATAAATCTAATGTGCAAGGGTATTCTTTTCCAAACTAAAGTGGCAATGCAAGTTCTTGCCAATGGAAAAGTTCCCAACTTCTAGGGTAGTCTAAACAACAAAAGAAATTCCTTCTGGTTCTACCCTAGGAGCTTGTCTACACCTTATGTGGTTTCTTTTCGCTTTCTTATCTCCTTGGGTCCCAGATCCTGGATTTTCTTGAATGAACTTCACTGCACTGTGTTATTAGGTTTTCATATGGTTGCGAGTCCCAGACTCGCAAAGTAGTGTAATGTAATTTAACAACATTTATAAAGCGCTAAACTATGGCACGTAGGTGCTAGAAAGAGCTGGTGAGATGGAGCCACAATAGCAGAAGGTAAGAGACGAGAATCGACTAAAAGAAATATGTCTTAGGAGCTTTCCGAAAACCTAAGTGGTCGCTCACCTCCCGTAGCTGATCAGGGAGAGAGTTCCACAGGGCTGGGGCAACAGTGGAAAAAGCTCAGCCCCCAACTCGAGCTCTACGAAATCCGGGTACTGTCAAAAGATTCTGAGAGGCAAATCGAAGGGACCTGGATGGAACGTAGCTGTCAAATACTCGACGCCAGAGTGATGAAAAGCACGGTGGGCAATGCAAAGAATCTTAAACTCGACTGCCCACAAGGAGCCAATGAAGTTGCTGGAGGAGACCCTACAAATGGGACAGAAGACAGATCCTACACATGAGACAGAAGATTAGCTCCAAGTTCCAGCCAGGCTGCAGCATTTTGAAGCAGCTGCAATCGTTGAATTAAAAAAAGGCTGGGTTGCCCAAGTAGATACCATTACAATAATCTAGGGACCTCAAGATTGATGCAGCTACTACTTTAGCTCGAGAGTCAGGAAGCAAAAAGGCAATGTTATTTTCTAAATGTTCAGCTCCAAAAAGCCAGAGCTACAAACTGACGAGATTTTAAGCGCCCGAGAGCAAGAGGGAAGAATTTTAACACCAAGACATTCACTGACTTACTAGGCTTAGTACATGTGCCTAAAGAGTCCGCCAGAAGTAATTTGTCCAGGCTGCCTGCAGTGTACCAGAGCCAGTTACCAAAATCTCTGTTTTCTTTCTGTTTAATTTAAGTCAGTTATTTGCCATTTATTCCCCTGCAGCCACCAGGCAGTTTCTCAGCTGAGAAGGAGGATCACTTTCAGAAAGTCCTACCAAAAAAGCAGGTGAGTATCAACAGCATAAGTATAGAACCATAACTTGTGCTCATGGATCAGATCTGTGAGAGGACGCAAGTAAAGATTAAAAAGAAGCGGGGACAGAGAAGACCCCTGGTGAACACCACGCGAAAGAACCAGTGAGGAGTATTTTCAAAGAGACAGTTTGTGAGTGTTCCAAAAGAAACAATGTAAACCAGATTCCCACCCTCTCCGGGCATTGGAGCAAGATGTTATGATCAATAGTATCGAAAGCCGTGGAGAATTAAAACACTGACCTCTCCTCAGCACTTTAGCAGGGCAAAATCATCCAAAACAGAAATCATCACTGACTCTGTGCCCCTAGTAGGACGAAAGCCTGATTGAAAGGGGAGTAGAAGAGCCTGCGATTCCAGGTAGCGTGCAAAAGTTGAGGGGTAACAATAGCTTCCAAGCTTCCATGAGCTTCATGATACAGGGTAAAAGTGAGATAGGCCGACGATTAACTGCAAGAGCAGCGTCAAGCTGTGGCTTTTTCAACAATGGGGAGACAAGTGCGTATTTCAAAGCCACAGGAATAAATCCTGTGGCGAACGAAGCCTGAAGCGCTACAGTAAACAGCGAAATAACCTCTGACGGCAGTGACTGGATAACCCAAAGCGGAATGGAGTCAGTTGGAGAAACTATACTGTAGGTTATCATGCTGCGACCCTAAGAATTTTCCTTAGGACCAAAGAACAACGAAACAAGAGGACCATCACAAAATCACCCTGTAAAACGCTGGCAGCTAAGCCAGCCAAAGCCAACACCAGCAAATTACACGTGCAAACAAATTGGCAAACGAACGTTCCGTGTACAATATTGTTTTTGAAAAAGAGCCGAACCAAAGGCTTATTCCTCCTGAAGAACCGTCAGCAATTACTGACAGAGAAACACGTGTAGAGGGCTACAATTTATTTTGACAAGCTATTTTGATAAAGAAGGGACTCCAAATCTGCTAAGTTTATATGAGATACATTTTCACAGCTCTAAAGAAAATCACTATGTTTATTAATGAATGTGAAATTAAACAACTCTGGGCGCAACACAACATATTTTCATTCTTTCTTTTACTTTTAGTATACTGTATTATACCAGCTTGTTTTCTTCTGCTGTCTCTTTTCCTTTCAGGGTCCCAGACCCTCTTATTCTCAGATTCTCATGTGGGTGTGGGCCCCAGACTCACAATGTATGTCGCAATAACTTGGTTTAGTCTCCCGCCAAGCATATGCTTTCTTTTGGACTATCTCTGTTTCTCTCAGGGTCCCAGACCCTCTCTGGCTCTCAGATAGGTGTGGGTCAAAAACTCGTAATGTTCTATTGCAATAGCTTGGTTTACTCTCCTGCCAAGCATATGCTTCCTTCTAAAATGTCTCTGTTTCTCTCAGGGCCCCAGACCCTCTGATTCTCTGGCTTCTGCAGTTGTTCCCCGATTCCTCCTGGACCTCTAGCACCTCTTGTACCTGGTTGTGTGGCTGGCGTCTTCCAAGCACTGGTGCTTCGTTCTGAGGCTCTGATAGCTTGCAGGCGTTCTCTATGACGCTGCCTGTCAATTCTTCTTCCTCAGGCTAGACCTTCTGTCTTCAACTGCCTTTGGGTTCCCCTTCTTGTCAGTGGTTGCCTCGCTAGTCTCTGCTCCCTTCTCAGGTTACGCTTTTGCTTTCCGGCGGTTTGCCGGACTTTGGGACCCCCAGCAGTTTTTTCGGGCATCCTGCAAAGTAGCTCCTTCTCCCTGGACTACTTTCGCTCTCCTGCTCGCCTCTGTGCACAGCGTCTCCTGTTGTGGTTCCCTGTTTGTTGTGTCTGCGTCGCCTGGGATTCCTCGTAGGAGGATAGCTCTCACTGTGTTGGTTTGCCTCTGATATTTTATATTTCCTTTGACCAATCAAATACTGTGAGAGACTAGACCGTTCACTCCGTTTCTCTGGAGTGAGCTTCATACTCCTGGTCATCTTCTTCTTCACAGTACTTGTACTGGAGTTATATGGAAAGCAGTTTGTATTTTCAGGATCACCAGTTAGGTGTAAAACACTAGGTTGATTTACCTTACAACAAAGGAAATTGGCACTGTTTGGGAACAGTGAATGAGAGTTTGGCATGGGGAAAGAGAGAGGCTCTAACAAAGCAGAGGTTTACAGCATTCTATAGAAAGGGTCATCCCAAATCCCGTAAGGGGCTCTCTCTCCCATGTGATACTCCCCAGGTGCACCACCCCAGGGGGACGATTGTATTGTTAACACGCCGCCCTGGCCCCATGGGAAAGTTCTCCCCCTAGGGGAGAACGGATGACATCCACAGAATTGTCACAACTAGGAGTCTTCAGCCTGCGACGAACCCTGGAGGTTCAAACCATGTCCCAAAAAGAACCAGGCAGAGCAGTGGATGCCAACAAGCTGCAGTGGAAGTCCCGAGGAGGTTGAGATGGAAGCGACCTCCCCTCCAGGACTGACAAGCAAAAAGGCAGTATTTATTTTTATTTTTTTTTACATTTATAAAGCGCTCACACAGCCCGCAGGCATCGAGACGCTGTTACAGGAATTGTTTGTTTTTCTTAGTTGCGTAATTGTGGGTTTTTTTGTTTTTTTTGTCTTAGTTACGTATTTATAACGCGCTTAAACACCCAGAGGTTTCTAAGCGCGGACTCGGGGATCGAACCTGTTGTTGCTTTGTGTCGTCTTGCTTCCAAGACGCACACGCTGCCGCTGAGCTATCCTCCCGGGACCAGTGGGAGAAAAACTTGTTAGCCGGCACCGGAGGGCGGTGTCGGCCAGAGGGAAAAAACGTGTTAGCCGGCACCGGAGGGCGGTGTCGGCCAGAATGTCTAAGGAATAATGTCTGGAAGTAGGACCAACAGGAAGCATTGAAATGGCCAGGGGTAGAGAGAGGTTGCTAGCAAGGGCCGGGCTCAACCCGAGGCATCCACCGGACGAGGACGGTATGGGAGGGGGCGGGGGAGGGTAAGGGATACCTTGGGACGCAGTGGCGCGACCATAGCCAGGCGGCCCGGATGGTCGGCTTACAGCATCAAGGCTGCGAAACAGAAAAATCGAGCATAGACTGAAGATGCCAACGGAGCGAGGGAAAAGGAACGTCGGTGCTGCCAGCAAGAAGACCGATCCCAGGATGAACCTGAGTGCTATCCGATCCCAGTGACAGGTACAGGGAGGTTCAGGAGGCCGGGAAGGACCGTGGGGCAGACGCACAAGAGGGTCTTGCATCTGAGGCCCTGAAGATTGAGAGAGCCAGTGGAGAAGGGAAAACCACTGACGACCCGAGAGGGGTCTGGGGCCCATCTCCGAATCATCTTACGAGTCATCTTCCTCATGGCAGTACTTGACATAGTAGTGACTCAAGTGGGCCAAGGCAAAGAAGCCTTGGTCTGGGACCAAAACCTTAGTTACTTAGCCATGAGTGGAGTTTTAAGTAAGGTGCCCTCTGCTAAAACTCTGCCTGCTGTTTCAGCAGAGTCTAGAGTATTTTTTAGATTATTGTGTGTGACTTTTCTGCCCGCTTTCACTATGGATAGCAGCAGCTGAGATTTGCTTGGTTCTGGAACCGTGTCTAAACCTGTTTGAAGCAAGCCCCATTGCACATCACTGTAGCTTGCAAGCAGTGTGGTATTATTGGAGAATATGCTGCTAAAGCTGTAACCCTTTTACCCAGGGTATAACGTTTCTTTCATTCCTTTTCAGGCGGTGCTTCTGCAGTGAACAAAGAAACTCCTGCCCGCTTTCTGGTAGTGGTGACTACTAATGAATCTGGGACAGCATGTCCCCCAATGTACAGGGAATCTGAGGCTGCAGACTTAAACATCTTCTCAACAGGATTAACTGCATGTGTGAGAGAGAGTGTAACTAGGGAAGGAGCAATCCTCTTTTTAATAGAAATTAGCAAGGTAATGGATTGACAGACTGCCTTTTTTTGGTTAAGAATATCCTCTATGAAGTCAGGCTCAGGCACTGATTCTTGTGTGTGCATTCTAAAGTGTCCTGCTACTTTTTTAAGGATATTGTCAAAAAGCAGTTGGTCATTAATTGGGGGAAGAATCCCCGGGTTGATCAGAAGGATCAGAGTCACCAAACACTATATCAGGCTCAGTGTCAACATGAGTAGGAGTAGCAGGCCATGTACCTTGATCAGTAGGATCCTGAAGGCTCGCGTCTGGATCTTGGTCATTGCCCCGTTGGTCCTGAATAGTATATAAATCGTCTCGATCATATTGATCCTCTTGAAAAATATTGGTGGGGTCTTTGCAATTTGTCACTGGCTGAACAGGAGAGGCTTGAAGCTGAGCAGATTGAGGTGCTTGAGGTCCCTCTTGTAACAGAAGGGTCCTCTTCCTAATGGGATACTTTCCCTATAAAGTAATATATTCTGTCCATAGCGTGTTCAAATCTTTCTATTGTCCAGGTCCTTCTAGGTGTGTCTGGAAGAGGGAAGACTATTTCATCTAAATTAGAGGGACTTAGGCCGGCATAGCGTAGGCTGCCCACTGCTTATTGCACCTGTCTTTAAGAGTTTTGGACTTAAAGAGTTTACAGCCCTTGCAATGCCATTTGTCGTGATCTCTAGGAGGAAAATTATTGCATTTGTTGCAAGGGTCTTTTCAAGGGAACTTCCTGTTACAGGAAGGACAACATTTAAACAGTGTTCTTTACATATTTAGCAGAAACAGAAAGCGCAGCCAAACTAAGGAAAGAAAGAGAAAAGACATTCTCTAATATTGGTAGAATGTAAAGAGACCCCCATTCTCCCTACTGGGAAGGCTGAAGCCTGAAGAAAACCGCTGTCTATTGTCAAGAGTTCAGCCGCTGAAGTCTTCGGATGGTAGTCTGTTTTCCTAGAAAACGAGTGTCAAAGATGCAATAACTATTATCAAAATATAATTATATTAACTAATATAATCACATAGCAAGCTACAAGCTCAGCATTTATACGACCGACTAGTATGGTAGAAAAAACAATTTGAGGGTCCCAGACATGTGAAGACTCATGGGTACAGTGCACGTCACATTAGGGATAGTGTTACAGTCACGGCCAGGTGGCGTCCCTTTTCAAACCTCGGAAACAAGATGCAATACTCTGCAACTTCCACTAGATGTCGGAACAATATGCACAGCATGTGATTCGAAGCAGATCCACAAGCCTCAGAAATACATATATCTCGATGTTAACAATATTGGGTTTCATTATGAGTTTGATGGTCCGGAAATAAGGGTGCCGGTAACAACGTACCGGCACCCTTTCTGGACCGCCAAACTAAGAGTGCCATAAGTTTTCCAGGAGTTCAGACCCTCTACCGCTAGTGTTTTCACTGAAGCACTGGAACCGTTAGCAATGGTCCTGGTGCTTCAGTGGCCCCATTCCCGTGGAGTCCTGTGGACTCCACGGGAATGGGGATTTACTGTTTCCGTCGCCTGCTATAATATCCCGGAGTCACAGGGAAGTCTGGAGGTGGAAACGGTGTTACAGGGAGTGCCGGTAACCCACAGCCTACCGGATGGTTTTACCGGCAACTCCGTAATGAGGCCCATTGTCTAATCCTATATCGTTTTTCAAAATATATTGGTATATCTCCAAAACTCGATATATCACCCAGCCCTAACCCAATCACATTTTTATTTTGCTTTCTTAATCTTTGGGCCTCATTACGACCCAGGCGGTAAGTTACCGCCTGGGTCGTACCTTACCACCATGGTGTAAACTACGTTTACACCATGGTGGATGGCGGATTTACCGCCCCATTCCAAGGTGAGTGGGGCGGTAAATCCCCATTTCCCATTTTACCCTTCCCCATTCCCATTTTTGCCCCATAGGGCATAATGGGAGTGGGGAAGTCGCTAATTACGCCACCGTAAATTACGGTGGCGTAATTAGCACCATGGTCCCTTAGCGCCATGGATTTTAACGCCTGCAAAAAGCAGGCGTTAAAATCACCATGGCTCTAAGGGACCTTGTAATCAGGCGTTAAGGGTCGGCGCCGTTTACGGCGCCGTTAACCCCTTAACGCCTGACTCGTAATGAGGCCCTTAGTCTTACTTTACTTTTCACATCAGTACTCAGTTTGTATATATGGATGGGCATTGATGAAATAACCATCTTCAGTAGGTTTCTATGGCATTTTTCTTTAAAATGGTATCTCCAAAATATGGAATTCCTCCTCAAATTCTAAAGTATCCTATCTCACTGCCTGAGCTAGTTGCGCCATTATCAAAGATTAAGCAGATCTAGACATTGGGCCTCATTACGACCCAGGCGTTGGACCATGGTGCTAATAGCACCATGGTCCATGCCGGTAACTTACCAACTCCGCCATGGCGGAATGGGGAATTACCACCCCATTCCGAGGTTGGCGGTGCGGTAATTCCCCATGCCGCCATGGCCCTTCCCCATTCCCATTTTTGCCCCATAGGGCTCAATGGGAATGGGGAAGGCGCTAATTACGGCACCGTATATTACGGTGCCGTAATTAGCTCCTAGGTCCCTTTGCGGGTTGGTTTTTTAACGCCTGCTAAAAGCAGGCGTTAAAGTGCAACCCGCAAAGGGACCTCGTAATCAGGCGTTAAGGGTTTAACAGCGCCGACACCTTTTACGGCGCCGTTAACCCCTTAACGCCTGGGTTGTAATGAGGCCCATTATGTGGAAGATACCAGTATGTTCAGAGATTTTGGATCAGCACACAATTTCATTTCCTTAGATGTTTTTATTTTTCATACTGCATAAATTTGGCACATGGAAAATTACAACTCTTTCATATAATACTGGTAAATATGTTGTCACCTTTGGAATAGCTTTTTATAAAATGAAGACAAATGTGCTGTGTCATTGATGTACGAATTGGCTCATTCCATCCTTTCCATTTTAAAATGGATCTGTTGCATGATGAAACTGCAGAGATGTAATTGGCTCATTTGCACATTGGCTCTTGGAGCCAGAGTCAAACCCTTGGCTCACAAATGGAATTGTTGCCTTGCCGCTCTCTACTCTCGAGATTAAGGCACATAAGTGGTATTTTAACCATTGGCATGGCCATCCTTAGACAACCCACGGGCTGTATTAACTGGTATAGCCCAAACATTGTTCAGAATGGTGCATTCCATGCCTAACGGCTTCAGAAAGCTTACCCCGAGCCAATTTCCTGCGACTGTCCAGGAGGATATTTGTAATGTCCACAGGCCCATGCCTACCCAAGTTAATATAAATATCAAATGCGAATTACAGAATTACCTCCAGGAAGAAAGGAACACTTACCTGCCTGTTGTTTAGGCACATAAAGGCATCACTTGCAGTCTCTAGTTATGCCTTTTTGACTTTCAGTGAAGGAGCGACTCAGATTATAATATAGCCTTACGGGCCGAGGGAAGGGTCATTATTGCGGGATAATGACCCACCCACAAGTTATTGGCCAAGGCTAAGCCGAGGGTCATAAATTGATGAAGGGTCATTATGCCAAAGGATAATAACCCCTCCAGTGGTGTAGAATTTTCAAATAAATCTACTTGTCCAAGGGACAAGATGTTAGACTTTTTTTTTGAAAATCAAGTTTTATTAGGTTTTGCACGTGTTACAACAATGCAGAACATATTTAAACATGAATAAACAGGAAACCAGTTATAACTCACCACCCCCACCCCTTCCCACCCCCCACGCCCCACCAGTTCAAATTCTCAATAATTGCATATTTGACGGGTTCCGAAAAGAGCGTAGCAATGTCTACATGATGTGCACTTAGCACGCCGAAGTCATGGGCCGAGCTTTGAGGGACTAGCGGTTGGACTAGTGAACGATGGCCCGAGGCCCCCAGGGGGGAGTTCTCCGGATCTGGTACTTAAGATTATACTGAGCGGCCGTATTTTCCGAAGAAGGGGAGCCATATTTCCTCGAATCTAGATTTGTCAAGTAGATGTGTGAGGAATTCCATGTCGTAAATGGCCCATACCTTGGCTACCCATGCTTTTTCCCCGGGCATTCCGGGGTTCTTCCATTTTTGTGCCAGGCAGCACCTGGCCGCCACCAACATAACCTGCAGCATGTGGTCATGGGTATTCTCGTGATCATCTCCAATGTCAATTCCTAAAAGGAGAAGCCAGGGGCAGGAAGACCGCTCCACCCAATCTATCCCCTTAATCCATGTCAATACCTCCTCCCAGTACTTTTGGACCACCGGCACCTCCACCACATGTGAATATAATCCCCCCTTTCGGTCCTACACTTACAGCAATGTGGGTCGTACCCTGGCCTCATTCTAGCAATCCTCTGCGGGGGGTAGTGCCAGCGATGTAATACCTTGAGGGCCTGGTGGCGGTACTGGAGTGAGGCCGTGGAGCGATTGGCCCGCCTACACATCTCCCCCCACCTCTTGTCGTCGATTTCCTCGCACAGGTCCTTTCGCCATTGTGTGCGTGCGGGTGGGGGGTCTCTTGGGATAGAAAGGAGGAAGAGCTTGTAGAGGCGGGATATTATTCCCTTAGAGCCCCTCGCCGAAAGGAGGAGTTTTTCAAAGTCTGTGAGGTCTCTCCTAAGGGTGTCCCCCCCAGGATGGTTCGGTAAGGACTCCCTTGAGCTAGAGATAGCGAAAGGGGGACAGGGTGCCTAACCCCAGGGCCTCTTCCAGATCTTTCAAGGGTAAGAAAAAGCTCCCACCCAAAGGTGACCAGTCCTGCTAAGGCCTGCCTCGAACCACGTCTGGTACGCCGCTGGCTCTGCTATCTTGGCCAGGAAGGGGGGGGGGTCCAAATACAGCTCAATGGGGAGGGCCAGGTTGTGAGCCAGTGGTAGTAACCCCCTCCCTCTTTCCATAGGGACCATAGCACTTTTAGGACTGGGTGATACAAGACACTTCTAGGGATCTTCCTCCTTGGGACCCAGAGCCATTCCTCTATGGTGACGGGCGCAAGTGGCCCGTTGTCCATGGGTACCCATTGTTTTTTCGTACACGGGGCAAAGTGGTCGACCAGGACCCTCAGTTGGGAGGCTCTGAGATATGTTTCTAGGTCAGGATATCCCACCCCTCCATCCTCCTTCGGTCTGGTCAGCACCTCGTAGGAGATTCTATGTTTTTTACCTGACCAGAGAAAGTTGAGGAGGACTTGCTTCGTTTCCATGAAAAATGTTTTGGGGATCAGCACCGGGAGCATTTGAAAGAGAAATAAAAACTTGGGGAGGATTACCATTTTTATGAGGTTGAGACGTGCCATCTAGGAGAGCCCCGACCCTGACCATCGCTCTATGTCTTTCCTGATTGCTGACCAGAGGGGGGGGGGAATTGGCCGGGTATAGGCCCTCGGGATCACAGGTGTCCTGGAACCCGAGATACCGGAATCCGTCATCTCTCAGCCTAAAGGGGAGCCCGTTAACAAAAGCCATCTCTGAATCTGGTAAGTTACCCCCTATGAACGCCACCGATTTCTCAAGGTTGACTTTGTACCCCGATAGGTCCCCATAGCGCGAGAGGCCCTGCAGCATTCGGGGGACTGTTTGGGATGGGTTTGTGATATAGAGTAGTGCATTGTCAGCAAAAAGGCAGATTTTGCACTGCATCTCTCCGACCTGTACTCCCCTAATTGCCGCATCGTTACGGATCGAGATTGCCTATGGTTCCATCACGAGTGCGTAGATTAGTGGGGACAAAGGGCATCCCTGCCATGTACCACGCTCGAGGGGGAATGTCCTCGACTCGGTCCCATTTGCCACCACTCTAGTGGAGGGGGAGGAGTAGAGCGCAGAGATCCAACCCAGCCATCTCGGGCCCATACCCAGAGTCGTGAATACCTCCCTCATAAAAGCCCAGCTGACCCTGTCGAAGGCCTTCTCCGCGTCAAGGGCCAATAGAAGCGCGCCTTCGTCGCGGACCCCTCTCGGGCAAGTACATGGAGCGTCTTCCGCATATTATCGGAACCCTGCCTGTTCAAGACAAATCCCGCTCGGTCGGGGTGTACCAGGCGCGGGAGGCAGCCCTCTAGTCTGGTGGCCAGGATTCTAGCAAAGATCTTAGCGTCCAGGTTGAGGAGTGAGATGGGTCTATAAGACCCACATTCCGTCTGGTCCTTGCCGGGTTTGGGTATAACAGTGATGAGGGCCTGCAGAAATGTCGGTGGGATGGACTCCCGATTCCTGATCTGGTTAAACAATTTGGCCAGGGGCTTCAGCAGGACAGGTTGAGTCTGCTTGTAGAAGTCGGCTGTATAGCCGTCATCTCCCGGTGCCTTTCCCACCTTCAGTCTTTTGATGGCGCCCTCCACCTCCTCCTCCGATATCTCTCTCTCCAGGACCTCTAGCTCCATGTCGGACAGCCTTGGCAGAGGGTGTTCTGCCAGGAAGGCGCGGATGTCCTCCAGTGATTCGCCTGCCTTTTTGGAATAGAGTTTGCTGTAATAATCAGTGAAACATTCCACTATTTCCTCACGGTCCCCGTGGATCCCGCCCACTCCATCCCTGAGACGAGTGACTCCTCTCTCAACCCTACAGCCCCGAGCCCTCTGCGCCAGTAGGGTCCCCTCCTTGTCTCCCTGTTCGTAGTACCTCTGCTTAGTATATATCATTTTCTTGATAACTTCCCCTGAGAACCGTATGGAGTTCCTGTCTTTTGCCCTGCATCTCCTCCAAGAGAGCCCCATGATCAACCCCTGGGAGGCCCAGTTTGGCTCGCAGAGCGCCCAGCTCTGCACGTAGTTTACCCTCGATTAGGCCCCTTTCCCGTTTACGTCTTGAGCCCTCCGCTATGAGAAGGCCCCCGAAAGTGGCTTTTGCGGCATCCCACACCATGGACATATCCGTCTCATCTGTGTTGTTTGTCTCAAAGTAGGCCAACATTTCCTGTCTCATGAAATCACATGAGAAGTGTATCATTACAACGCCATCGGGAGGATCTTGGGGAGATGGGCAGTGACCAACTAGCTATGAGTAGTTCGTGGTCCGACCAAGTTATGGCTTCCACCTTAGGCTGTTGTGCCACCCCGTTCACCTCTTCCGAGATTAACAAAAGGTCAATTCTGATGTAAGTGCAATGTGGGGGTGAAAAAAAGGTGTACCCACCCTGGCTCGGGTATGCTTTTAGCCAAACGTCCACCCAATAATGCTCTCTCAGGTGGGTCTGCAGGGCCAGATTATCCTTGGAGATACCCCTGGTTGTCCCCCCCCTCGCGGACCACCAGTCAAGCCTCGGGGCCATTATAAGGTTGAAGTCCCCGCCCAGTATCATGGCTCCCTCTGCCCATTCATCCATGACATGAAAGACCTGGGTGAGGAAATGTATTTGTTTTGAGTTGGGTGCGTATAGAGTGGCCAGGGTAAGGCGCTGTCCCTCACAGGTTCCCTTAATGCCCAGGAAACGACCACCAAAACCCCTCTTGGTTTCCATATCCGTGAGACGGAATGCCCTGCTCAGGAGGATTCCCGCCCCTTCCTTCTTAGAACTTCTATGTGAGGCCCAGTAATTGCCCCCAATGTCTTTCCCCTTGATCTTCGATTCCCTACCTTGCCTGTAATGCGTCTCCTGTAGGAAGAGAACTGTTAGGTGTTGCTTATGGAACATGTTGCTCGTGAGAGATCTCTTATTCTGGGAGTTAAGGCCCTTGACATTCAACGTGCCTATCTTTGCTTCAATCATTATCATTTTTCCTTACGCGCACTGTAATCGCCTCTATGTGTCTGCTACTCGGAGCCCGTTGCAAAACAAGTGTCCATAGTTTCAGCTGGTTTTCTCCTTCCCCTCAAGCCCCGCAAAGGGCACCCCCCCTCCCCACCCGCCCTTATCCATTTTGTGGGGCGTTCGCCGCCGGGTCCCCGGGTGGGGATGTGACTGGCAACGAACCACCAGGGTCGCTTCCCTGGCCCCGGGAAAACAATTTCTTAGGTGTAGCGCTTTCCAACATGCCTTTCTTCGTTAAGTACCGGCCCTCTCTGATCTGCCGTGGGGAACTAGCTGTAGTGTCTCTCGAGCCAGGCACCCCCCGGCCTTAGTACTTGATCGGGCCCCTTTGCCCCTGATGGGGCGTGTCACAGCATGAGGCGTGGAGAGACACCGACAGTTGTCAGTGTGGAGTCGCCGTGTAACTTTCTTTGAAACCATACAACAGCCTCTAAATGGGCAACACTTCAACCCTGACAGAAGTCAATTGAACAAAGAACTCCCCACTGGTCGTGGGAAAAACACACTATGACCGGTGGGCTTCATGAGTCGTCGCGTGCTCCCGTGGAATGTAGATCAAGTCTTCTGCACAGAAAGGTGAGCCTTGTTTGGTGCTTGTGCGATCATGTAGGGTCCCCTCGGTCTGTGGGTGGATGTTTGGTTTTTCGAAACTTGCGTGAGCCTTTGACCTTTAGCTTTCCCTGGGAGAGGTGGTCGGGTGGGCTCCTCTGCCACTAATCCGGAGCCCCGCGGGGGCTGTGGGGAGTAGGCCTCGGGTGTCTTTGAGGCAGTGGTCAGGCGTGGAAACGTGGACCGTTGAGATGGTTCCGAGGGAAGCTCCCGCGTCGGCCCGGGCACAGACGAATCACTGGTGGTGAGAGCGGTGGGGGGTGCACGGGCCCCCAGGCGCCCCAGGCTGGAGTAAGTATAGCAGTGGTTCCCCGTATCACCTATGATGGAAGCAGGTCACTGTTGGCCTCCAGTAATGGATGAGCCGCGGCAGCTGTTGCAGCTTCTCAGAAGGCCCGCCCGGCGTTGGGCCCTGTGTGCTGTTCGCGCGGGCCGTTCCTCCTCTCTGGTGGAGTCGGATGACCCGCCGGATCCGGCGTGGGGCCTCCTCTGAGATGTCTGGAAAAGCGGAGGCCGTCAGCCTTGTGGCGGCCGAGGGAGACTAGGGGGCTCCTCACCCTGCGTTGCGTGGTCTCCGCCTCGGTCGCCAGGCACCGTCCGTCTCCAGCGGTGGGGGGGAAGGGCATAAGCCGCTGGTGGGGATCTCTGCAGGGCCCGCCGGGCCGTCCACAGCACCACAGGCCTCGGTGCGCGGGTCAGAGCGGGTGGGGAATTCGACTCCTCCCCCCACTACACAGCCAGGCGATGTGCGGCTCCTGCCCGGGGCCTTCCCTCAGAGGCCAGGAGGAGGGGCGGTCGCCGATCACAGGTCGCTATCTGGGGAACGGGGGCATCTCCGAAGCCCGGACAAGCTTCTGGGTAGCCCACAGCTGTTCCCCTCCTCAACGATTGCTGGTAGATGGGGTTAAAAAGCATATAAGGCATGTCTATCCGTGGGTTTCCCGGGGCCATAAGGGGAGCTTGAGATTCAGGCGGCCATCTTGCCCGCGCCCCCTGGTGGCCTCCTCCATGTTAGACTTTTTAACAAGACAAGTAGATTTATCTACTTGTCACGCTGAACTTTATTAAATGTGGCACAGACGCAACATGTTATTTTATATATGATAACTGTCAAAAACACCAGTGAAAAACATGAAATAGCTACATGAAATTAACACAAGACAGCCTGTTCAGCTGTAACTAAAACGTGGTTAATCAAAGTGTGTGACTTTATACAATTAAGTACTTAATCTATGCTGAGGAAAACAGAAACAACTACTTCAGGTCTCACAGCCAGCACGCAGCCTCCCTCTCTGCTTCAGCAAACCTCTTCCTCTAACACCACAACTCACCTTCTTTTTACCACAAAGTTCACTTGGACTGATCAGCCTCCCGCTGGCTGGCTAAAGAGGTTACATGCCCACTCTGGGCATGTTCCATGGCTGGGAAGCTTTGTAGTCCTGAGTCCATGGAGGAAATCTTTAAATGGGGAAGCTGCCATCTTGGATCTAATTTCAGTCTGTTTGTTGCTGACTGGGAAGGAGCTGCTGGTTTGCTTCCCGGTCGCAGGTTGGGGAGTTTCCCTTCTGTGGATTTCGTTTTGGTGACATACTGTGCCATACACTACTCCTGTAGGGTGGGAGTTTGGAAAAAAAATGTTTTTGTTTGTTGGCTCAGTACCACACCATTTCCTTTTGTTTTAATGGAGGCTGCAGGTGATTCTGTCTCGCTTGTGCTAGCAATTGTGAGGGAGACATGAGTTCTCTCTTCTCCCGTGTTCCTGGTAGTGTAAGTGGGGCTCTGTCTGTCCATTAACTGTATCAGTAAGCACTGGTCTTCAAATGCCACTTTGGCTATCAAATGGGTCATGGGTGTTTTCCCCAAGATTGCCCCCTTTGGGGTGTGGAAAACACTCCTGTGGGTTACCCCAGTCTTCTCTATGATCTTCCTGATCACGAAATCTGTAAGCGCAATTTGCTAGTCCAGTCTGGGGTTGCCTCTGTTGATGAAAAGGGATTATGGGAGCTGTAGTTCCTTTCTTGTTGGTTTGTTAAGATAGTTTGGGCCAGCTGGCCAAGGGACATGTTTTACATCCGTCTTCCTGGTCATAGTGACCTGACTGTGTTCTCTGCATGACCATCCTCTCCCATGTCCAAAATTCCCCTCCCTGCATCTAGTCCAGACTCTGGTTTACACACGTGGTAACCATGATGCGCCCAGATATACAATAGTTCAAAAAGTATTTTGATGTCCAGAAAACGTATACAGATTTGATCTACTAGCCCAGGGCAGAATATGTGTATGAAATCCTCTTGTCCCTGACAACAAAGAACTTGCCCTGGGAGTGGGGCTATAGGAATTCCGCACATCTGGCTCTCCCATGTGTACAAGGCTACTTGCACATATTGATAATAACAATATAGGTTTCAGAGTGGTGGTTTTAAAGTACAAAACATTGTTTAATAGTGAGTAAAATAAATGCTAAAACTATGTTAGGAAAGTACAGGCACCGTTGTTTCCGGACCGGCAAAGTACAAGACTGGTGGGCGGGGGGTCTGACTTGCCGGGCGGACCGGCACCCGCCCACAGACTTTCACGGAAGCACCAGCACCGTTATTACCGGTGCCAGTGTTTCTGTAATCCCCATGGCAGGAGGATAGTTCTCATCTTGGGTCCGAGCTCTGTTCCTTTTGAACTCCCACGCTGGATTGTTGTGGAAGTGGAGAGATTTTAGAGCTGAAGTGATATGATCCCAGGGCTTGAGGCCAAGGATATGTCTTGCAGCCCTTTTCTGGATTAGTTGAAGAAGATGGAGTAAAGACAGAGGCAGGTTGAGGAAGAAGCTGTTATAGTTATCCAACCTGGAGAGGAGCAGAGCTCTAGCGGCATTGAGCTTCTGGGGGAAGGTGAGGAAAGGGAGAATGCCTCTACGGAGGTGAAGTTGAAAGAGGCACTTCTTGGCAAGGTCCAAGATGTAAGGAGTAAAATAGAGACAGAAGTCGAAGATGAACCCAGGATGTCTGGCCTCAGAGGAAGGAGAGGGAGGTGAGCCCATAGAGCAAGGTTGTCCAACATACGGCCCGCGGGCCACAATGCGGCCCTCCAAGCCATTTCATGTGGCCCGCGAGGCTGTACAGACAACATTGAACAAATAAAGAAATAAACCGGGCCGTGGCGGAGGACTGGTACTGCCTCTGCCACGGCCCAGTTTATTTATTTATTTGTTCAATGTTTGTCGGTTCCGTGGACCCGATTAATTTATTTATTTCTGCATTGCAGTATATTTGCAGTAATTTATTTAATTGCAGTAATTTATTTATTTCTGTAATGTTGGGCGGACCCAACATTGCAGAAATAAATAAATTAATCGGGTCCACGGACCCGGCAAACATTGAACAAATAAATAAACCAGGCCGTGGTGGAGGTCTGTTACTGCCTCTGCCACGGCCCGGTTTATTTATTTATTTGTTCGATGTTTGTCGGGTCCGTGGACCTGATTAATTTATTTATTTCTGCAATGCAGAAATAAATTGATTAATTGGCTCCACGGACCCGACAAACATTGAACAAATAAATAAATAAACCGGGCCGTCGTCTGTAACTGCCTCTGGTGCCTCCAGCACCAGAGGCAGTTACAGGCCACGGCCCGGTTTCAGGGGCTCAGAGTATGCGGGTGCTCCGGCCCCCCAGGCCGGAGAGAAGAGAAGCAGTATGGATGGCCCTTTGTTCCATCCATACTGTGTCTCTCTCTGGCGGCCCGGGTAAAAGCCGGGTAAAAAACAATGTTTAAAAATTGTGGGACGGATGCAAAGCAAGATGCTCTTGTTTTGCATCTGTCCCTCAATTTCTAAAAATCGTTTTGGTTCGGGTATACTTCTACATCTGTGTGCACGGATGTAGAGGTACACCCAACCCAAAACGATTTTTAGAAATGGAGGCACAGATGCAAAGCAAGTCTGTCCCTCAATTTCTAAAAATCGTTTTGGGTTGGATGTATGTGTACATCTGTGCACCCCGCTTGGCAAGAGGGGTGCACAGATGTAGACGTACACCCAACCCAAAACGATTTTTAGAAATGGAGGCACAGATGCAAAGCAAGTCTGTCCCCCAATTTCTAAAAAATCGTTTTGGGTTGGGTGTATTTGTACATCTGTGCACTCCTCTGTGCACCCCTCTTGGTAAGAGGGGTGCACAGATATAGAGGTATAATGTACCCAGAGGGATCGAACCTGCGTTGCTCCTTGTCATCTTGCTTCCAAGGCGAGCACGTTGCCCCTGAGATTTCCTCCCGAGACTCTAAAGATCTGAAGTACATTTAATGATACAGATCCAGAACTATTGAGCAAGTCTAACATCATCTTCATCATCATCATCATCAGAATAAATCACTGTTGTGGTTATACAAGAGCTAATATATTTAAAGGGATGGAATTACTCCGAATGTAGCAGCACTATTCAATAACCCAAAGTGCTTAAGCATAGTTAATGTGAAAATATGACACTTCTCACCATTGGGACAGTACTGCCTTGGACAGAGTTTCACAGTGAAGAAGTGAGCATGTGATCCGTGGTCTGCAGCCCACACACACGCATGGCATTCCCATTCACCCACTTGCGCGATTTGCACCAAATTAGTGAGATTGTGCTCCAAGGCACACGCACAGTCTTTGCTCTGAGGTTTGACACACTCAGAGGATGGGATGGCATTTCGTTCTGCTATCCTAGTTGTGTTGCTCTGCCTTTTGAGGTCTACTACAACCTGGATGATGATAGAGGGGTGGAGTAGGGGCAGTATTGGCCTACTGGAATGCAACTGGAAGGCTTAAACCTCCTTCTTACTTGCCTTTAGTATATGCAATAAATGCTAGCCAATGTTTCCACTGTTCTGCACCCCCCGCCCCCCTCGCACCAAGTTGGCGACTACGTGCAAATGCGGTCATATAAGTGCTGGTTATGTCACTTCCTATATTTGGGCACCCCCCGGGAAATTCATAAGTCGGCTTCCCTGCCCAATTTATTTATTTGTTCAATGTTTGTCGGGTCCGTGGACACGATTAATTAATTTATTTCTGCAATGTTGGATCCTACCAATAAACCGGGCCGTGGCGGAGGACTTTTACTGCCTCAGGTGCCCGCTGGAATTGGATTATGCTTCTTTCATTGCCACAGAAGTAATTAATGTGTATTACAGAGACAAGCTGGCATATGTATTGGGCACACTGCACATGCTCAGGCAGCATCAATCATGCTTTGTAGAGGACAATGCTGGCCTAAATTGGGAACAGCCAGCATGGACATGTTGCTACAGAGGCATATTTTGGGCACAACCAGCATGTCAATGTGTTACATCAGTGACAGTGCTGTCTTACACTGTGGACACATTGATCATTAAAATGTGTTGTGTTCTACAATGTTCTTGGGCCTCATTACGACCCAGGCGGTAAGTTACCGCCTGGGCCGTGACTTTACCACCATGGCGTAAACTACGTTTACGCCATGGTGGTTGGCGGACTTACCGCCCCATTCCGACCTTGGCGGGGCGGTAAGTCCCCAATCCCCATTTACCCTTCCCCATTCCCATTTTTGCCCCATAGGGCATAATGGGAGTGGGGAAGGCGTTAATTACGCCACCGTAAATTACGGTGGCGTAATTAACTCCATGGTCCCTTAGCGCCATGGATTTTAACACCCGCTAAAAGCGGGTGTTAAAACCTCCATGGCGCTAAGGGACCTCGTAATTGGCGGTAAGGGGTCGGCGCAGCTAACGCTTACCGCCAGGGTCGTAATGAGGCCCCTTGTCTGCTGTTGGTGACATGGAATGTACACGTTCCCCTTTAGAACTGATTGTAAACTTATGGCTTTTTGGTCACTTTTCCTGCTGTAAAATGCACAATTTCAGCCCCATATTTGGAAAAGAAATCTTGGGGGGGGGGTCCCCCCCAAACCCTCCCTAGATTGTTATAGCTCCCTCGCTACGCTCTGTCGACCCCACTATTTCCGAGAAATATCATCACATACACACTGGAAGAAATCACAAGAAACTAACCTTTGATCACTGCCCCCGACACCAAAAGCTATCTTTGGGACTGCATGGCTATGCCTGTGATGCTATTGTGTCAAAGGTCACACACCATCGCTTTTGAATATACTGCTTTAGGTCAGGGTGTTCACTTTTGGCTCGCCGGCCCTCCGGGTGACAAAAAGTGAATGCTTCGGCCCCGCATTCAAAAAGGTTGGGCAAGCCTGCCATAGAGGGTGGCCAGAGTGCAGCAGGGAGACAGGGGGCAGGTGTCCCAATAGGAAGAATCTTGGTCTTACTGGCATTAAGACAGAGATCATTGGAGGTTCACAAAGACTGAATAGCAGACAGGCAGTCTGGGATTTTAGATGGGGAGTGGAAGAGAAAGAGGGGAGCTTGAAGAAGGGATAAGTGTCATCTGTGTAACACTGAAAATGAGGAGAGAAGGCAGAGAGCAGGTGAGCAAGAGGTGCACGGTAGATGTTGAAAAGCCTAGGTGAGAGGATAGAGCCCTGTGGAACACCACATGTAGAGAGAGTGGTGGTGGAGGAGAAGGAGCCCAGAAGCACCTGGGAAGGGCGGTCAGTAAGGAGGCAGGTCAACCAATCCAGTGCACGGTCTTAGATACCAAGAGTCTCTTGGAGCCCGTTTATGAGGATAGAATGGTTAACCGTGTTAAAGGCAGAGGAGAGGTCAAGGGGAATGAAAACAGCAGGATAGTTAGAGTCAAGATTTGCAAGCAATTTTTCACGGGTGTTCAGGAAAGCAGTTTATGTGCCTCTGGATGCTCGGAATCCAGATTGATAGTCATGTAAACAACCAACAAGCTGTTGGGGCAGTTGGGGGAAGACCAACTTCTCCAGGAGTTTCCCATGGATGGATGTGGTAGAGATAGGGCGGTAGTTGGTTGGAGACGAGGGGTTGGCTGAAGGCTTTTTTAGAAGGGGGTGCACAAAGGAGAGCTTGATGGAAGAAGGGAAAAAGCCAGATGTAAAGGAGTGGTTGCAGAAGTCAGCAAGAGCCGGAGCAAGGGAGATGCTGTCCTTAATGGTTCTGGGAGAACAGGGTGAAACCTGATTGGATGAGATCTTCATGGAGCAGACTACATCATATCCGTTGTGAAAGGTAAGAAGGAGGAGAGAGTGGGTGGGGAAGAGAGGCCAAGGGAGGGAGGGAGACAGGGGCAGGAGTGGAGGAAGGTGAACGAGAGAGAGAGGTCAGAAAGTCCTGAGTTTTAGAGGTGAAATGGTTGGCCAGTGCAGTACAAAGGGCCTGAGAAGGAAGAGGTGAGGTGGAGACTGCAGATGGATTGGCTAGTTCCTTGCAGATTTTGAAGAGTTCATTCGTGTTGTTAGAGACTTCAGAGATACAGGCCTGAATGTGGGCCCTCTTTTTGGAGCGGATAGAGAGACGGTATTGCCTTTGGACTAGGCAGCAGGCCAATTTGTCAGAGAATGAGCCTGAGGTCTGCCACTTCCGTTCAGCAACTCGGCACTTGCGTTTCAGAGTGGCTAGATCAGAGTCATACCAACTGTGACGCTTGGAGGCAGGTTTCAGGCAGGTTCTCATGAAGGGGGAAGTATGTCAAGAGTGTTAGTGATAGCAAGGTTAAGACTGGCAAGGACAGAGTCAGTGGGAGAGTCAAAAGAAGGGGAAGGAGGAGGGATCAGGGAAGAGGCAAATGCAGCAGCTGAAACTCGTTTCATTGGTTGGATGACCGCAAAGGAGGCTGGCAGTGCTGGTGGTGGCTCGGTCAGGGGGCCTAGAGGTCCCATATGAGGAGAGGAGAGAGTGGTTAGACCTGGAGAGAGGGGTAGTGAGAGGGTTGGAGAGCAGGAGATCAGCAGGGATGAAGGTATCAAGAGTGTGTCTGGCAAAGTGGGTAGGGCCGGAAGGGAGAATAGTGAGGGAGAGAGAGGTACAGAGATCACGGAAGAGTGAAGAGGCAGGAACAGTGAAGTCAAGGTGGATGTTGAAGTCACCAAGGAGGAGGAGGAGTTTAGCATAGAAGTCAGAATAGAGGAGGTAAAGTCAGCCCATTCTGATAGGAAGACAGACACAGGGTCAGGGGGGCCTGTAGATAGTGGCATTGGTGAGACAGAGAGTCGGAGCGACACTGATCTTGCAGACATGGCTTTCAAAGGAGGAGGAGTGCTGGGTGGGTATGAGAGAGGCAGGGACCCACTCATGGAAGATCAGGGCTACTCCACCATCAGGTCGGTTGGGCCTGAGGCATGGAATGGATCTTGTAGCCGTCAGGGAGGAGGGAGTCAAAAGCAGTAACAGAGATGGCACTGAACCACGTCTCAGTGAGGGTGAGGGCGAGGATGTTGAGATCAAAGTCTTCAAGTAAGAGGAAGATGTCAGACCAATGTTTGACAGCAGATCAAGTGTTTAGAGTGGTTAAATGTAGTCGGTCACCACCTTTGAAGGTTTTCAGAGGAGGGGTACAGAGGGGTGGTACACCCATCAGAGGTGGTGAAGGAGGTGCTGAGAGAGAGGAAGGAAGAGTAGCAGGAGAAGGTAGGAGGTTGATGAGGGTCTGCATTCGTCGGTCAAAGAGAAAAAGATTGGGTTGACGACCCTGGGCCATGAAATGTGCAATATTGATAGATGTTAATGATGCGCCTAGACAAAGAGACGTACGCCATGAGTACTTCCCATATAGTGCTGCCATCAATGGCTGAAGAGCAAAAAGGGGAGATGGTAGGCATCAGATGGGAGGTCCATAGATCTGGGCCAGAGAAGAGGATATCAGTGATAGTCTGTCTGGGAGAAGCACTAACATAGGTGTCAGCGCTAGGTAGGCCAGGATTAGAGGCTAAAAGATCTTTTTTAAACTTTTATTTCTCCAGACTTTGTGAGAGAGGAGGGATAGGTAGAGAAAGAGAGTGCCATTGAGGTGTGTAGGAGAAAGGGACAGTTGGAGGGGCTACACAATGCACGGGCAAGCTCACCAGGCGGCCTAGCAGCCGAGGGAGACTCTGCACCCTGGCGAAGGTCACCGGCACCATCGTCATTCTGCTTAGAGGGGAGACCATATTGGGGTAACCAAGGAGCCACCCATATTATTTCTGAGATCATTTAATGTTAATCCCATCAGTTAGTTCAGGGTCAGAGCCTGCTGAGTCTGCCCTGCTTGTGTCCTGCTGAGGTCTGCAGACGCAATCATCCAGTGAACCTCTATTTGCTCCTGTACCACATTTTTCTATTTTTTCTTGCACTTCTTCTTACCCCTCTTGGGCGCTTCCTCTTTCTCTACTAAAGCATAGTTCTCTTCCCTAAAAACACAAGTCATGCTCAAGCTATTAGCCTGCGCCTTCTGCACTGCACCTTTTTTATATGAGGGCTGTCTTGATCTGCCCTTTTCTTTTTCCTCTTTCGCCTTTGCTTTTTCAGGGGTAAACCCTACTCCTCCTCTGCTTAACACAGAGGCATTTTTCAACCTCCACTGTCCTCTCTGCTGCAGGAAGGGTCTTTAGAAGTAACGTCAGTACCGAGGCCGTCATTCATTAAAGAGTGCCCTCACTCGACATGTCACCTTCCCTCCGACTTTCAGGAAGGCTGCCAATTACTACCACATCCAGCAGTGTAGTTTCAGCAAACATAGATGAGTGGACATCCGTAGCTGCAGTAGCCGCATCAATGGCAATCAAAACCGCAAGACGGTTCTTTTGCTCCTTGAAGATAACCGTACATAGAGCAAATAATGCTTTTAAAAGTATGTGCACTGAGTGCAGGACTTCCGAGTCACTCAACGAATGTTCCAAGGACCAGTCATTATGGCTGGAGCAGTCGCTAGTTGTATTGCCCCTCGAGTGCACCAACCTCGCTAGGCCTGGTGATTGCAAAAGTCTCCTGCCAACGATATTAGAAAGCATGTTGCTTTCTTCCTTCTGTAGCAGTGATGAACCGGCACCATTTACCTCCCTCTGTAAGCTGTAGCTTACGTTCAGGAGGGAGTTATTATAATTTATAGGCGGGAGAATTGTACATGACTCTTCCTGGCCATTGCCAATAGCGGTCTGACACGACCTGTCTTTACTCTTTATGGGTAACTTCCACCTAGGGTTGCACTGGTTCCGTGTGTGACACAGCCATAGGAAACACTGTGATCTTACCATCAAAAAGCCCCCCCCCCCTCCCTGAGTGGATACACGGTTATTTCCTTCCCGTTCAGCTACCAATGAATCCATAGGAGTCATGCATGGTGATGTAGTGGACTTTACCGCCTCCCATACCCCGTAGCACTCATCTTGGCCGGAGCATTGCTTCAGATAAGGTATCAGTTGCACTTTTTCAGCCTCACAGCAGAAAGCAGGGTGGGCAGAAGCCAAAAAAGGATCCTTTTACGAGCAAACACTGCTTAATTTGTGGGGGTGTTTGCAGGGCTCAGCCCTGGTACTTATTTTTGAACACCGGCACTTATTGCCCAGACCCACGTTAATTAGGAAGTGGTGATAGTCAGTGCGTTCATCAACCACAATGAGCAGGTGTGAGCTGTAGTCTAACCTCAAATATGTCGACTCGGTGGGGAACAGCTACGGGTGGTGGCACCAGTGGTGGGGAACTGCCCAACCACAGTGTAACAGGAGTGCTAGACAATATTTGGGCCTTGGCACTTCTTTTTTTTTACAAACTAAGCACTGTGAGCAAGCAAGATAACGATAGCCTTACCGGGTATTCGAATATCACACCACGCCACTGCCTGCAGTCTGCAGACTGCCAACTGCACTTAATGTGCACCTGCACATGCAGGCGACGAAGCAGCTGTAATTATACACAGGTGCTCATCCCAGTGTAGGCAAGCAGAACACAGAGATGTCGTCGGCAAGGCAGCAGCAATCCAAAGAGAGAGCAAGGGCAGAGGCACCAACAGTGCTGCAATCCACAAAAACAGAGTCCAGAGCAAAAGCGGTAAGCTCCTCAGGCCGACTGCAATTAACGTACACTTGCCAGCGCGGGGAAGACGTAATATGGCACATGTGCTCTTCCCAGTGTAGGCAAGCAGAGCACAGAGATGTCGTTGACAAGGCAGCAGCAATCCAAAGGAGAGCAAGGGCAGAGGCACCAACAGTGCTGCAATCCACAAGAACACAGAGTCCAGAGCAAAAGCAGTAAGCTCCTCGGGCCAACTGCACTTAATGTACACTTGCCCGCATGGGGCAGCTATACTTATGCACAGCTGGTCTTCCCAGTGTAGGCAAGCAGAGCACAGAGATGTCGTTGACAAGGCAGCAGCAATCCAAAGGAGAGCAAGGGCAGAGGCACCAACAGTGCTGCAATCCACAAGAACACAGGGTCCAGAACAAAAGCCAAAATGGGGTATTGCAATGGAAAAAAATCCTTGCAGGATGTGTCGTATTGAATTAAATCTTGCCTGTAAACTACATTGTTGTTTCCATGTCTGCTTTTGAAGTCAGAGGGCCTCATCACAAGTCAGGCGGGAACCGTGCCGGTAAAACTGGAAGGTTGCCGACGGACTTGCGAATTTTACCGGAACCTGGTCTGCCGGAAACACTGGGGGATTACAACCCGGCCGTTCCGGGAAGTCAGGCGCCAGTAATTGTAAATCCCCATTCCCATTTGAGTCCCATATGGGAATGGGGACCACGAAAGCACCGGCACCGTTAATAACGGTGCCGGTGCTTCCGTGAAACTCTGCGGGCAGGTGCTGTTCCGCCTGCCAGGTCTGACCCTAGCGGGTGGGACGGCACCGGCCCGCAGAGTCGCGCTGTGCTGGTCCGGTAACGGTGCCGGTATGCTTACCGGCACCATTGTTAACGGACCAGCATAGTTAGAATGAGTCCAAGAATGTTCTAAATGCAGTCAGTGCCAGTAATTATTGACTATGCCTTAAACAATCTGACTGGTTGAGAGATCAATAATGATCTCCATTTTCTAATACAATTTACCTGTCTGTTATTCAGGCACATAAATGCATTACTTGCATTCACTATTTTCTTTTTGTATTTTTCTTTTTAATTGTGCATTTGGTTAATTTATACAAACCTTAAGCACATTATACATATATATCAAAAATGTAAGATTTTGTTCATAATAAAAAGATGAGAAAATACATCATGGATACTAAGGTTAAAACGAATTACGAAAATGCATGGTGTAACTTTAAAATTACTTTTGTTACATAGTATAAAAAAGAAACATTATTTCAATAATTTGTTCAATTACATTACAGACAAAGCCTCATTCCAAATATAAATGACGGACGCAGAAATTACAATGGATCCTGCACAATAATTGAGTTCCAAAATTGATCAGTGATGAGAAAATCCATACTGGGAACCAGAGGAGCTTATCCCTATTCATATAATTTATATAAAGTCGCACAAGCAGCTAGGATATGCCGAGAAGATTCTATAGATGATTTGCATAAGCGACAATATCTTTCTTCATAAGGTATCCCAGTCCAACCACCAATATACTCTCTTGTCGCAAGAATGTTAAATCTCAGGTATATAATGAAACGTTTTAATTGCATACTACATGCCTTGATCAGATAAGTGCGAGGTTGATTATAGCGAAAACCTTGACTGGCAAACATAGCATCATTTTATTCCCGATGCAGGTGGCAGAGGCTTGAGTTTATGTCCCATAGAGTTATCATATTTTTCATTTCCCTGGCCGCAGGAGGGGCGGAGATCAGATCTTCAATGAGAAGCCCAATGTCGGACAAATATTTCAATGAGGAGGCCTACACCTCAGAAAAAAGAAGGAAGAGAGATGACGGATGTTATTGTTTAGCTATCAGGCCCAACAAGCGATTTTGGTGTAACATAGGTAAATGAAAAGAAAGTATACATTTGCCTTGCTGAAGGAACCACATAGATCTAAGAGAAGAGCCCAAACTCAAGCCTCAGCGCCTACACCACTACAGACAACGGCACACCAATAATTGAGCAAAGTGATTTGCCTTCCAATATCTCAGGCCGTTTCATGCTAGATTCTGGAAGGGAATCGGCACCATACAATATTCCTGATATAATGCTGGTCTTATATATGGATATTAGTCCCTCTATATTCTGTCCACCCTTACTGTTTATATACGTCTTTAAAACCAACCGTTTCCTCAAAACCTTGCTCACAACAAAATCACAGTAAGAAGATTGTTTAGGAGGAGCCCTAATAGGAACCCTGAGATAGGTATAATTATCTACTATCTCCAAAGGAGAGTCGTCCAATTTCCAAGTACACATATTCTTGGTCCTGGAACAGGGGCAAACAATAAGGACATTGCTCTTTCCAATGTTCATTTTCAGATTATTTTCTTTAGTATAGGCAGACAGTGCGTCAATAGAGCGCTAAAGTGCAATTGGGTTGTAGTTCAGTAGCACGGTATCATCCACGTTACACTAACCAGGCCACTGGCTCACACCCCAATTTAGGAGGGAAATTACGTGCTGTACCCAAAGCTATGGCCATATAGGAAACATATCAATTATAAAGAAGGGGGGCCAGGGCGCAACCTTGCTTCATTTCACTGTTTGTTAATATGGGATGAGCAGTCAGGCCTCCCTGATTTAATCGAACCATGGCTAGTGTGTCAGATTATAGCATTTTGATGAAACAAATAAGACATGGCTCGATGGCCAAAGTCAGCAGTTTCACCAAAACTCTAGCTTGCAGCACAGTGTCAAGGCCTTGCTAAAGTCAACAAAGCACAAATACAACGTCTTGGCCTTAGTGAGGGTGGCTTCTGACATAAGGCAATGTATGGCACAAATATTGAGCTTAGTGTCATGCTTCATTCTGAAGCCACTTTGAAGTTTATTGAGTAAGCTTTTTCCTCAGCCCATTTATTTAATTTCTTTAGAAGCATCATGGCAAAGATCTTCTGGCTACTATCCATCATAGCAAGAAGCCTGGAGTTGTCAGGACTACACCTATCTCCCTTCTTGAAAATCGGGAGGAATATAGTCATCCGCCAACTATCAGTGATGCTGCCCGTGGTCAAGACATTGTGGAACAGTTGTGCCACGGTAGCAGTCCAAAACAAATGGTTGGCCTTTAGTCTCGTGAGGATATCTCAGGGGCAACGCGCTCACCTTGGAAGTAAGACGACGCGGTACAACACAGGTTAGATCCCCGGGTCCGTGCTTAGAAACAACTGGGTATTAAGCACGTTATAAATAACCAATTACAATTACAATTATTACAGCATTCGCTAGAGCATCTGGTCCAAGTGCACAGGAGTTCTTAAGTCTCTTAATGATTAGTAATAAATCATCTGTATCAAATAATAGTGTCTCGACCAAAGAAGATTGTCGAATTACATTGGGGTCAGATTTAATGTTGGCATCATAATATAGAGTTTTTATTGCATCCGTCCAGGTCGTACCTGAAATCACATTATCTTCCTGTGCAGGCTGGGCTGAAATAAATCTCCTAATTAAAGACCAACATGTTTATTGTTGTTTCCCCGTAATAATTTAAAGAGAAGTATCTAGTTAACATTATTCAAAGAGACCTTGTGCGCCTTTAGCCAGTTTTTATAGCGTGTCGTCAATTTTTGACACAATTCTCCTTTTTTCAGTTGATGGAATAGTCTGGTCTCTCTTTACCACAGATCTAGCATGGCAATATTCCATTCTTTTATTTTCTATTAAGAAGTCTAAAGGACTTTGGGCCTCATTACGAGTATGGAGGTAGCCATGCCGCTTTTGGCGGCATGGCTACCCCCATACCGGGTACCGGGTACCGGGTCCGGGTTCCAGGAATAGGGAATTACCGGGCCATGCCGACTTTGGTGGGCTTGGTAATTCCCATTCTCGGAACCCGGACCCGGTACGTCCCCATTCCCATTTGAGCCCCCATAGGGCTCAATGGGAATGGGGTGGATGCTAACAACAGGCCCGTTAATGACGGGCCCGTTGTTAGCATCCTGGTCTGCTAGCGGGTCCCGCTAAGGATGTCTGGTCTGGCCAGGTGTGCTCAGTGGGACCCGCTGCAGACCTCGTAATAGGGCGGCCCGGGCTGAACTGTGCCGGTCCCTTACCGGCACCGATCATTCCATGGCCGCTTTCCTCATAATGAGGCCCTATGTCTGCGAGCCCCGCTATTAGCTGTTTTTATCTAAACCAAGCTGATTGCCCAGTGCTTCAATCAACCTCCTAAAATCCCCACTGTGATGTTCAAGCCAGATGAAGAGAGCAGATTGTATCTCTGAAATATGTTTGGTAAGCTTATTTAAATTTGATTCTGTCCAGATTATGCAACTGCGTGACCCCAAAACCGATACTCCTATTACAACTGGGCTTATCCAAGTGTATATACCACTTCAAAATTGCATGATCACTATATATGGTATGTTGTATGTTTAGGTCACTACATCGCATGGCAGTATTATAATCAGAATATAATCGAGGCATGAATATGCTCTACAATTGGTCCATGTGGGACGGGGGTCCTTCCCTGGTCCCCAAATCTGTTAATACAGGACATATCAAATGATCCCATAAGTCTTCCCCAACCTTCACTTCTAGCAACATTTTTAACACTTGCCCCAGTATGTATTTTGCTGTCACCAATCAGTGCTCGGTGAGCATATAATGAGGGAGAGTTAAAATCGTCTGCTAAAATTACTCCTCCCTTCGGACACCGTTCAGACCAACATAAAAGGAGGGCCTCTACATTATTCATCAGGCAAGTGTGTCCTCCGTGAGTCTGGGGAGCATGTACATTGATTATCAATATAGGTACCTGGAGGCAGTAGGGATCTGAAATAACTGCTGAAAGGATATTAGGGTTGGAAGGTCTACTGGTATAGGGTGCCAAAGTGAATTGTGCACGCACACCTATAGCAAGCCCCCCCATGAGACGACCACAGGGTTGGCTAGTGGCCAAGCAACAAAGGACCTGAAACCCATCAATATAAAAATCTTGCGTGAGCCAGGTTTCCTGTACCATAAAAACAGCACATTCGGTAATGAAGGAAGAATGCACCAGATGCATCAAGAATGAACGATGCCCATGAGTATTCCATCACAGGCAATCTATATTTAACTTACTATTAGTATGTCAATGGTTGCCGGCACACAAAGTGACGGGTATCCACTGTATTACCTGCTTCTGCCCAGTGACAATCTCTTTGTGTTTTACAAGTGAGGCACGTAAAATGGCCCTTTCTGTGCTTGGTTTAACAAGGGAAACCGGACTCACTCGATTAGCATACAAAGCAGTAGTGCTGATTTGATCTATGGAGCTAGATATATGTTTCCTACAAACTGTTAGAAAAAACCATCCTGATAAGTTCAGCATTGCAGGTGCTCAATAAAGTAGAAATGACTGGTGAGATGAATTCAATCAGAGCCTAGTTGGTGGTACTACAAGGAGTGGGCAGTTCTATGTGAAGCATATCTTCAGTCGTAATACCACAGAGTTTGGGAATTTGTGAAAGCGACCGGTCTTAAGGGATGTCCAGTGCTCTGAGATCTGATGGTATAAGGCACAAAAGAGAGCAATCACCAAGGTCGGACTGGGGCATAAAATCGTCTCATGCACCAGTGAAAAAGTGGCCCACCGTTGCAAATGGCAATTCGCTCCTTTTGTGACAGACCATTTGAGTAGTACCCAGGAGGGAGTTTTTTGATCAAATGGGATGCAAAATGCACATTTTAAAGAATATTTATTCAGTAACACTGGTCAAAACGACTAACCGAATGGTGAAGTAACTTATCAAACTGGCCCACAGTGGCCAAAAAAGTGGCCCAATTTGACCAAAAACACTGGCCCACAGTAGCATTTTGAGTTCGGGCTTTGCCCTATTTCCCTATAGGCCAGTCCGACCCTGGCAGTCACCCATTTATTCACATTGACCCTATCATAAATTGTATTAAGAAATTATTTGGGTTAGTGTCACTCTTTTTT